>NW_015090864.1:8580257-8704100 GCF_001431845.1 Calidris pugnax
GCGGGGTTCGCCGGCGGCGGGCGGGAGGCCGCGGGCTGCCAGCCCGGGGAGGGGGGAGCGTGTGCCTCCCCGGGGCCGGCGGCGGCCCCTCCGCTCGCCTCTGCCGGGGTGAGCTCGGGGGGCCGGACCCCGCTCTAGATGGGATAAGCTGTAAACATGTTTAGCTTTGAAGGGGATTTCAAAACAAGGCCCAAGGTGTCTCTCGGAGGAGCGAGTAGGAAGGTAAGCAGCGGCGCCGGTCTCCGCGTTAGTGTATGTGTCGGGTTCCCTTCTCCTGTTATCCTTATTTTCACCGTTGGGCCTTCAGAAATGGGAGCAGCTATGACTAAGGTTTAACAGAGGGGGTGGGGGGGGTGGAAGTCGTCCCCTCCTGATGATGTGTGTCAACGATCTCTGTGTTGTGTGTGTGTTTTTTTTTTTTTTTTTTTAATCAGGCCACACACCCCCTCCCAGGCGGGTACCGTAGTAAGAATTGTGGGAAGCGAGGAAATGTCTCCGTAGCTCGTCGTAGTCCGTCCCCGTCCCGTCCCCCCCCCGCAACCACACGGGCTCCGGTTTGTTGTGGCCGGGAGCACCTCCCGGAGCTGTGGGTCTCCTGGGGGGAACGAGGGAAGGACGCGGAGACCTTCTGTCAGCTCCCTCCCATGGGAAAGCCTCGGGTGGTCCCCCCGGGCGGGGCTGACACGACCGGGGATGGATGCGAATGGCGGGAGGGGGGGGGGCTTCATCCACATGAGGGAGGGCTGCGGGGTGCAGATTTAGCTTTTCTCTGTCAAGTTTGCGTTCTGTCAATTTGTCGTTTGCAGGGTGAGTAGCAGTTAATTGTCTGCTCTGCCAGACTATTGAATCTCCTTGGGTTTATTGACGGAAAAGAAGCGAAGTGGTTTATTTAGGTCTTGCTGATTGGACAGAGTAGTCAAATGTTTAGTCAAGCGCTGAAGGGCATAGAACTGTGGAAGAACAAGAGAAAGGACAAGGTGTTTTTAGAAGTGGCCTGATTTGAAAGGGTCACTTTAATTCACTGCTAAAATACTGATTTTCCCATGTTATCGTTGGACATGATTGTGTGGGAAGCTAATGAGAGTTTTCATTAGTATTTTTGAATCTTAATAGGGGTAAAAATAAGTCAAGCTTTTGTTATTGTGCACTGTAAGCAAGTTCAGTTCTCTGAAACTTTTAAGGTTTGGCAGTACAGTTAGGAAACTTGAGCTGAAATACCACACTATATGATATTAAAATCACAGTGAAGTTTGCATTTTGGTGTATTGTCTTACATAACTTATTACAGAGCATGTGTAACAGAACTGTATTTAAATTGTGCAGCTTTTCATCTCAATAGTCTTCTGTTTATCTTAAGACATTTCTGTTCATTGGCATACATAAAATGGCATTATATGAGTCAAAAGTACCGTAAATATTCCCCAGTTGAAGTAGGAATTGGAAGAACATACCATGGTCCTTAGCTGTACACTTTAGGTACTTTGCAACTTCTGACACTGACTTGCTAATAGTGTTACTTGCAGAACTTGTTTCCTTCTACAGAAGTAAACAACTGTCATAATATCTTCTTTTACACCTACTGATTTCTTCATGAAAATTCAGCAGAATTCTATCTATTTGAATTACATGGGACAAATTTATTAATGTTACACAGGTAGAAATTTCCAAGGGCGAGTATTAAAAGGTGAAGGAAGTGGAAACTGAAACTGACACATAACCTTCAGCCTGTCCAATACAGAGGTTGTATTTCATGATCAGATTGATAAATTGATACTGACTGGTCCACAGATTTCATGATTTTCCATTGGTACACTGAAGAGCTTGTGCTGCATCAGTGCAAATCAGTTAGTCGCTGTTTTGGACATCATGATTATATGGACATTGTAGACTGCCCTTGCAATAGCTGCTTATTTTCAGAAACTATTTACAGTACTAATGAAAGACTTTGTTTAAACAGTACTAAGAATTACTTCTAAAAGTGCACCTGAACTTTTATGTAAACATATTACAGCAGGAATTGGTGTGGCATGTGCTTATATGGGTTCCATGAGCTTTTTGTTATCTCATGTCAGAGGCTCCTTGTGATGGTGTTCCTCATACCTACAGGCTTCAGTTTTACAGAAGGCCGAATTGTAAAATATTTCCTCTCAGCTTTTTGTGCACATGGAAAAAAACACCCCAGTTGTTCTTTTACAAACCCCCTCACCCTCCCTAATGTGTATAATTTTAGCAAAATACGGTGTAGTTCTATCCCTGTATCTCTGTGATGCTCTGTTACCTGGATGTTACTGCTTCTTCTGATTCCTTTGGTGGAATAAAGCACATCTCAGAAATACTGGTAGAATATGTTTGCAGGCTGCTTAATGCTAAGAATAAGTTTCTACCCAGTTAGGGGAAGTTTCCCAAATACCTGTATAGCTATACCTGTATACTTTCTCTTTAGGAGAAAGTTCTTTACTGTGAGGGTGGTGGAGCACTGGAACAGGCTGCCCAGGCAGGTGGTTGAGGCCCCATCCCTGGAGATATTCAAGGTGAGGCTTGATGAGGCCCTGGGCAACCTGGTCTAGTTGGGGGTGTCCCTGCTGACTGCGGGGAGGTCGGACTAGATGACTTTTGGAGGTCCCTTCCGGCCTGGACAATTCTATGATTCTATGATTAGCAAAACCCTCCCCGTATGAAAGCAGGGACTCCAGTCTGAAGAGACAGTCAGTGCTAAGTTGCCAGCAGTCTTCCTGGTCTGGATACAACTACACCAGAATAAACCACCAGCAAACCTATTAGAACTGTTGGACTTCTCCTTCCATACCTATTTTCAAAAATCTGCTGATTAGTTTGGACTATTTGCACTAATTGTATATTTGTTTGAGGGTATAGATACTGTGCTTTATTTACAGTGTGGTAAGTTAATTTTTGTGTGTTTTTTTTTTTTTAATTTTTGCGGGTGCTTATTGTCACCTTTAAAACATGATTCCCTGCTTTATGAGATTCTTCAAAAGTTAATTTCAGATTTACATTTTAATTAAAACTGGCAAAACATTTTTTTTATTTTTATTTTTTTTTTACTTTGTAAGTAAAATAATCTCCAAAAATGAATGCTGTTATTGGAGTCCAGAACAGGAACATCTTGAATTACCCGTGGACTCTCTGCACAGGACAGTAATTGTTGCCTGAAAGGCTGTGGCTGCAGAATTTCTGTGGTCTATCAGGCAGGAAAAAAGAGGTGCATCTGAAGAGTTGGTTTGGGGTGAGGTTCAAATTGAGCTGGTCCAACCTAACTGTGCAGTGGACTGAAACAGATGGTCCTTCACCTGGATGGTTCTCACCTCATCTTCTGTTTCCCATGTAGTGAACATATTTCTGCAGGGTGGAGTGTCACCGTGCCTTCTGGTAGCAACTGTCAGGTTTCACTAATTTTATCGTGAAGTTGGACTCTTGGTGACATAGTGCAGAATCTGTTTAACACCACGTCAGCTTGATTTGGTACAGTCAGGCCCAGTGTTTCTTTATTAATTTTATCAACATTAAAAAAAATGTGAGGTACCAGTCCTTTAGTGCATCCATGCAGGGGGATCCCTGTGCCTCTGCTGAGGTGTACAAGGAGCACTGTAGCTCTACTTTATTTGTTTAAGCTGCAAAATGTGTTAATGACACCTTGTAAGCTTTTAAGAGGAAAAATGGTTAAAAGAATATTATTAAGTCAAATTTACAGTGTCACTTGAGATACCTAAGACATGCCTTTATAAATCCCCAAACTGTTTAAAATAGAGTATTTTAAAATTATGATGCCAGTATGAGATGGTTTTAAAAAAAAAATAATCTTCCTTTTCAGGAATACAGATGAGTTAGCACTGTCATAAAAGTGAAAGTGAAACCAACTTCACTGAGTTTCTTTTTGTTTTTTTGTTTTATTTTTGTGGAAAATTATTAATGAACAAATAATGATGACTCCATCTGTATTTTTAAAAGTCTCTTTAATTTCTTTTAATGTGGACACTTAATAATTACAGATCTTTATTTTACAAGGTTTGTATTTTATTTTAG
The DNA here is from genome assembly GCF_001431845.1 of Calidris pugnax. Taxonomy (NCBI): domain Eukaryota; kingdom Metazoa; phylum Chordata; class Aves; order Charadriiformes; family Scolopacidae; genus Calidris; species Calidris pugnax. Next base: position 8,584,299 of record NW_015090864.1, read on the forward strand.
TAGTTACTGATATACTTTCTAAAATTAATAGCATAACATTAAGCATTAGATTCACATATATTTCCCCCCCCTGCTCTCAGCTGAAGTGCAGAGATAGAACTCCAGAAGCACCTTGTTTGCCCTTTGTTTTCTGTATTCTATGGATGAAGTAACTTCTTGTGGAATAAAAATGAATGATTTAAAAAACAGTAGGCTGTAAGATTGCCAGTGTATGGAGAGATCTGCACAGGTTGGGATTGCTTATGGTGATAGATGTCTGTAAGATTTAACAATGATAGGACTGATTTAGAAAATAGTTCTTTCTCTCTTTCCGGTTGATTGAGGAAAGTTCTTAATAATTTCAGGAAGGAAGAATTACTGTTTTATTATATTTTATTTAAACCTACACCAGGTCACAATGGAAATGAATGATGCTTGGGATTTATAGTACAGGATTCTAGGTTATAATTACAAATTTACAATTTATTTTTGAATGATGGGAAAGAATTGCACAGATTTGTTCCATAAGCCCTTTGTCCTGTAAAGCACATAGAGTAGGTCCTTATGCAAGTACATACCTCATTCTGAGTCAGAAGTGTGTTTTGTCCAGAACATTGAAATGTCAAAGCCTAAGTCTTGAAATACTCTTTGAATTTCAGGTCTGTGGTGTGGGAAATATGATGAGACCATTATGTTGTAAAATAATGACTATCAGTAGGAAACTATATAATTAATGCATACTAGATTCTTGTGGATTTTTTCCCCTCTTTGTGACATCTGAAATTCTCCTTGTTTGAAAGGAAGCTATGAATGATGGAATTGTATTTAGCTGACAGCAGTGATTTTATTTTCAGTTATTTTCAGTTCTGTGCAATTTTCTCAAATTCAAACCCAAATTTTCTGCTTATATAGATAACCCCTTGGCTTGCTTCTGAGAAACTGAAAAGTTACTCAACTACAGTGATGTGTACAGTATACATCTTAAAAATCATAATACAGACAAACTGGAGAGTAAATTTAAGAACAACTTTGTTTTATTTCTTTTGGCCTCTAGAGCCTCCAGTCAAGTTCTGGTTCCACTGTGTAGTTACTGTGTCAAAGGGCCTTCCAGATACTCCCTACATCCTATGGTAAAATTTGAGCTAAAATGCTGAGGTGTTTTCTAGCAAGCACTGTGACATTGATTTCAGTGATGCCAGGCTTTCCCTGGCCAAATGCCTTTTCCTGAGCATATTTTAAGTACTTTAAAATACTTTCTTCTGGAAGATGGTATAATTTTAATCATGATGTAAACAATCAGTCACAAACTGTTCTAAAGCTGAATTTTTCAAGCTGCTGAACATGTCTTACTCAGCCTGGCTGAGCTGTGAGTCCAATGGGATTTAAATTTTCGAGGTTCAGTTCGAGACATTGTGAATATTTTAAAATGCAAATTTCTTTTGATATTCAGCAAAGCCAATTGAAGTGGAGTTTATTTTGTCTAAAATAATGTTGGGAACTAGAAACATTGTTAAGAACCACTTTAGAGGGAGACATCTCCCAGTGTCCACATTTGTTTTCTGCAAAGAGATGCTACAAAGTCTTCCTTGTATTTGTTGGACTTGCCACATATGAGTGTTGAAAGGAATTTTATTCTGTAAATTGCTTATGTCACTTAATCTGCTTTGGGAGTTCTGTGGTTCAAGCTGAATTCTGCTGAGAAGTCATGTTCCTTGTTTTAAGGAAAGAAAAAAGATGCAAGGTCCTGGATTTTGTAGGTTAAAATCATGCAAGGTTTTAAAATTGTGCCCAAAAGTTGAAAGAGCAATTAATTATTTGTTTTTCCATAAAATGCCCGAGAAGTCATGCCTTCTACTTTGCATGATCTGTTGTAATGTTAAATAGGATAGCATTCTCAGCTACAGAAAGAAAATAAACCCCTGTGGCTTACAAATAAATCTTAAGCTTTTATTAATAATGTATAATTTTTTGCATCATTGTATTTTTGCTGTTTTTTAAAAAATGTGCTCTCTGTTTAGACAATACCTGAAAATAATGACTCAGTTTCCCATTTGTATGTAGCATATTTAGGTTTTAAATTTACCTGTATGGAGGTAAGATGGCTTGTTTAACATGACTGTCCAGGAGTGTTCAATTTCAGATTTTAAAGAGTCAGCAAATACTAAGAGTATTTGAAAAAAATTAATTATGTGTACTTTTTTTTTCCTGAACCTGAATTTTGAGCTGAGGGCTGAAAGTTTATTAATGCTTTTAATGCAAGGTGTCAAATGTAGGACAAAAAGAATTGTATGTGTTTATGTTATTCAGTCTTTGTCTAGGATATGTAAAGGGTAAGAGTTGAGTAAACGTACTTCTGCAGCAAAATAGTGTATTCCAGCAAAATGAGGACAAAAAAGCAGTTTTAATTAATTTTTTTTTTTCATTTTGTATTTGATTGGAGTTTTTGAAGCAATGACATTGACATTGTTACGCTGTTAGATGCGGCTGTTCTTGTCAGCTGGGCTGTTACAACAGTGGTGCAACTTTGAACTTTGCTGTGATGAATAATACAGTACATAGCAGTTTTATCCTGATGTATAAATTCATATTTTAAATATTGTTTGTATTACTTAACATTTCTTTGATGGTAGTCACAAGCTTTCCTTCCTGTATACTGTTTTCCATCTGCTTCCTTGTGTTCACCTCTTTTCACCTTCTGTCTTACTCTTTGAGTCATCATCCATGTCACATTGCGTTTTGCTGTCACATATTCTTTCTTTGCTTTCTTGTTTCTTTGTGTCATGTCTTACATATTTGAAGAAAGTGTCTCAAATTGGGCTCTTCATGGTCCAGAGCATGAGGTTGGTTGTCTTTACCAAGTTCTCCTGTTGGATGAAGGAGCAGACAGGAAGGGGGCTGTTAGGAATACACTAAATATGGCATGAAACACACAGTATATTCCCTACTCTGCACTTTGGAGGTCAAGCTGCTGCAGTTTGGTTATTTTTTCTTTTTGAAGTGGTTTGGTTTAAAGAGTGCTTGCTTCATAGAGACCAGATTCCTGATCAATGCAAAGCTGGTGATACACTGAGGATATTCTGCCCTCTTATATCTCACCCTCTCTCCAAATACTTGAAATTATTTGGCTCTGATAAGCCCTCTGGCCACTTATTTTCCTTTATTAACTAATCCATTACATTTACTGTGTTTGTATCTTTTCATACCATTGTCTTCTCTGCTCACATGTAGCAATTTGTCTGTCTTTGGCTTTTTCTTTCAATCCATTCTGAAGCGTAAGGACAAATTTAGCAACTTCTGCTTCTAAGCAGAAGTTCTCTCTATACGGCTCTGCCTCTGGAATGGAGCTCTCCAAGCAGATGCTAGAAGTGAACACAGTGACATCTCTTCATAGGAAGGAACATTTTAATAACTTCTGTAACGCATCAGGTATCAGCTGTTGGAAAATAAGTAATCTGTTAAAAAAAGTCGGGAAACTTTTAGCCATCTGTTGGTTATTTCTTAATTTAGTTCATTATTTTGCCTTTTTTGTATGCGTGAGGTCAGAATCTCTTGCCTCATATTACCAAGCAGATCTGGAGCCTTTCCTATCGCTTGAGTGGAGATACATCATCTTATATATAGATTTTGTTATGATTTGTTTATACTGTATTTAACACATGGAAAAAACCCTGTCTTTAGAGGACAATAGTGGTAGTTAGTGGTGTCTTTGGACATAAATACTGTCTTTAGAGGAAAAGATGGTTAACCTTCTTGTGGGATTTTTTTTATGCTTGCTCCAGTAAATGACCTGAAATGCAAACCCAAGTTTAAATTCATTTTTTGCATCTGTGTTTTTCTTCTTTCTTTCTCTCCTGGTGGTCTGTGTTAAAGTATTTTCTATCCTAATGGAACGAGGAGAATCAGCTATGACCTGAGTTACTCTGTGTCGTCAGAAAAGAAACGCGGAAGAGTTTTGCCCTCGGTTTTTTTATCTCCAGATGGAGATTGAAAATGTTGCAGCACAGTTATTTATTTTAGATGTGGTAAAATGTTTATAAACACTCGTTTGCCAACTTCAAATTTATTTTTGTGTACTTTGCTATAATACATTTTCAGCTTGACTGTATTTTATTTCTTTATTTCTCTAGACTAATAAGGGCATAGGGTGAAAAAGGAAGTTGTTGTATGTGTAGTAGAAGCAAAAAAAAGAAAATAGTTTCCTTAAATCTATTGTCTGTTTTAGACTGGATTTGGGAAGGTGCTAGGGTACCTTCAGCTCTCATTGGCTGCAGTGGGGGCTGAATGCTCTGCATCAAAAAGGAATTATTTTGTATATTTCCGTGGAAACTGCACAGAACCATCCAGTAAGAGATCCTTGCAAATAAAGCTTTGTTTATATTTTGTAATCTTTGTGTACTTATTTAAGATTGAGGTTTCAAAAGCTAATGCACAGGTTTTCTGTTGTAATGGTGTTGTTCTTTAGAGGCCTCATAAATACTTTAGTGTTCTTTATCTCTATTGGAGAGGTCACTGTTCTGAAGGTTCAATTTGTAGCCTTAATTTGGGTGAAGAGTTCAAATTTATAAAAGAAAAAATTCCTACCACTTGTGTTATATAGGTCTGTTTTGACATCTTTTCCGGACAAGTTTTGAGGAAAAGAATAAGTAAATATAAGAGCTTAATGCCTTTTGTAAGTTAGACAAAGGCATGGATATTTGGAACAGTATGTGATTACTTTGAACATGCTGTCTGCACCTGGGCCAATGGCTTACGTACGCTCCAAGCAGGAAAAAGCTCAATAAACATTTGGTGCTACCTGGTAGGACTGGGATCCTATTATGTTTGAGCTCCCCCATTTGTAAATCCATGATGTTTGCCTAGGTTTATTTGCATGATGAGGACACAAAGCTGGACGGGGATCAGTATAGTTTGCTGCTGTTTGCCTGTCCCTTCTCTTTCTACATAGCTTCCCTCTGCCACTGTGCTTTTGAGAGGGCTGCATTACATGTATTTGTAAGAGTGGAAAATGATTAACACGTACTTTTCTCCAGTGTTTTACGTATTCCATATCATGAACAATCCCCAAAATGAAGTCTAGATTAAATATCATTAACATATTTGAATCATGTGTTTGAATGAAAATGCAATTGTATATTTTTTTTGTGCTTCATAGGAAGAAAAAGCTTCTCTCCTGCATCGTACTCAGGAAGAAAGGAGAAAACGAGAGGTAAAGTAGATTGTAAACGTTTGCGTGGACACTGGGTATATCTTTGATGTAGTAACATTTACAGTCCAAAGTATTTTATGCTGCTGCAGTTGTGCTTAGTTCAGGAATGTTTTGTTTCAGTTTGCAAGTTCTACATAGTCTTCTGGTATACTAGAATTGACAAACCTTTTGCCTGCTTTTAAGGTGCTTCCCAGAAGTGATTTTCATCTTGAAAGAAGGTAGTTAAGCATGCACTAGGTGCAAACGGAATTTTTCCTTTTGGTTCTCATTTGATCTAGTCTTTATTGAGAAAAGGCAACTTTTTGGATAGTAAATGGCACTTACTTTGCGTTTTCCATGATCTGTTACTATGGGTTGGTCTCGGCAAACTGTTTCCTGCTCCTGGTTCTGCTGTGGTTTCTTGAGTCACCTTCAGCAATTCATTTTGCCAGCTTGTGCCTCGTTCTGTGGAGGTAGAATCAAAACAATCATACTTGAGTGAGTCCTCAAGTGTTTTGAAATCACCTGTAATTGAGGAGCAATGAGAAGCAGTTGTGAGGCTTTAGAATAGTCTTAAAACTGGTTTGAGATTGAAGTTTACTGCCATGGATAATTCAGTCTGGAGTAATGCAAAGGAGGAATAGGCATGGAAAGGAAAATTACAGGTTTTAAAACATGAATATATGTGGCAATATGAAATCAAAATTTAGTAACATTATAGTAAAATTATTTTAAAATAAATTATTTTAAAAGTGTAATTGTAGTTTTCATGCTAATCAAGAAAATAGAGCTGTTTGGCCCTTAAAGATGTGTTTGACTCTTGCTAGGTTAGATACAGATTCTGCAGTGGCTATTTTGTTTCTGAGGACAGTAATTGTTTTTGGGTTTTTTTTAAATTTTCTTTCTGACCTGTATGTATAATTATGGACCAAGTTCAATGAATTTCACTGAATTTCACTGAATTTCTAGAGTTGGAAGGGACCATAGAGATCATCTAGTCCAACTCCCCTGCTGAAGCAGGATTGCCCAGAGCTAGAGCATGTTACTCAGGACTGCATCCAGGCGGGTTTTGAAAATCTCCAAGGAAGGGGACTCCACAACCTCCCTGGGCAGCCTGTTCCAGGGCTCTGTCACCCTCACCGTGAAGAAGTTTCTCCTCATATTTGAGTGGAACCTCTTATGTTCCAACTTGTGCCCGTTGCCCCTCGTCCTCTCACTGGGAACCACTGAAAAGGGCTGAATGCTCTGCATCAAAAAGGAATTATTTTGTATATTTCCGTGGAAACTGCACAGAACCATCCAGTAAGAGATCCTTGCAAATAAAGCTTTGTTTATATTTTGTAATCTTTGTGTACTTATTTAAGATTGAGGTTTCAAAAGCTAATGCACAGGTTTTCTGTTGTAACGGTGTTGTTCTTTAGAGGCCTCATAAATACTTTAGTGTTCTTTATCTCTATTGGAGAGGTCACTGTTCTGAAGGTTCAATTTGTAGCCTTAATTTGGGTGAAGAGTTCAAATTTATAAAAGAAAAAATTCCTACCACTTGTGTTATATAGGTCTGTTTTGACATCTTTTCCGGACAAGTTTTGAGGAAAAGAATAAGTAAATATAAGAGCTTAATGCCTTTTGTAAGTTAGACAAAGGCATGGATATTTGGAACAGTATGTGATTACTTTGAACATGCCACAACTTGCTGTACGCACCTGGGCCAATGGCTTACGTACGCTCCAAGCAGGAAAAAGCTCAATAAACATTTGGTGCTACCTGGTAGGACTGGGATCCTATTATGTTTGAGCTCCCCCATTTGTAAATCCATGATGTTTGCCTAGGTTTATTTGCATGATGAGGACACAAAGCTGGACGGGGATCAGTATAGTTTGCTGCTGTTTGCCTGTCCCTTCTCTTTCTACATAGCTTCCCTCTGCCACTGTGCTTTTGAGAGGGCTGCATTACATGTATTTGTAAGAGTGGAAAATGATTAACACGTACTTTTCTCCAGTGTTTTACGTATTCCATATCATGAACAATCCCCAAAATGAAGTCTAGATTAAATATCATTAACATATTTGAATCATGTGTTTGAATGAAAATGCAATTGTATATTTTTTTTGTGCTTCATAGGAAGAAAAAGCTTCTCTCCTGCATCGTACTCAGGAAGAAAGGAGAAAACGAGAGGTAAAGTAGATTGTAAACGTTTGCGTGGACACTGGGTATATCTTTGATGTAGTAACATTTACAGTCCAAAGTATTTTATGCTGCTGCAGTTGTGCTTAGTTCAGGAATGTTTTGTTTCAGTTTGCAAGTTCTACATAGTCTTCTGGTATACTAGAATTGACAAACCTTTTGCCTGCTTTTAAGGTGCTTCCCAGAAGTGATTTTCATCTTGAAAGAAGGTAGTTAAGCATGCACTAGGTGCAAACGGAATTTTTCCTTTTGGTTCTCATTTGATCTAGTCTTTATTGAGAAAAGGCAACTTTTTGGATAGTAAATGGCACTTACTTTGCGCTTTCCATGATCTGTTACTATGGGTTGGTCTCGGCAAACTGTTTCCTGCTCCTGGTTCTGCTGTGGTTTCTTGAGTCACCTTCAGCAATTCATTTTGCCAGCTTGTGCCTCGTTCTGTGGAGGTAGAATCAAAACAATCATACTTGAGTGAGTCCTCAAGTGTTTTGAAATCACCTGTAATTGAGGAGCAATGAGAAGCAGTTGTGAGGCTTTAGAATAGTCTTAAAACTGGTTTGAGATTGAAGTTTACTGCCATGGATAATTCAGTCTGGAGTAATGCAAAGGAGGAATAGGCATGGAAAGGAAAATTACAGGTTTTAAAACATGAATATATGTGGCAATATGAAATCAAAATTTAGTAACATTATAGTAAAATTATTTTAAAATAAATTATTTTAAAAGTGTAATTGTAGTTTTCATGCTAATCAAGAAAATAGAGCTGTTTGGCCCTTAAAGATGTGTTTGACTCTTGCTAGGTTAGATACAGATTCTGCAGTGGCTATTTTGTTTCTGAGGACAGTAATTGTTTTTGGTTTTTTTTTAAATTTTCTTTCTGACCTGTATGTATAATTATGGACCAAGTTCAAGTATGAAGTTACTAGGATTTCACCAGTTAGTTCAGAATGCTGTTGTATGAATTAATTTTATGATCAGAGTGTCTTTATCAACGTATGCAAAAAGAGTTTTTTGCGCATTGTAAACTTTTGGCCATATACTGAAATAACACATTCAGTTTCTTAATTCTGTCTGCTGCAGAGCTGGTGCAGAGTCATATACTCGTATCTGTCTATGTACACACATACACACAACGAGTTCTCTGTGACGTATATCGGATTCTCACAAAATGAATGACTCCTCTGAGAATGAAACCAGTTATGGCTTTAAAAAAAAATGCCTGTAGCAGAATCTTAGCAGTGACCTCAGACTTAAAACCTTTGCAATTACGGGTCGCTAATTGACAATTATGTATTCCAGGATAAAACCTGTATCTAAAGAAAAGGAGAACGTATCTACTTTTTAGTTGAGCATTACATTATGATTATGAAGAGACAGTGCCTCTCTGTAATTGAAACTCTCTCCTGCTTGCCCCCAGTACTTAGCACTTTTTCTGTTAGATACTTTGGAGAGAAAAATACCCTTTGACCTAACAAAATTTTTATTTTGGTCTGTGCTCTAGGGGTAATTAGATTCTTTCAAGTATATGCTTATTCTGAGAAATTGCTTTAGGAGATGGGGTTTCCAAGGTAGGCATTGAATAGCAAATTCATCTGACGTTTCTCTGGTCAGTTCAGGTTAAGTTCAAGTTTTTGCAAGTTGAAAGTTTATGTGAACTTTCCCAAATGTATTTTAATGAAATTTATAAAAGCATCTTGGTGGTTTGTTTTGCCGGGTTGCCCTCAGAATTATGGGCTCATTATAGTGCAAGGATTGATGAGGTTAAAATTTATCTTCTCAAAGCAGGTGTCTCTGATTTTTACTCTGGGTCTTCCTACTTGCCCTTCCCAAACCATTGCTTTGTAGCTCTAGGTTCATGAGAAACTACTGTATTTACTTCCCTCCTTCATTCCCTAAGAAACTATATGAACATTATTAGAAAACTAATTACAGTAGCCACTTCCCTTAGATATTTTTTGTGATGGGATATGCTGGGGGTGTTGTCATGGGATGCACTGAGTGCTCTCTATAGTACCTGAAGCAAGCTGGCTTTCAGCTCCCCAGAAAGTGAGCCATTGTATAAAGGGATGCCTTTAAATACCCTTTCTAGCTACTGAGGAAGACATCACAAAATGACTCACTTCATATGTCTGGTTTGAAGGAGAGAGCACGGATTTTTGTTAATTTCCATGTTGTGCTCCTGGGCTTAAAGAATTAAGCTTAATTTTCTTTTTGACAGCAGTATTTTCTCCAAATAACTGGGGTTTTTTTGTTTGTTTGTGTGGTTGGTTCCTTTTTTTGTGGTTTGTGGTTTTTTCCCCCCGTCTAAATGACATCAATCTCATAATACTGATCTGTTATTTTAATGGAAACAAATAAGCAGGTCTTCAGCGTTAGGTGATCTATGCAGAAAGAGGACAAGTGTAATTGAATTTGATGAATTTGTCAATGTTTTAGTATTAAGTCTTTGTGTAATAAAACACAAATGTGTTTATTTTGTTTTCTATAGCATTACATGCTTATGAGTATTAAACATTCTTTTGCAATATCTTAATAGTAAGTTTACACTTAAAAACATAAGAAGCTTTCTCCCTGATCTATGTGTATTGGATGGAAACTTTCAAGCAGTTAATTTTACTAATGATTAGTGCTTAATTTACATTTTAAAAAATTCCTTTTGAATACAAATAATATATGACTGTATGAATTAGACAGTGCCACAACATTGATTTTGATTTTTTTGCTTTCTTTTACAGGAAGAAAGGCGGAGGCTGAAAAATGCAATAATAATCCAGTCATTTGTAAGAGGGTACAGAGATAGAAAACATCAAGTAAGTATTTATTATTTATTTAGAAAGGCGTGAAACAGTTTTGCTGAAAATGAAACTTTCTAGTAATAAGTAATTTCATTGGAAAATCTTCATCTTTTTAAGTCTTGTGTGAGCTCACAAAGTGCAAGTTCTTTTTCCCTCTTGACATTTTCGTTTGAACCTCAATATTTTACTGCATGGATGTTTATTCTGCAAAGCATATATGTGACAGTGGACTTCAGTAGGATTATGCAATGTTTATTTGAGCTGACAAAGCATGTGGAAACACTTAGGTATTAGCAGTTTTCACATGTCAGTGGAGCTTTTATTTTGTTCCGAAGGTAGTAGTTCAAGTCAAAAAGTTCTTCTTTCCAAGCTGCTGTTGGGTAGATTATTCTAAGAAAGGGTTGTTATCTGTTTAAATTTACTAATACTTACTGAGTAGAATAGATTAAATGTTTCATGTGATAGTCTTTTCTTGACAAACAACAAATTTGTTGCCATATGTACTTGTTGTACATAGTAACATAGTAACTAGGTTATTATGTGTATGTTTAGATCTCTTAACAAGTATGTGTTGTAGCCATTTTACTACTTTGCTTCCACTTTGGATGGGAAACTGAAACGAGGTTTTGAAAAATTTGCATCTCTGTTTGAAATCATAACCATTGATATATTGATGCATGTCTTATTTTTAAGTACTCTATCCAAAGAAGTGAATTTGATCGTTGTGCTAATTTGGCCCAATCTGGAGGAACCTTTTCCACCGCTAATGGAGCGAATTTGACTCTCTTAGTTCGTCAGTTGCTCTTTTTCTATAGACAGAATGAAGATTCTAAGCGTTTGGTGAGTACTATTACATACTTTGATCCATAGTACTTTTATTTCATGCACCTTTAAAGTATTCTTTCACTTGATAGATTTTGAAGGGATGCAAAAAAAGGCTTTGACCAGTTCAGTAAATTCATTTAAGAATTTTGGCTTTTGTTGGCCTGCACTCTTTTGTTTTTTGTTCAGACAGAACAACTAAAAATCAGATTTTATATGTGCGCTCACACACGCACCCAAAATCTTTGATATGAAGCCTTGAAAAATCCTCTGTGTGTTATTCACAGTAATTTATTAAAAATAATATCCTTCTATTATAATTTAATTTTTAAACAATATTTTCCACTTAGCCCTCTGGTCATTCCTAAGGTGTGTGGTTTCTTTTTTTTTTCACTGGTCAATAATTCTGGCATATCAATTGCAAAGTCACTGCAAACTTCCCAAATGTACAAGTAAGTATAATTCATAGTGGGTATTGACAATGGACATTAAAGAATTATGGCTATTTAAAAACAAAAAATTGACAGATAAATTTTTTGCAAGAGTAAAGATATTTGTACGTGTAATTCAATCTTAACTTTGGAAGTTTAGTACTAGCAGTCATGTAGATTGTTGTGTAACAATTTTTTCTCAGATGAACATGATTGTCTCGCTTTGTGTTTTCTTAGTCCTCCAAAGGTATTCAAACCAGGGATGAAATATTAATATCTGTGTTACAATAAATAATATAACTTGTTGTTATAAACAGTAAACTTGTGCATATCTTTTACCCAGGTATGGATGTGTCAGAATTTAATTAAACAAAGTTCTCAGTTTGTTAAGCAATTGGATGGTCCAGACAGACTTACTTGCTTATTCCAAATAAAAAGACTGTTGGGGCTGTGTTGCAGGTAAATTCTTTTTTCTATAAGCTACTGTCTAAAAAGCGTTAAGAAATTATGTTGGGCACTTCTTTTGTTTCTTTTTTTTTCAGCAGGTAAATGATTAAATACACATTTATCTGATGGAGAGGACTGTTTGGTAAATATATATCTAGGCCATGGTATAGGATGCTTGTTCCTATGTAAGAACAGTGGAATTGACTTTCAAGTTCAGTGTGTGCTTAAGGGATGCCCTGCCTAAGGAGAAGCTGAAGTATGTTCTTAACTGCTTGCATATAGCGACATCATTAGCAATTTTTGTGAAAACCAGAAGGTTTTCTTGGGAACTGATAGTGATTAGAAGGTATTACCAGAGTTAATGTTCCAACGATGAGCTTTGGATATATTTTATTTTAGAACTAGTGTTATTTAAGATGCCTTTCCTCACACTTCGTTTTGAATGTAAGATTGTTAAGCAGTTCCGTTACTGGCGTCAGCAGTACAGTTATTATTTGTAGTGGATGGATCCTGGGAGGATCACAGGAGGGTAGATCTATCAAGGTGGCTTGAATAGCTGGCAGCTAAAGCTTAGTATTAGAAAACAATATATTTGCTCTTACTAATAATCGGAACTAGTTATACCTTTAAATTTTTTTTTTTTTTTTTTTTTTTCTTTTAATGTTGAGACTTTTTCAGAAAATGATTTCATTCAAGTCACTGGACCTTGAGCTCTTAGAGTTGTGGTCGACTGTACATATAATAAACAGTGACAGCAGATACTAAAGAAGACTTGAGTGGTGGGCTTCAAAGTCCGCATGCAGTGGAACACAGCTGTGATCTCACTGGATTGAATTACACATTTTTGCTACAGTTGAAATTGCGGTTTTATAAATGCAGCTCTGTTAGTATTTCTGCTCTCCCTGGGTGATGTGGAAAAGCAAAATGAGTGAAGGAATTGTTCCTGCCTATACATATAGGGGGAACCAAGGAAGAAGCTCTTCCTAACTTCCCCTTGCCAGCATGATGATGGGTGTCTATACTTGCTTTCTGAGCTATTTTAATTTTTTGCAAAAGCCCAGAAGGTGAGCAGTGGGACAGGTGGCCAAAAAAGTGTTTCCCTGGGATAAGTTCATCTTCATGAGAAGCTGTAGCTTTTGATGCTGTGGAAAAAAAGGTGACTCTGTAATATCATAGCAAAAAAATAGTAGTTTGATTGCGGCTACATCTACAAAAAAGGTCAGAGTATCTTTTTTTTTGTTTAGTGAAATGTCTTAGATATGGTGTCAAAATACATTTTTACTGATAGGTCCCATCTTCCTGATTGTCTGTGAAAGAAAGCACATTGTTAGAGTAACTATACTTATATACATCTCATTCTAACATTCATTTAATGCTAAACAGGCACTTAATCTTCACCATATCTGTGGTTACTGGTGGTTGTTTCATAAGCAATTTGCTAAAAGGATGGGATGGTTTGTATTTTTAATATTTCAGTCTGTAATGAAGGACATATTGCTTTAGTTATACACAAGACGTCCCCTAGAGTTTGTTCCAGCCCATATTGCTCTGGGGCTTTCATGACTTCATTTTTAATATGGGTAGTAATACATGTTGGAAAAACATGTATTATTCTTTGCTTCTCTTCCAGCTCATGCAGTAGACCTTCAAACTGTCAAGTCATTGAAAGCAATAATTTAGCAGGATTTAAAGAGAGTGTGCAATATTCATAGAAACCTTAAAATTGGGAATTATTATTATAAAGGTGCCAATAAAAAGATGTGGCTATACTACTGAGGACATTGGAAACTAAGTAGAAATAAGTTATTTTGAGCTGAATGTGAAAAGGGTTTTTTGGTAGTTTTATTTTAAAATCAGTGTGTGTATGCCTGTGGTGAAATAAGAGAAATATCTTGTTAAATAATTTTGCTGTCATTTCATTTATAGGCTATTGCAAAATTGCAATGACGACAGTCTGAATGTTGCACTTCCTATGAGAATGCTTGAGGTATTTTCATCTGAGAATACGTATTTGCCTGTTTTACAAGATGTCAGCTATGTGACATCATTAATTGAACAAATTTTGCACTACATGATTCAAAAAGGTGAGTAGCTAGGAAGTGTAAGTTCTGGGAAATACTGAAAAATTAAACAGAATGTGTAATACCTGAAGACCATGTTGTTTAGTCGTGTTTTGCCTTTACCACAGACGCAATGTGATAAAGTGCTGCATACAGTGACCTACATATTAGATGGATATTTTGTTTGTAATGAGATCATTACTTGAGAAATTACTGTTTGATTTATTTGGAAATTCTGTTTATAAATTGAATATTCTACCAAGTCTACAGACTTCTACGATGGATTTTGAGAGTAGGTGGATATTACCTAACAGAAGTTTTATTCCAGGAGCTGTTTATGTGCACACTCACACACACTGTGCTAGGCCTCAGCTTTAGTTGTGTAAAAGTTGGGCTTTGTTTTGCAGTACTGTTCTCTGTAACTGCTAGTGTTCGTTAGTATCATAAATTGTCATTGCCTTTTCATCCTGCTAACACTAGAGATACCTTAGCAAAGAGATGGTGAACTAGCTTTTATTTCCTTTGTGCCATCATTAGCAAAACTGTTTGTAACTGCAATCAGTTACACCTGTGCAAACATACTGAAAGTTAATGAATTGTGTGGTTATCACTAAAATTCTGTTTTGTCTTGAAGAAACTTTATTAGTCTGGGAATGTGCAAAAATAATTAGTTTGTCTTTCTGATACCATAGCTCGAATTTGCAAGACTTGTGAATGGGGAGGAAAGACAAAAACATGAAATAAAACATTTCGGGTCCATCTTCATTGGTGTAAAACTTAAGAAGAGGACCTTCCAACTAGGCTATCTTATCCTGTCATAAAAGATTTGGTTTTAACTACTGCATGTTGAAGTCACTATGAGGAAAAAAAGTGACTGTTACTGTAGCACATTTATTTTACTTAACTAAATTTACTTAACTAACCCGGCATAACTAAAAGTATAGAAGTATTTGTATTTGTCTTATTGCTTACTATATCATAAGTCTATCTTCCAGAATACTTTAATAAATTATAGTTTTGTTCTCTTAGTATAATATTAAATTGTCACAAATGATCTATGGAAGTTTATCAAGATGTTGGATCATAAATTTTAGTAAAAAAATTCAGCTTTCTGATCACTTACAGTCAAAACAAAAAGAAGTATTTGTGTGCAACTGCAGATGTTCTGTCTCCTAATTGCTTATAATGGTTATTTTGTAAAGAATCTGTAATCAGCTTTTTTAGGATATGTTGTTGTATGTAATTTGTCTTGTCAGCATTGTGAAGTTATTCCTTTACAGTGATTTCCACTTGTATTGTGTGTCAAGGTAAGTAGTCCCCGACAAAGGGTCTTAGACTGGACCTCTCAATAATGCAACACTATTTACGCATTTATGGGGGTTCCTATAGTTTCGGAACTTGAAGCTTAGTTTAGGAGTTCATTGAGCAAGAGGAAGTTGGTTTAAGAAGAATGAAATCACGTGACTCCATTTGTACTTTAGTGAGACAAAAATAGATTATGCTCTACTCATGTCTTCATGGCTTGGGTGGTAATGCATTTTATTACTGTCTGAGACATCCCTATTTTGGGAACAGTAATTGTACTCTTCAGCCTGCTAAGGCAAGGTGTTTATAGAATTGAGACATTCTGCCAACAGGATTGTTACCTGTATGACACAGTCACGTTTTGGAGTAGAGAGGAAATTCATCATTTCTGAAAAGGTGGAAGGACAGCTGTCAAAAACATGCCTAGAGTCACTCAGAGGAGAAAAGAATGTCTTTTCCATAGGTCACTGTTTAAAAAAAATTAATTATTCACTTCATCAGCAGGAGTGGTTGGTGTTTGAAAGATCGAGCTGACTTTGAATGCGATTATCTATCTATGATTTTTATAAAGTTATGTTTCCAAAGAGGTTGTTGATAAATCCTGTTAGTTATGTGAATGTGACTTGGACTATTGTAAAATGTACCCCTAAGTAAAGCTTCATGCTATGAATTGTAAAGTATTTTTCAAGTTAAAAATGTTAAGTATATAAGTTGTTTTGTGCAGAAAAGAAGTAAAATAATACTGTATTTAAAAAGTGGTATTTCTTATTTTCAGGCTACTACAAGTCGCTTTATTTGTTAATTAACAATAAGCTTCCCTCAAGTATTGAGTATTCTGATGTTTCTCGAGTCCCTATTGCAAAAATACTTCTGGAGAATGTTCTGAAGCCATTGCACTTTACATATAGCTCCTGTCCAGAAGGTGCAAGGTAAATAAAGATAATATAGGCTAGTTTGTATACTTATTTGTTATTCTCAAAGGTGCACAGTTTGTTGTTGAGTGTCTAGCTATTCTTTCAGTGCCGTTTGTTGATTTATTTGCAATATTAATGATTTTTTTGTAATGTATTTCATCATTGAAACAATGTAGTTTCAGGTGTGTTTAAGAAAAAGGCAACAAAATGCTGAAGATGACAATAAACAGCACAAAGAATAGCAGGTATCATAATATGTAGGAACATAGGTGTGGAAAAAATTAGATGAGAGCAGAGTTGCAGCTAAGGGCAGGTGAAAAGAATTTTACAATTAAAAGGAACTTCGTGACAAAATAGCTGAGGTTTATGAAGAGAAATAACTAAGTCATAACTTTTTCTTTCAAGAAGAAAGAGTCAGGTATGTAGAAAGATGAACAAAAATCAAACTCTGGTTATATCATGTGCTAGTGTTTTGTGTTAAAGTAGTATTTTTGGGGATAAAGACTTACTGTGTTTTTTAATGTATTTTTTTATGTAAAGAATATGAAAATCAAATTTAACTTCAGAATAGTTTTCTGAGGGTACCTGAAAAGTTTAAGGATAAAATTATATATAAGATCATCAGGAAAAGCATTGTCAGAAAACGTAGTGTAAGAAGTTCTTTTTTGAGAAATCTGAGAAATTTGGTTTATTAGCGCAGGATTAATGGAGCACGTCTTTGCCGTTTTCTTGATGGACGTGTTCAAACGTGCAAATTGATCTATTATTCCATGGGTATAAATGTGGGAAATTGTGTCTATATTTTCTATAAAGACAATTTTTCTTCATTTCAGGCAGCAGATTTTTGCAGCCTTCACAGAGGAGTTTCTGGCAGCACCTTTTACGGATCAGATATTCCATTTCATCATTCCAGCGCTTGCTGATGTGCAGACCATTTTCCCATATGAACTCTTTCTGAATGCACTATTATTAGCAGAAAGTGGATGTTCAAGAAGAAGTGATCAAGCCCCATGGCTTTTTTACTTTGTGTTAACAGTTGGAGAAACGTACTTAGGTGAGAAAGCTGGATGACCAACTCATTGTTTTTTCATATTTGAGTTAATATGTATTTCCACAACATGGTTCATTGCCAAGCAAAAATGACAGTTTGTGGATACAAGTATTGGACACAACTGTTTTATTAGCTATTCTTACCCTTTTCAGTAAAAAGTACACTTAATTTGGGAAGATTTGGCATAATGTGTTTTGGTTGGGTATTTCTGGTAAAATATATTTTATAGTACAGTGTGGTCGGACTATTGATCTTTTATTTCAATGTCTGTGTTATAGGATCCCTTTCAGAGGAAGGACTTCTTGTGTATCTGAGAGTACTCCAGACTTTCCTCTCTCAGCTGCCTGTGTCTGCTGCTGGTACAAATTGTCAAGATGCAAACAGTGATTCTGAAGATGAGGATGAAGAGATCAGTAAAATGACAACTACACCGGTAAGCAGTGCAGAATTCCTTTGAATAAATTTGTGTTGCAGCAGCAAATGCAGGCAAAAACATGATTACCATAAGTCCAGTATGTTCCTAGGTATCTGTAGAACGGAGCATGTTTGCTTCTTAAAAATAGATGGAGCTTCTTAAAAATAGAATAGTCATAATGTAAATATTGGCACATTCTACTTCTGGCTTAGAGATACTGGTGATGTTTAACTGAAAACAATATATTTCTATTTACAGGTAACTTAAAATAATTTGTAAATTAGAGAAAATCTGCTGTGAGGAGGCTTTAATAGATAATACTGTTTATTGCAATTAGTTTTTCTTGCATTTCTCCTGTGAGTTTTTTATGTATTCCAGATTTTTATGCGTGCCTGTCTAACCAAAAAAAACCCCCAAAATGGGAGAGTGGGTGGGGAACCCCTCTCTCTTAAAAGTTAGTAATTGGATAACTTGTGTCCTTCAATGAGTCGGACTGCTTTGCTCTGTTGAGGGCAAGGTACAGAGAGGAAATAAGGAAAAGGAAAGGTTGAGCTGTACTCAGCTCTATGCCAAGAGAAGGCATTCCTCTTCCTATGCTTCTGGTACTACACACACAGGTGTATTAGCCACCCTGACGTGAATGTGAATGTGAAAACACTGTTTGTAAAGAAATTTACAGTTTTGTTGTTTCTTACCCCACGGGTTATGAATGTGAAAACACTGTTTGTAAAGAAATTTACAGTCGATGTCTATTTCTGAATCTCATGTCCAATGCTGACTGATGTCGGACAGGAAGAGATGACTATTCACACATTTTATGTCATTAAATGATCTTGCCTTATCGTATCCAAGTGTTGCAGAATGTGCCGACTTTAAAGGGAATCTTTCCCATTGGCCTAAGTTAAAAGATCGATACCACAATCCAGCAGTTTCCTGCCTCGGGATTTGAGTTGTCCCTTGGGACTGATACTTTTAGTAATGCTACTGTTTTAATTATTGTACAAGAAAACTTTATGTTCTAGTAAAATTCTGAAGTGTGGTTTTTTTTTTTTTTCAAAAAAGGATACTCGACCATTAAAGAGATGTAAAGCAAATTTTTCTTTGATATGTTTGTAGGGTGATGGGAGAATATCAGTTCAGTATATAACTGAGGAGTGTCTAAAGAAATTGGATACAAAGCAGCAAACAAACACTCTACTGAATATGGTTTGGAGAGATTCAGCTAGTGAAGAGGTCTTTACCTTGATGGCATCAATCTGCCACACACTAATGGTACAACACCGAATGATGGTGCCAAAAGTCAGGCAAGTATAAATAATAGTGATGTTGTACATCTAAGATTGGTTTTATTATATACACTTGTTTTAAATACCCTATGGAGTTATTTTTCCTGTTTTTTATGATCAGCTGAAAGGAATAAGAATTTCAGAATTTAAATAATAATTCCAGGTAAACCAAAGAGTGGATTCATTCTGTTTCTTATTTTTCTTCTTTTTTATTGTGCTCTCTCTGGAATAATCACAAAACTGTGATGTCTTGGTTTCTTTAGTGAGTTGCAAATAAGTTAGTATTCTATCACCACCTTGAGGACTATGGAACAGGTAAAGTTTGTGATCAGAAAGTCACACACAAAGAGGGATTGCAAAGATTCTTGAAAGGAGTTTATCCATCAGCTTGCTCAGAGGCAGTGTTAAGTGTCATTATAGCAGGTTTGTCTAGGTTGCTTTTTAAAACTTTAAGTGATACGAATTCCAGTCTCTGTAACTGGCTGAGCACTGAAACCAACTTGTTCACTGCCCCCTTTAATATATAGCCAAAATCTCTCCTGCTACAAATGAGAACGATTCCTAACTATTGAAACCCACTGTTGTTGTTTGGGAAGGGCTTTGGCACCTGAGAGGGAGATAAAAGACTTGTTCATTTTTACAGCGTTCTGTTACAAAGGCTGCAAACCACAAATGTC
The DNA here is from genome assembly GCF_001431845.1 of Calidris pugnax. Classification (NCBI taxonomy): domain Eukaryota; kingdom Metazoa; phylum Chordata; class Aves; order Charadriiformes; family Scolopacidae; genus Calidris; species Calidris pugnax. The sequence goes on from NW_015090864.1 coordinate 8,603,847, forward strand.
ACTAACAGTGGAGGAAGATTTGTGACCTTTTTATCATCAAGTGAAGACCCATAAGTATTAACACCGTTCTGGTGCAAGTAGTTTTGAATAAGTCTGTAGTTTCTGGTAGTAAAGTAAGTATTTAGGGAATGTTGTAAACATAATCAATTCAAACTGCATTGTAAACAATGATACAGAAAACTAATTAGGTGCTATCTTAGCCCAATGGTGTTTATAGCTGTTAGAGGAAGTAAGATGTCAGTGAAACTGTGATTGCTCGATTAGGGTAATTAGTTCTTTGTAGACTAATTGCATTAGAGCAGGATGTGAGAGCTGAAGATCATAGCAGCAGTTGAACTAGTATGCCCGCTTTATTGTTGCAAGCAGTACATTGCCTTGGATAGTAATTACTGAGTTTAAATGCATCAGTGCTTTGACTTGAGGTTTGCTGGTGAACTGTGTGGAACGGGGTGTTTAATGAATAAAGAAGTCACACAGGACTTTAATTGTATGAGTGTGGCATCTGTTTCCTCTGAGAAGCTTTGGGTCTTTGTAATTACCTGTGGTAACAGGCGAGTTACACATGAATTCAGGAGTTAGGAAAGCTCTACTCATCATCTTGCCATGGAAAGTGATTTACAAATTTTAACTTTTGAGAAGCTCCAACATAGTTGAATTTACTAATTTTAGAAATAAGTATTAGAGATATTAAGATTTGTGTCAGTAATACCAATGGATTTACTTTCATAGTCAAAATGAAGTTAATTCATAAAAGTATTTGGTAAATTAAAGTAGGCATTTAAAGTAGTTCTGACTCCCACGTCAGTCATAACGCAGCTGTCTGGCATCATCGTGCCAGGAGTTCTCAAATCTTTTGTCCTATTCTCAGTGCGTTTTAGACCTGGTCTCAGTTACCAAGCAGCTATGCTAAACATCCTTTCCGGGTGTTTTTCAAAGGGCATTTGTTGTTGTTTTAAAGGTACTAACCATGTGCCATTTCAATAGAGAATGAAAAGATTTTTCATCATTAATTTCCACCTCTTTTTTTAATTGCCTAATGATTTTTTTAAATGCCCAAATGATTTTATCAAATTTAACGTTAGTCTTTTGGAAGATGCTTCACTTGTTTTGTAACTAACTTTTAAATTACTTAATGTTCAGAGTAAAATGTATCTATTTAATTAAACCATCTAGAAATAGTTAAGCAGAAATAATTTATTTAAATTTACCGTATTCTGAGAGCTCTTTTATTTTCTGTTTCGAAAAATACTGGGTCAAATGGTTTTAAAGATAGAAAAGGTTGTTACAAAAAAGTTGCTTATTTAACAGCATTTACAACTGTAATAGAAAATAATGATAATTAAGAACTTAAAGGCTGCAAATCAAAGTGGGATGTTAAATAAAGAGAGTAATAACTGAAAATAACTTTTCAATAACTGTAAAGAAAATAAGGCTAAGGTTAACACAGGCTTTGGAAGGGATGAAACAACAAATAAAGGCTTATGTCACTCTATTAAAACTGAATGCTTTTCTTCTTGTAGCTCCTCAGTACATCTTTGATTTGATTGCTGATAGTACTGTATGGTGTTAGGAAAGTCAGCGTAGCTGCGTTAGTAGCTCAGTAGTTTCTTTGGTTTTGCAACAGAGACAAAGAGAGAACGGAACACGATACCCAAAATTGCAACGTAGTTTTGAACAGAAGGAGCAAGCCTCTAAAGTTCCTTTCTGATTCTCTACAGAGACTGGAGGGATTCGCAGGTGGATTAATGGAAAAGCATGTTGCTTTGGATTAGTCATTAGGAATTTTCTTAAATTCTGAGTAAGTTCTGGAAAGATGCAATCAAGCTGAATTAAAGAAAATAACTACAAAACTGGAAAAACCTAGCTGTAGCTAGTGTTCAGCAAGCCACAATAGAGGTGTAGAATAAAATCCTGATTGTAATGATGTCATTGGGAATTGTACTTGTTTTCAGAGGGGCAGGGCTTTCATCTTTTCACTGTAAAGTTGATAATTTATTGAATACAGTTAATTAAAAAAAAAGAAAAAATGAGTCTTGGAGTGTAGTTTTCATTATAAAGAGATTTGCAAGACTTCTGTTCATCAAGACTATATGTTAAATTACTAGTAAATTCTGTTTCTGTGAAATATTTGGGGATGTCATTTAATACCATAGACTTCAGGTCGTCACTAAGACTTAATATTAAACAGTGATGGCAACTCTGCTTGCATTGGGACTTCAGTCGCTTTCAGACACCTGATTAGTGCCCCAGAGTAATTGCTAATCTTAGTTTAACAGTTTTAGTGACCGTACATTACTACTATTTAATTAATATAAGATTGCTAACCTTAACCTGTGGTTGGAAATTGTTTGGAAAACTGACATTGTGATGTATTAGCAGCCTGTGTTCATCCGTGGGCTGAAGATCCTTGGACTTTGCGTGAGGCTGTTTTAGTAATTCTTCAGGGAGTGCTCTTACACTCTGCTGTTTTTCTTAAAACCAGACTCATTGTATATGAAGTTTTAACTTTTTTTTTTTAAGCTTCGCTTTACATTCTTGGTCCAATGCAAAGAGAGGCAGATAAAGAGCAGTATAGTTCATTTCAGGGTGGCTTTCCCTGCTGTCTCCTACCTGTGACACCTTGCAGTTCAGAAGTGTCAAAATCCCCTGCCTCGGCAGCAGTGACCTTTCGCGGACTGTATGAGCTCCTCTCATTCTGGTGTATTCTCTTCATTAACTTAAATGGTCTCAGTGGGAAACTGGGCCCAATTTATGACCTAGACTGAAAATCTTGCCTTTAACTAATTAACTTGTAGTGGTGCCTCAGCTAAATTAAGCTTAATGGGTCATTTAATCTGTCCCATTGCGCAGGAGGAATTTGACACTTTTTTTTAACCAGAGGTGCCCAAAATACTGTTCTGGCAAGTACACATAAATCATGTAGCCTTTGTGGACAATTAGATACCTATGGAGAGAAACAAGGTTTTAAATAAATGATCGTTATGTACTCACTTTGGGGAGCAGATAATTTAATTTGGTATGATTAAAATAGATACTTAACAGAAATCCCTGGAGTGAATTTAACTCTGTCATAGCCTGTGGCTGAGACAGTGTGCCTTTTCCCACTTGAAAGCAACTTATCCTTTCTGGTAGTAGAAAAATGGTTCTTCTCCCAGACTACAGTGCTAAATCTGAATATTGAACTTTACAATAAAGTATTAATTAATCCATTCTATAAAGCCATGTATAATGATCTCATAATAAAGAAGTTGGTGGTATGCAGTGAGATTTTCAAGAAAATGCAGAACCGCTAGATGGGAGCGGTAAAAATCCAGAGTTTAAACTTTAGCTGCCTGGTTTGTTCTTAGAATAGTACAAATATTGAAAATGAAACCCATGAATTAGATTATAAAAATTTACAGAAAAAAGAAATAACGTCTAATCTTTTTGATTTCTAGTGCTTGTGTGTGGTGGTTTTTTTTTTGTTGTTTTTATTTAAAGGAAAAAGTAATCAAGATTGTATAGACACTCAAGCTTTACATTAACTGATTTCTGAATTTTTTGGGTTGATAATGCTTTGTCTTCAGGGTATATAAGCTATTCCTGTAATGTTCTGCAGTTTATCAGGAATTATTATGTTGTGTTGTGGCATTTTAATCTAGTTCTATCTGGAAATACTGTTTTTTAGCAGATGTGCATCTTTTCTCTGGCAGAGAAAAAGACCAGATAAGGTAGATTTTGAGTTATTTTAATTATCAAAGTTCTTACTTTTTTACTTTTTTTTTTTTTTAGGCTTTTTCATATTTTTTTTTTAATCTAAAGCCAAAAATTTTGGAACTTCTCAGTACAGCAAATTTCTTGAACTGTTGCAGAACTGTGACTTTTCAAGGCCACTCTTGCATTGTGGGTGGTTTTGGTTTTTTGTTTTTGGTTTTTTTTTGGTTACAATTGTTATCTTCTGCTTTGAAAGCCAATTTCTAAACTTGGAGTGGGGTTACAATTGTTATCTTCTACTTTGAAAGCCAATTTCTAAACTTGGAGTGGGAGAGTAGTAGGTTGTTCCTGTTGTCGTTCCTTTTGCAAAGGATTATATTTCAGGAGAATCTAGTGATGTAAAAATTTTGTAATACAAGGCCTAATTTACCCATCTGTGTTTAGTTTTTAGTTTCATGTTTATTTTCTGGTAACGATATGGAAACTTGTGAATTGATGAATTGATCTGTTTCATATTTCACAGGTATTTCATATTGGTAAAATAGGCTGTATGATAACATCTTCTACCAAATTTGCATTTTTGTATTTAACCAGATTTTCAGGGAAGGGAAATGTGAAAGTTGAATATATTCAGCATTTCTGGAATCGGGCCATGAAATATAGCAGTTGCTACAATTGACTGCCTGAATCATGGATATGGAATAAAAATGGCTAAAACTTAGACAAAGGTTATTATTATAAGCTCTTAAGGTTTGTCCTTTTTTTTCCATTCATTATTGCTGGATATTGCTAGAATGAAAAAAGGAATTACATTATGATAGGTTCAGTGTCCATAATGTTTGTTCATTTCTGCTAAAACTATTGCATAATTTCCAGGGATGATTGTAAAATTAATAAGGTTTTACTTGGAAGCCCTATGAGACCTAACGGCACTGTGCCAAATTACTTTTCATTTCAAATACGAGGCTGAAAACTGAAGGTCACTGAGGAAATTTCTCATTTCAGAAACCAAGGCATCTGAGCTATCATTCAGATATTTAAACATTAAAATACAAAAGCTTGTTCTAAATTAGCTAGATATAATAAGCCCTACCTTATCTGATGATGTGTAATTTCCACTCAAACGTCAAAATAATGTGACTTTAGAAGGAAGTAAAATTCCCATGTATCAAATTCACATTGAATTTAAAAAAAAAAAATTCACATACTTAAAGTAGAACTTAATTTTACAATAAAACATCTTAAATGGGCATTAGCTGCAGTTGCTTCAAATTTGACTCGAACTTAGTAATGATCACCAACACGCAACTTCCAAGTGTTTGAAACAAGAGGGGTGATATTTCAGAAAAGAGGCACCGCAGACCAAAGGTTGCCTGGATTTCATTTGCCCTTCTTCTGTGTCCTCTCTATTCTATTTCCAAAACTCCCTGTACCTGTGGAACATTGTCCTTTCTAATGCTGCTTGATGCTTGCGCAGTTCCTTGTCTGTGTGACTGGCTTTTGGTGAGTACGTGGCAGTTGAGAGTTGAAGAAGGGACCAGCTGGGTGGATGCTGTACTTCAGCCAAGGCAGCAAAAAGAGCCCTCAGGGCTTGAGCAGGCAGTCAGCGAGGACCCAGAGGCACATGGCATATGCAGCATTTGTGAGTGGGTGTGTAGGTTTTCTTGTGTGGTTTTTTTTGTTTTAATGTCTTCAAATGAATTGCCGCTTAAAGCATTCTCAAATATTTTTAAGTGTTTACTTAAACACTTAAATATTTTACCTTTTTCCTTAATGAAATGTGTGCTTCCTTTCTTTTTGCCATCTGGCAAATTTTAATTTATCCATGTGGTCTGTAATAAATACTGTTTTTTCAGGCAGTCAGGCAGCAGCTAATCTATACCCTCCTTGCTCCCAGTTCTGTGGATCTGTTGGAACGGGTCCAGCGGAGGTCCACGAGGACGATCAGAGGGATGGAGCACCTCTCCTATGAGGACAGGCTGAGAGAGCTGGGGTTGTTCAGCCTGGAGAAGAGGAGGCTCCGGGGAGACCTTATAGCAGCCTTTCAATATCTGCAGGGAGCCTACAGGAGAGCTGGAGAGGGATTCTTTCTTGGGAATTGTAGTGAAAGGACAAGGGGTAACGGTTTTAAATTGGAAGAGAAGAGATTTAGACTAGATAATAGAAAGAAATTCTTTACAGTGAGGGTGGTGAGGCACTGGAACAGTTTTCCCAGGGAAGTTGTGGATGCCCCATCCCTGGAGGGGTTCAAGGCCAGGTTGGATGGGGCTTTGAGCAACCTGGTCTGGTGGGAGGTGTCCTTGCCCATGGCAGGGGGGTTGGAACTTGGTGATCTTTAAGGTCCCTTCCAACCCAAACCATTCTATGATTCTATGATTTCCAAGCCTCCTACTTGTTGTATACAGGGAATTTTGGTATTATGAGACTGTTGACCTCTGAGAGAAGATATGGACCTAAGTATCTGTTTTACCTGATTTATTCTAATAGTAATTAGGAGAACTTGAAAAGTAGCATTTAGGATAACTAACTGAATATAGTTCTTCAATATCTGAAAAACGACAGTTCGGTCAGTCAAATCCTGTTTGGTTTCCTAGAAGGAAAGACATTAGACATAAATTGTTCCAAATGGTGTTTGTCACATCTCTGGCTTCCTCTAGGGGAAAAAAAAGTAGCCTGAGGGAGACTTCTTAATTCCAGGAAGCTTTTTATTTCTTGTTTCTATAAAAAGTTTGTCATGCTGAAACCATGCCTGAAATAATATGGTTAAAGTCGGGCCTGTATATAACTGACTTGTGAACATACACATTTATTTTTACAGGTATGTAAGCCATTTTCTATGTACAGATGTATTAGTGTATGTGTATGGGTAACTCTACTGATGGACATTGTTCCATTCATATTGTTACATTTACTTCTGCCATGCAGAATATACCAGTAAAGTTGCTACATGATGTACAGTAGTTGCTTCTAGCATAAATGAAAGTATTTTAATCTGCTTTTCACAAAAATTGTTGTTTATTAATGTCAGAAGAACTGCAGAAATGTCCTGTTAACTAGTTGGTGTTTCTCCTATTAGAATTTTAAGAAATCACAGATAAATAACTTGGAGAGTATGTTATTTTTATTCAATGTGTGTTTAACTGTGGAATACTGCAAACTTGGTCTGTATCATGTGGTTTGTTGCTGAGTTAATGATAACTGTGTATTTTAGGTATAAGGATTTATATACTTGTTTTTCACCTTTGAGGTTTTCACCAGATTTGATTAGAATAAGAACCTCCATCTTGAAAAAGCAAATTTGAATTGTTAATGTAAATGCTTGACAGAAAAGTTTTTATAGAAGCATTGTGTTTTGTAAATACTACATTTTGGAAGACATAATTTATTTGAACTTCCTTTTGCAGGCTTCTTTATAGTCTAGCCTTTAATGCCAGATTCCTGAGGCATCTTTGGTATTTGATATCTTCAATGACTACACGAATGATTACAGGGTATGTATTACACCACTTCTGAAACGGAGTCTGTTCAAATAGAACATATCTAGTGAAGAGAGAATGAGAGAATTAGTAGTATTGTTCTACCTTTTCAAAGTACATCAGTATAACAGTGCTTGTGGAAGATGGTTGAAAACAAAACTGTAATGGTTACTTAGCTTCTATGATTTCATAAAACTGAGCAAAACTCAAGAATTGGGCAGTTGTAAATAATCACACATAAACAAAATCTTTATTTAAATTAAGGTGACTATTTGTTTAGTAGGTGACTATATGTTTAGTAGCTTCAATATAACAAACACTGAAGCTCCAAGTGCTTCATCCCAACTGTTTGAGTTCTATCTCATATGCTTTGACCAGCTCAAAAATTGATGGTAGCAGAAGCATGTTCCCAGGAACTGAGGCATTGGACCTACAGATTTGACAAACAGATTAGTTACTCTCTTTGCTTTGTGTCCCTGTTCTCACCCAGAAAGTATCTGCATCCTGCAGTTAATGCCACAGTTCATATATCATCAAGACACTGAGATCCTATAGTGACAGAAACTTAAAGAGAGTAACCTTATTTTGCAAGAATGGGAAATAGTAGTTATTTAACTGAGAGTGCTGTCCTTATTTTGCTGTATGAACTGCTACTAAGTATTTTTAATAAAATGATGAAGTTAATTAGAGTATTTAATTAACCATCTCTATAATTTACATTGTATATTTTAAGGTCAATGGTGCCACTCCTTCAAGTGATTTCAAGAGGCTCTCCAATGTCTTTAGAAGACTCTAGTCGAATTATCCCTCTCTTCTACCTTTTTAGTTCTTTATTTAGTCATTCACTTATTTCTATTCATGATAATGAATTCTTTGGTGATCCAATAGAAGGTGAGTTTCAAGCATAATAAATAGCAGTGCATTGCAAAATGTTTTTTTGTAAGGCTACAGAGTTCCCTGGGCAATGATTTGCTGACATCTGTGGGGAAGGCTCTTCTGGGCTGGCTTGCTGATAGTCCCCTGAGCACTGAGCTGTCAGCTGGCTCTTTCATGGTGATTACATTTAGGAAAAAAAAAAAAAAAAAAGAAAAAAATGATGGTCTGCACCTTGGGACCCCTAGCTTTACAGGGTCTGATATGAAAGTTCTTAATCATGATTAATTTTTTAATGAGTTAGTGAAGAGAGTGAGGTTATTCTGGACTGAACCTGTAGTCTAATGTAAAAAAATTTACATAGCAGCAATCAAAAAGGAGAATAAAAGAATATTGTAATTAAAACTGCATTGTGACTGCAAACAATTAGAAGAGCTGATTGCCTTTTATAAATGTATACTCTTTCTCTTGTTGGGTGATGTCTTTGCTTTTGATTTTGTCTGGTAATATTAAAGTTATAAATTTAAGTGTTTTTTAATAACAAAATGGTTAATAAAGCAGTTTAAAGAAACTTAAACTTGTGGTTTATGTAGTTGTAGGTCAAAGACAATCATCAATGATGCCTTTTACACTAGAAGAGCTTGTAATATTATCACGCTGCCTTCGAGATGCATGTTTAGGAATCATAAAGTTGGCTTACCCAGAAACAAAACCAGAGGTTCGTGAGGAATATATCGCAGCATTTAGAAGTGTTGGAGTAACAAAAAATACAGAAATGCAGCAATGTATACAGACAGAACAAAAAAAGTGGATTCAATTATTCAAGGTAAATTGTGTCAATTTTCAGAAAATATTTCAATAAAATTTTCAGGCTTCTGCTGACAATATGAGATTAGCTATTTTTTTTTTTCCCCTAATTAAACACAGTTGCTACAAGGAAGGTGGGTTTGGGAAGGTTGCTTTTTGGCTAACTTTGGCTAAACTTTGAGTAATTCAATTCTGATCACTGTAACATTTTTTTTTTTTTCCCTTCTAGCTACTCTAAATTTCCATGCTTATTCTGTTTATAGAAAAGTTACTGTGTAGAATTTAGGTTGTAACTTGGACTCCCATTCAGGAAGGTACTTAAGCACATCATTGGAACTTTGTGCAGGTGTGAAATTCTAACTGAATCATACAATTTTTTGAGTACTTCTTTTTTTGGAGGCTTCACTAAATTGGTACCATGCTGTATTGGCCTTGTTGGTGTTCACCTAAAATACAATAGTATTACTCCTTTTGGGTTGGCTGGAATACTAATGGGGTGGTGAATCTGGCTTAGGCAAATGTAAACTTAATGTATGTTATTTCTGGATATCTACCAATGTATTTCTGCTAGTTTTATCCATGGCATCCTACCTAAGACATGAGTTAAGAGTAGCTGAAAACGTTGGCAGGAAAAAACCTAATATAACTGTTGCCGAAAAAAAGGAGTGCTTGACTTGTCATGAAAATTCTGCAGCAAACACATCTAGTCAGCTAAAATTGCTCATTAAAGAAGTGGGAGCAGAAGAAATGCATTTTCCAAATTGAATGCTAGATTTACAGTCTGTTTAATACTGGCGACCTCTCGCACACTAATGTTCAGTTCGAGTCATCAGCTGTCCCTTCAGGTCTTTTATCACTGCTTTTGTCAAGCTATCTATTTAATTGAAAGAAGTTAATTGAATGAAAATGATCAACTAAGCTTGTATTAATATTGCTAATGGAACTTTCTTCTTGGCCATGTTTGGAGAAAGATGTCATGCTAGACTTTAGGAAAGGCCCATTAAGGCTTGCACTTAACCTGATGGGCTAATTAAGGAATGCTTATTCATTCTACAAGTCTAAGATAGGCTCTATCCAGCCTATTCTGCCTGATTTTACAACACATTTCACTTATGAGCATAAGCATTAATAGCAGTGAGAGTAACTGATAATGTTTTGATTGCATTGAATACAGTCCTAATGCACCACTGAATTTGTAATTTGCAGGGATTGATCTAATATATGTTTGCACAATTTAATTTAATTACTTGTCTTTAAATTGCCAAATAAACTCTCGATTTAAAGGTCACAAGTGAAAACCCCAATATGTCTATTTTTCTAAGGAGGGAGGCATACTAGGGGTATTTTTATGTATGTGATTTATATCACACCATCTTCTATTTTTTCTATTTAGTTTGTTATATTTAATCAATCTTTTTACATTTCAGATGAAGTTGATAATATTTTGCTGTCAATCAGAAAGTTGTAAAATCCCAGGGTATTCTGCCCCAGTTTAGCAGTCAGGAACTCATAGTGGAACTGTCCAAACTCGGTGTGCTTTTACTATTTTCAGGAGCAAGAATTGTTTTCCATTAGCTGAATTACAAATGTAAATTTTGAGGGTATCATGAAGGCTCTGGGTTTCCCAAAAGGTAGCCGTAACAAAGCTTCCTATGTTTACTCCTGAAATCTATTGCTACAGATAAAAATTCAACACGGTAAAAGTTTGTCTCATCAAGAAGGCTGCTGTGCACAGCACTGAGTCTCTCCTGAGGGCAGCTTCAAAATAGCTTCTTGCCAGTGAGCAGGCAGCAATATCTCCTTCCAAATCATTAAAACAAAGCTGAAATAGTTAATCATAAATTCAAGGTGCTGAAGTCGAAAATCCTTTTACTTCTTTTACGCTATGTCAAATATCTGAGAGTTTTATCTTTTCTAAAGATTTTGCAAGCTGCCTGCAGCGAAAAAGGCACATTCCTTCCCTAGCAATGCTTTTAATTTTCTCTTTTTTTTTCTTGCCCTTGTTTTGCATATTTTTCCGTACTGTTGTCTAATGAAACACATTCCTGTATATAGACACAAATGCAGTCTTTACTTATGCAAGGTAATGATAAATCTGAAAACAGACTGCTGACAATGATGTGCTTATTTGCTAGCCCCCTGGAAGTCTTTGCAATGGTAAGATTTACATGTGAAAACATCTTTATTCAGTGGAATCTCCCTTTCTTAGCTTGGTATAATATTGAATAGTGTAGTCTACTGTTACAGATTCCATAGAAGGACTTAAGTTATGAGTACATGAAATTGGATCTTGTCAAATAAAATAATGTAATTCACTACCCTGAGTTAATTCTATGAAATTAAGTTGATAATTCTGCTGAATTTTAGCTTTTAATCTTGTACTTGGTCCTGCATTGGAAAGAAATCCCGATTTTGATATTACTAATTGAAGTGGGTCTTTCAATAAAATATATACTTAAAAAATTTTACAAAGGAGTCATGAGTTTAGAATGCTAGTCTTCTCAATTGTTGTTGTTATGTAAAAGGAACTCCAGTATCACATAATTTGATTCACCTTCCTTTAAGGAATCTTTAACTGCTTGTAAAATACCTTATTAGCATTATCTTCACGTGGATAATTTTTTCTGACACCTCCCCCCCGTTTTTTTTTTGTTTTTTTTTTTTAATTTCTTTTAAGTATAGTGGTAATGGGACAGAGCTTCGGTGACTCATCTAACCTGCACTGAATTTTATAAGGGCAAGGTGATGAAAATTCCTGTGTAATCAGACAGTTCCCTTAATAGCATTTGTCTTTGTTCTGTCTCTATTCAAGACATTACTTTACAAACTGGATCTTAAAAGGTCTTTTTTGTAGTACCTAGACACAGAATCCTTTAGAAGATCCATTAAACTCTTTGTTACTCTTGACACCTGCCATTAAGACTGTCTTTTAGCAAGATTACTCCAGAAAAGCTTTGTGTATGGTTTTTCCTATTCACTTTTCAAGCGCTGGAGTTCTACCTCGCAAAACCGATAGCTGTTCATTGTAGCAGGGATAACGTCTTTTAGGCTAGTAATTTAATATTCTGGTGATTCCACTGAATTGTGTTTTATGTAGTGTTAGGCTCATTTGGTTCTGCTTTGGAGAGAAGGCATGCAACCAACTATGACAATTGTGCTTGAGCTGAACTAGTTGTTAGCTTGATATAGCTTGATATCCCTAATTGGTTATTTTGTTTCCTTTTTTCTTTTTTTCTTTTTTAACTGGATTGGAGGAAACTGCCAAGAAAAATCTTAAAATTGCAAAGACACTCTGGTGACCATGATAACTATTTTTCTCAGCCTCCCAATTTTGTTATGAAGATGTGCCTAAAAAAGTTCAGTTTTCTTGTTCACTGTTGTAATAATTTCGTCATTTGCGTTCCTTGTGAATAAAAGTGAATTAAACATAGTTGTTTAAGCTGATGTGCTTGTGATGGGGTGAAGTATGGGATTATGCATCATCACCCATTGTCGTTCAGCTGATAAGCAGTGATAGCGGGTGATGATGACCACTCTTACTAGGTGGTTTTTCAGGTGAAAGCTTACACCTTCTGTTGGAGAAGGTCTTGCTGACTTAACACACTAAAGGACTTTTACCTAACCCATTGTAGTTTGTAAATAACATTATGATACTACGGTATATGTGTGCATATTAAAGGAAAATTGCAACCAGCCACCCCATACATGTATTTTTAGGTCTATAGGTGGTTTTTGTGCTTGTTATGGTCGTCACTAAAAGAATATTCAGTAACCATCCTTTTTCTGGAAAGGATAATTTTCTGATCTGCTTTCAGGCATGTGAGCTATGGGCCCTTCTCAGGAGTGATTTTACTTTCTGATCTGATGTGTTGGATCCTTTAAGTAGGGTTTACTGTACAGTATAAACAACTGAGCTAGTCACACTAGGATTTAATAGAGGCAAGAACTTTAAGGGTACAGTTCATTTGACAAATTGGTAGCTACTTCTGGATAAGATGATATTAATTGACAAGAAAAAGACCCTGTAGTGTCTCTTTAGATGTAGACCTTTACCCTTAAAAATACCAGCATTAGTGTTTTCACCTATGGATAATCACTTCAGTGTTTGATGAGGTGATATCATCAGCAGATACTTAGGATTTCTCTGAGACAGCTTTAGCTGGAAATGCTTTAGTTTGTTGATGCAGCAACCAGAAGTAATCAATCTTCCATGTACTTCAGAGATGTAACTTTTGCTGTTATGTTTTGCTGCCAATTTAATGCTTCTGCCCTCTCCCCTACTGTCTGGAGTTGATGTTGGGTTTTGTACAGTTTGGCCATTGAGAAGCACATCACAGGATCTTGTGCTAGTTAGTTAGTTAAGTTTATTGACTGTAGGCAGAAATAATCACTGTTTATTAGTTGATCACTCAGATTTGCTTAGTGTGGAGACTGAGAAGCACGTCACAAGATCTTGTGCTGGTTAGTTAGTTCAGTTTATTGACTGTAGGCAGAAATACTGTTGAGTAGTTGATCACTCAGATTTGCTTAGTGTGGAGTGATCTTTGTTGTGAGATGGCCAGCAAAAGTTCCATTCTTCTGTGGATCATTTTCCTTTAAAAGTGATGCATTTAAGAAATTTAAGAATCCTCCTCCTTGAAAGAAAACCTACAAGTGACCCAAATTGCTTGAAATCTCAGTTTTGGAATGAGTAGTAGTAAAGAACAGTTATCTCCTTTCTCTTCTAAAACACACATCTATTCATATGTTTAATGGTTCTGAAAACCTATGTAAGCAGAAAAAGAAAAAAAAAATCTATATTGAAGACCATTTTATAAATGACCTGGTTAGATGTTACTTTCTTTAAATAAGTAACTTAATGCTGGTAATGATTTGATTAGGCTTCCCTGAACTGGCAAAGAACTTTTAAGGTGTGCAGGGTAGTCCTAGTTCTGAGGTTTTGGAATGAGACTTCAATAAGCCAATTCTTACAACTTACAAGTGAACCACAATTACTTACTTGCATTCTATAGCTATCTCCTTTCTCTTCTAAAACACACATCGATTCATATATTTAATGGTTCTGAAAACCTATGTAAGCAGAAAAAGAAAAAAAAAATCTATATTGAAGACCATTTTATAAATGACCTGGTTAGATGTTACTTTCTTTAAATAAGTAACTTAATGCTGGTAATGATTTGATTAGGCTTCCCTGAACTGGCAAAGAACTTTTAAGGTGTGCAGGGTAGTCCTAGTTCTGAGGTTTTGGAATGAGACTTCAATAAGCCAATTCTTTTTGACGACTTAAAAGTGAACCACAATTACTTACTTGCATTCTAAGGTATTGAAAAATAAGAACAAGCTTTTGTAAGTTAAAAATAAGGAACAGTTTCATACCTTACTGAAAGATTTTCTTAAGTTTTTGCTTGTAGAATATACAATATTGATATATGCAATATTCTGTATTGAAAGAAAAAGAAAAAAAAAATCTATATTGAAGACCATTTTATAAATGACCTGGTTAGATGTTACTTTCTTTAAATAAGTAACTTAATGCTGGTAATGATTTGATTAGGCTTCCCTGAACTGGCAAAGAACTTTTAAGGTGTGCAGGGTAGTCCTAGTTCTGAGGTTTTGGAATGAGACTTCAATAAGCCAATTCTTACAACTTACAAGTGAACCACAATTACTTACTTGCATTCTACGGTATTGAAAAATAAGAACAAGCTTTTGTAAGTTAAAAATAAGGAACAGTTTCATACCTTACTGAAAGATTTTCTTAAGTTTCTGCTTGTGGATTATACCATATTGATATATGCAATATTCTGTATTGAAATGTATGTGTTTCTGTCACGTAGGTCATCACAAACTTAGTGAAAATGTTGAAATCTAGAGATACAAGGAGAAATTTCTGCCCACCAAATCACTGGCTCTCAGAACAAGAAAACATTAAAGCAGATAAGGTAAGAATAATATCCTTTTTTCTTCTAAAACACACATCGATTCATATATTTAATGGTTCTGAAAACCTATGTAAGCAGAAAAAGAAAAAAAAAATCTATATTGAAGACCATTTTATAAATGACCTGGTTAGATGTTACTTTCTTTAAATAAGTAACTTAATGCTGGTAATGATTTGATTAGGCTTCCCTGAACTGGCAAAGAACTTTTAAGGTGTGCAGGGTAGTCCTAGTTCTGAGGTTTTGGAATGAGACTTCAATAAGCCAATTCTTTTTGACGACTTAAAAGTGAACCACAATTACTTACTTGCATTCTAAGGTATTGAAAAATAAGAACAAGCTTTTGTAAGTTAAAAATAAGGAACAGTTTCATACCTTACTGAAAGATTTTCTTAAGTTTTTGCTTGTAGAATATACAATATTGATATATGCAATATTCTGTATTGAAATGTATGTGTTTCTGTCACGTAGGTCATCACAAACTTAGTGAAAATGTTGAAATCTAGAGATACAAGGAGAAATTTCTGCCCACCAAATCACTGGCTCTCAGAACAAGAAAACATTAAAGCAGATAAGGTAAGAATAATATCCTTTTTTCCCCATAGTCTTACAGGTGCTAAGGTTTCAATGGTGAAGGTTTGATTCCTGACTGCATTTAATGATGTTGACGTTGCACAGATTTAGCGTGGTGCAAAATCTGGAGTAATGCTGCTTTTCTCTAATGTAAAAGTCTTGCATCTCTTCAGAAAATTTTATGTTAAATTGCATTTCCGGTCCAAAAAGTAGAATCCACACTGCAGTGGGATGGTGTAAGTCATCTGCATTTATAGCAGAGAAGAACTGAAAATCTGGGAGCATTTTGTAGCATTTTATTTTCTAGTTATTTGAAGTGCTTCTCATAATAATAAATGCTAAATTAAAGAATTTCTCTATAGAGGGGAAAAAACACTGAAGATTCTGTTTCAAAAGAAAAGAAAATTATTTTCTTTTAGCATTTTCTGTACTTACGTATTCTAGAATTGTTTTTTTCTAAGAGGTCTTAAAAAAAAGACATTTTGCTGCAAAAATGTTTATATATGTGCAAAGACATGTATGAATGTGCAGGTACATCCTTGGAATCATTGAAAACTTGGACATGACAATTTAATGTCTTTACTATGTCAGTAAATTGTAATATGTAATTAGGTAATGCTTAACTGTAAAATACTGTTAATTTATTAGGTTACGCAGCTGTATGTGCCATCTGCTAGACACGTCTGGAGAGTCAGAAGAATGGGAAGAATAGGACCATTGCAATCTACTTTGGATGGTGAGATACTATCTATACAATTTTTGTTTTACTAAGTCAAAATAGCAGTTTGACTTCTGGAAAGAAAATCTTTTATAGAGCTCAGTTGAGTATTTTGTATAAAAGTCTTAATGATAGCCAAAAGCAAGGCAATCTTTCATCATTTTGTTTCAGATATTTTAAAAAATGTGTTTGTATATGCATGTGAGTGCATACTCTAAGGGCACTCACTGCCTTTAGAGTATCTCATGTATAACAGCTTTCCCCAAACTTCTGCTGTCATTGATGAGGGGAACATTGATGAGGTGGACAAATGATGTGTGTTAAAAATAATATATGTATTATCGTTATGTATGATATAAAGTATTATTAATATAGTTGCAGAAGAGAAAAGTATTTATGTTTTGCTTTTACTATATACTATAATGAAACTTCTTTATTATACATTAAACTGTAACAAACAAGCTTTAGGTACCATGATAAGTATTGATTCTGTTTATAAATATTGTCTCTAATTAGGTAAGGCAGCAACTTAACCCCTTGAATTACTCAAAATATCTAGACTTTATGGAATTTCTAAGGAAAGATGAGAGAATCGGTCTAATTTAGCAGTCAGGGGAAATCTACACTAGTTGAGTTGTGCCAATATACTTTGTCATATAGACCATCTGTTTCTTTCAGCTTTTCATACCTTTGTATCTTCACTATTCTAGAATTTTACCTTGCTATGCTCAGGTAAAATAATCATTAAATCACTAATGCTTGTGAAGATTTCATAATGAATGAAAAATGGAGCCTTTAAACAGCAAAATGATTCATCTACAAGAGTCTATACTCTCTTTCAAGGTGATGTAATCTGCTTGAATATCTTAGCCAGATAACAGTAGATCATTTAGAGAAGATCGTAGCCTTTGAATGCTGCCATAGAGTTGTATACAATTAAGGACTTTGTCCAAGGTTGAAGCCTAAGAACTTATTAAAAAGATATTTTTTAGTTGAATAGCTATGACGTTATAAGTTTACATGGATTATTTTATTAGTCTAGTTGTCAGGTCACAACTTGTTGGTCCAGTGTAGGAACTTAGAATTTTGAATTGAATATTTTTTCAATTTAGTTTTTCTCTTTGGAAATGGCCTATTCCAAATGATTGATAATATGAAATCTTAAAAGCAGGTGTTTTAGCAAAAATTGCCAGGCCTCAACAAGCCTGTACCCTGTGTGCATTATGGACTCTACCCCAGTAATCCCTGTTTATTCCATTGACCTACATGGCTCTTGACAGCTCTATTGTCTTGATGCTCTCCGCTGTCAGACCTGTTCCACAGCTATTCCTCCCAGATTCTCCCGCATGCTATTAGTCTACTGGTCTCCTTCCCCTCACACATGCAGTGCCTTGTGCTCTCTCCTTTGTCTTCCTTCCCCTGATAGCACCAGTTTCCTCCATTTCATTAGCTGCCTTGGTCTGGGCAGTGGGTAGATAAGGAATTCATGTGCTGGGGCTGGTGCGGAGCAGCTGCGTGCCCTCATTTTGTGGCTGGTTCTCAGACAAGCTGACACACTGAACAGAGTAGATACTGAGCTCTCCTTGCTGTTTCTGGAATCAGGTCACTAAAGGAATTTCTCTTCTCTATCCAGTTGAACATTTTGACAAAACTTAGTATTTTTGAATCTCCTGTTCTCTGTCGCAGTTAAAATTCAGCCGGTTAGCTCAAAAGGTGTGTTGGAGGCCATATAGTGAGGAAAGATGATAGAATGTGTTCATGTAAACCTTGTTTTCATATGAAATTGGGATTAAAAAAGTTCAGTCAACATGAATGTGTGAAAACAAGCAGGTAACAATGTGCACCTGACTTGTTTAATCCCTTATGACTCCATATGGGTTAAAGCCAATTAACATGAAAGTACTGCTGAATCACATATGGTCATGTTTATTTGTGCTTTTTCATTTACTTAAATGGCAGACTCCTGAGTTCTAAATGCCCTCTGTATTGATGACTCCATCCCATATTTCTCTTTAAAGAAAGAAGCTGTGATGGAGAAATGCAGATAAAATTGACTAATTGACTGGAATAATTGAACTGTCGAAGTCATGTAGTAGTTTACCTTTGCTGTACATGCACTTTTTATTTAAAATGCTTTTAACCCTTAGCTTAATAGGCTGCATACATTGACTTTAATTAAAAATGTTTACTAAGTAAACTAAGAGTAGTCACAGATAAGCATTTTATCAGAAATTCCAAAGGCTTGCGATGTTGAAACCTGCCCCAAATGAACATACATCAAGTATAGTGATGTTTTGGGTCACGTCATGTTAAATTGGTGCTTAAAATATCCTTACTTAAAGGGCTTTGAGGAGTGGGGGGAAAAAAAAAGAAAAAAAAAAAGAAAAGAAAAAGAAAAGAAGTGATGTCCAGTTGCAGAAAGGCAGCAAGATGCAAGTCACCACAGGTAGGAGCCAAAGGAAGAACTTGAAACTGTCTTCATGAACTTCCAGACTGGATAGTAACATTGAGCATGTACTTCACTTTTGTAATAAGGTCTATAAGTAGTCTACGCTCTGGAGTCTTTTTTGGAGAAGGTGGTTATTAAACATGAAAATGAAACAACTAAGGAGTTGTGGGTTTTGTTTCTTCTTTAGACTGAAGCTAGGTGGATCTTTAACTACTGTCTAGTCAGTGAGCAATACCATTTTTTAATGCTGCAGTTAATTAACTTACAGTCAGATATGTACTCAGTAGCTGAGTTTCTTCTCATGAAGTTAGAGCAGGATTATCACTTTGTCGCTTTTACTGTGCATCCCCCAAAGTTGGGTTGTTTCCAGAGAACATCCTCTGTGGGTGTAAGAAGGAGCTGCATGGTGGCTTGGGAACTGCATGCCATTGAGTCTCTCTGTTGCTGTGGCTTCTTGAATTCAATTCTGATCTCTTTTTCTTAAGCACCTTATACAATTTCTTGATGTTCTTTTTACTGTTTCTGCAGTGACTGAGAGTTAATGTGATCACTGAGACCTTGCTGTTGGGAGAGAAAACTCATTGAAATAAAAGTTATCTTTCTGTTGGTTTCATTAGATTTGGTTTAATTCTTTGTTTTTATGCCTAAAATTATTTAATTGAAAGTAGGTGTTGTAGTTGAAAGCACAGTACCTTTAAACTATTTTGATCACTGGTATGGGAATATTGTGTATTCCTGTGATGAAAATTCTAATTACTTACACCTTCTTAACTGTCTTCTGTGATGTATTTTTTTCTTAATTGAAAAATTAAAATGTCAACCATAAGAAAATAACTTTTTTTTTTCTTCTGAATAAAATGAAGAACACAGAAGTTTTTAGTTTTATACACATTTTGCTTTCAGTTTGTTTTCAGCACTTACATTTCGGTTCGCCTGTAGAAACTAATGTTTAAAGAAAGGTAAGGCTTTGTGTGACTGTTAAGTAAATAAACTATTTTAATATGTATGTTTATATAAAGTAAATTGAGTCACTTGATGCAAAATAAACTGTTTTAAAAAATGTTCTTTCCAAAATACTAAAAATTATTATTTCTATTTTAAGTGGGTTTGGAACCAGCACCTCTTTCTGTATCTGAAGAACGACAGCTTGCAATTCTGACAGAGCTACCTTTTGTAGTTCCTTTTGAAGAAAGAGTAAAGGTACCTAATTTCTAATTTAATATACAATTTTTTAAAAGTTTTTTTTAGTTTTCATTAAGTGTGAAAAGAGCACTTTGCTGAGTAGAAAATGGATTGTTTCCCTACAGAAGGATATGACAGGCCATAGTGTTTTACTGCAGTACTCATGTGGCAAATCAACATTTGAAGTTACTTACTTTTCTCTTATTTTGCTAGTTATGTTACCCTTTGTCATGATTGCATTAACATCAGAACCATGTATTCCAAGATAAATGAGAGCAGTTGTATGTTTATAAAAACGGCGATCCTGATTCAATGATTGATTTACATGATTGCACCCTCTTGTGGTAAGCAGAGCACTAACTAGTTGTGTATCTGTAATAAACAGATTGCAAGGTCAAGACTGGAGACTTTTGTGCAGTGGGTGGATTTACTCAGAATGAGATGATGGATGTCCATTTTGGGAAAGTAACGCCTAGAGATTAAATTTCTGCATTCATAGCTGAGTAGCTGAACTTTAATAGAGTATGTAGTTTAAAACTTGCAAGATTCTTGTATTATTGGATTTGCTTTTGAATGTTTTCTAGATTTTAAATATGTAATTGTTAGTTCTGTTACCTATTTTAGTTTGCATAATTTTTTTTTTTTAAAGCTATTACCCTGTTACTCACAACTTCTTTTCTGAACTGCTTTTGTTGTTAACAGTATCAGTTACTTAAAAACTGCTCCCTGAATTGTCTTGGAAACACTAAGTTGCAGGACACCATCAAGAGAATGAAGAATAGTTCCATAGGGAAAATAAATCCGTAGTTTTCTAAAAAGACACTGACAGCTTTGGTAGAAAAGGAGGTTTTTTTCCAGGCTTCTATGAAACTTGTGTGCCAACAAAACATCTCAGTGCCATATGGCAATATTGCAGCAGGATTACAGGGAAACAATTGGAAGTGAGCCCAAGCAGGGTTCTCTAGGTCATGATGTAGTCACTGTCTACATCCTCTGGACTTCCTAAAGCTATGTTGAGGTGCCTATATGTTAAATTCCTGGAATTCATAAAACCTTGTTTGGTTTTACTGCAAAAACTGAAATAACTATTGGATGAGAGCTTGGAAAGAAGGATAAAGCTACAGGCTGAACTTTTATACTCCTTGTTGGACAAAGTATGGCCTTTTTTTATCTAATAGTGGGACTCAATATCCCTTTGGAGTCTCCCACTGCTCCTGCAAAACAAGTTGCAGTAAGGGAAGAAGAAACCTTATCATGGCCTGGTTGGTTTTTTTTTATTTTTTTATTTTATTCTATTTTTTCTTTCAACTAGTTGCCGTCTATTATGCTGTAATTTAATGTGGTAATACAGCTCAGTGCTGTTTCCATGTGTGGGTTGTTCTATGTATCCTTTAATTTTTAGACTTCTTTGTGAGATTTTTACCTCGAATTACCAGATACTAGATAGTCTTATACGCAATTACTGAGTCCAGTTTAATGGTAGGCTCTTCAGGACTAACATATGCATGAACATTAGATTCTGTAGGAAACCAGACTCTATCACAAATAATTTTATGAGATATACCTCCAAGCAATTCTTTCCATCTAATGTTTTGGAGCAACAGTTAACACACCTTATCTAGTCATGCTGCAGGCAAGAGAATAGTGGGGAGCATGTTCCCCTGTAAAAAGAAGGTATCTGTGGCTATATGTTTTGATGTTGTACAAACTGTAGAAAAATTTAGGTCAGAAGGGACCTCTGGAGGTACTATAGTCCACATTCTTCCTCATACAGGAATAACTTCAGAGTTGGATCAGGATGCACAAGGACTTGTCCAGATGAGTTTTGACTGTCTCCAAAGATGGAGATTTCACAGACTCGTCATGGAACCTCTTCTGATACTTAATCACTCTCATTATGAATTTTTTTTTTCTTTAGATCCATTCTGTATTTCTCTTTCTTCAGTTTATGACTATTTTTTCTTGCCTTTTTCCTGTGTACTCTAGGGAAGAATCTGGCTTTGTCCACACTACAATCTTCCTGATTGGAGACCATCTCCTCCACTAGCTACAGTTGACCATAGTAACAGTAGATTTGAGACCTTACCCTAGCTTTGTCCACTGTTGTCAGATTTTCCTCTTCCATGGTAAATTTGTTGCTTTTAAATGTCCCTGGAGACTCCTACTTAATCTTGTTAATTAAGAAAGCAGTCTGTGATATTATTGGGAGAATGCATCCCTTGGAAAATGTACTGGACTGTTTATTGAATATGGAAAAATGCAAGAGAGGATGTAGTAAACAGACACTCCCTGGATTGAGGGTATATTGGACAGTATTATGTATTAGGTGCTATACCTTGGCATAGAAACCTGATTCGCTACAGTTACTCTTCAGGTGAACTATTAACAGGTTCCTTTAGTGAAGACTTAAAAAGGGACAAGGTGTGAAGTTTGATTTGTAGTTCAGCTGGTGTTCTTCTTTTGAATTGGTGTGATGCTGTGGTTCTTAGTTTAACGTGGCAGTGCTATCCACTGTTTTGCTTTGAATTATTTGCTTGCTGCTCCTGAGAGGAGAACTGATACCTAATTTCTTGTTACTGGCAATGTTTGTAAGCGTTACGAAAAAATGACAAAAAATTATTTAGTAGTATTGAGGATTGTCTCTGTGTGCAAAATACTCATGTGACTTTTTCCTTTTGTTTTTGAATACTTTGCATTTCAGAACTCTGAAAGTTAGGGAGAGGAAACTGGAATCACTGACACAATGTCTGTAGATGTACCTCTCTATGTAGAAAGAATTGAGGATGATATCTTAGCACAAAATAGTTTCTTCCATGCCTTCCCCTCTCCTTCCCTCCCTTGGGACACGGCTCTGTATTATGTTTCCATGGCTCAATGAGAGGGAAGACAAATCACTTGAAAGTGAGTGCCCAGAAGCAACTCAAAGGACAGTAGTAGCAGTGAATAACCATCTCTCATTGAATATTTAGGTTTGCAAAATGACAGGATTTCTCTTTTTGCTCATTTTAACAGATTTTTCAAAGACTGATCTATGCTGATAAACAAGAAGTTCAAGGAGATGGGCCATTTCTGGATGGAATTAATGTCACTATCAGAAGAAATTATATTTATGAAGATGCTTATGATAAGCTTTCTCCCGAAAATGGTAGATTTACTATAAATCTTTATAACATTTAACATTCTTACTGTGTAGTTACGTATTTGCGTACTTGAGTAGGATGTTAAAAGCGTATCAGCTCTGAGGTGGGAAACTTCTTATAAAGTCAAATTTCCTTGTTTTTACGTGAAGTAATTCTCATCCATGTTCTTTCTGATTATTGCAGTCTTATTATCTTTAACACACCCTTCCTTAATTCAAACCTACTTTTATGTGGCTTTTCTTCCCATTTACTTGTCCAAATAACTGTACTTTGTATATTTACCTATGTAGTTCATTATATATTATCTACTTTGATAATCTGTGTCAACAAAAATAGTACAGTGTGTCTGATGAGGATAATACAGTGCACTTTGTAGTGATAGTATGTAGTACTATATATTTACCATATTGATTTAAATCATACCTTAGTGTGACACTGTGTGAGAGCGGCTGCTCTAGCAGGTAAAATTCCAACGTAGATAAAACCTGTCAAAATGAAGTCCTTATTAGTTATAAGGTATTTTCGCATATAAAAAGAATATTTGCCAAATACTTGACGTTTGCCATGTGAATCTCACCTGCTGTGTCATGTAATTTCCTTCCTGGAGAACTGCTTATTTTAACGAGGAAGAAGAAGAGGTGTTGGTATTCTTGGTTAGTATAAAATTACTGGAGAGCATGCCTTTTCTTAATTTCCTCTAGTAGTACTAAAGATACTGTTCTGTTTATAAATAGAATTTTGTATTTCAATACCCATGTTTAAAACTGTAATTACCTAAAAGAGATACATTTAAACTAATGTTTTGTTTTGTTTTTTAAATTATTTGCAAATTAATTTCTCCTAGTTTTGGAGGGTTTTAAAGGCTAATCAGGAGATGCCACAGTATAGCCATCTGGAGATTATATGTGCAATTGAGTGTTCAGCCTCTTTCCTAGTGGTTGGGAATAGTTTCATTGTACTCTAGTGGACCGCAGTAACGGTTTAATTTAATTGTAGCTGTATGAGTTACAAAATTGAGCTCTTCTTTTCAGAGGCTGCACTAACTTTGGGGTCCGCCTTTACCTACTCACCTGTTTTGATAAGTGAATTTGTTTTAGGACCATTTTTCCCTCCTTGCTATAAATCTGGTTGTCAGTATGCAGATGAAGATACAAATAACTGATTTTCTTCATAAGGCCCCCAAAACCAACATTTTCCAGAATTTTTGTGCAGGAGAGCATTTCACTGGACTGAAGAACAAATAAGTAATTTTTAAAACTGGCTGGGTGTGAATGGGAAGCTACTAGTTATATGTAGAGGGATTTGGTAATGGGCAAGTGTAAGATAGTTGTATTTCAGTTTGTCTCTTTCCTTTCTCTGCAGAACCTGACCTAAAAAAGCGCATTCGTGTTCACTTACTTAATGCACATGGTCTTGATGAAGCCGGTATTGATGGTGGTGGAATTTTCAGAGAATTTCTGAATGAACTACTTAAATCAGGATTTAACCCTAACCAGGGATTTTTTAAGACCACCAATGAGGGACTTCTTTACCCTAACCCTGCTGCACAGATGCTTGTTGGAGACTCTTACGCCCGACATTACTACTTTCTTGGAAGAATGCTTGGGAAGGTAAAAACTGTGTTGTATAATGTAAAGCTGTAGCAGTACTGAGATTATTCAGTAATTTTTAAATTTTTTTTTCAGATGTTGGATCTGAACATTATTTCCATGTATCACCTAATTTCTGCTTCATTTTAATAAGTTACATACTTGAGAAGTACAGAGAGTTTGAGATGCCTTGCCTTGCCAGTTGAGCAAAGTGTGCATATGTCTCCTTCTTTGTTTATCCTCTTGATTAAAATTAAGTTGATTGAAGCCAATAGAACTGCTCTGCTTATGGTGATTTTTAACCTGGAGCTTTCTGGAGTTTTACTGCAGTTACATTGTCATCATTTGGAATACATGAAATTAATGTTTTCAGAAACAAAGTTACTAGTTGCATGAGGTACATAATTCTTGCAGTATTTAAAATTAGCTATGAGCATTTCCCATGCTTAAGAGCCATATGCAATTAAGTTTCACTTATTCTGTTTGGATTTTTGTACATTTTGCATTTTTCTTGAGTTTTAGTGCTTGATATTTTGGTGTTGTGAATGTTCAAAAACTAATACACACTTGTTGAGCTAGATGAAAAGTCTCCCCTTGAGGGGGGAAGAAAAAAAGAGAGAAACCGTTACAAACATACATTACATTCAGTTTTCTTTTATGGTCTGGTGTAGTAATGAGGCTATTTCCTTCTAAGCCCTTGAAATATTTTTTGTAAAGATAATACTTGAGAGTTTGGAATACAAATTCCATTTCAGAAGAAAATGTATTGATTGCTACTCAGCTGTCTAAAACGGAAGGTATTTAAGATGTGAAAGTCACACTTAACTGCCTGACTTATTTAGGAGGCTAAAATCCTGCTGACTTGCAGTGAGATTTAACATATAGTTGAGTGTCCTTTCAGTGTAGCTGGAAGTGGTTTAAGAGGCTGTTGTTGGCAAAGTCCAGTTGTTGAAACAGAGTGCTGTTCTTTAGAGTTGCCAGTCGACCAATTTAGATTAAACTGCCAATTTGTAGGCAAATTCTCTGCTAATGCATCCTAGCTATTGCAATATCCAAACTTGTTAAATAATGAAAATTTCAAACCAGCCATTTCAATAAAATAATCTTTGAAGGATGTTCCTGCTCTTAATGGGAGATGGATTCAGTAAGAATACAGTAATTTGTAGTTATGACCTGTGTTACATATCCAAGGCTTCATTTTCTTTATGCATCTATAGATTTTTTGGAGTGGGGAAGCGAACGCTGCTGTGGTATTGCGAGGAAGTTACTCCAAAAATGTTTACTTAGGAATGGGGCCGGTCAAGGGGAAGTTTGAAACATTATTTCACAAAAAAGATTGTAATTTTGAACCTTTAATTTTCTCTGTCAAAAAAACACATTGCCTTCTGTAATTGGATTACAAATATTAGCATAAAGACAGAAGCTGCAAAATGTGTTTAATCTGCAATAGAGTGCTACAAGTATAACTTTGGTTTTGTCTTTTTAAAATCAGAGGATCTATTATTTAACATTTTGAAAACATAAATTGTTTTTGTATTTGCAGTATGTTTACATAAGGTAAGAATTGACAGTGTTACTTAATAATTACCCCTACCCAGGTGCACAGACACCTTTTTAGGAGTGTATTTAGAGACTTGATGAATTAAACAGGAAGATAAGGCACGACCATACTATTCAAAACCTGCCAGTATTGTGATCTTGGTTAAGTTATTGAATACTCACTCACCCATTTTCAGAAATGTGTCCATTTATGCTTTGCACAGGGTTATTTGAGAGCAATAGTGGATTATTAAAAGCCCCTTTGTAAACAAAATAGATATAATGCAAAGGAAGCAATCAGGCATCTGCAGCAATTTC
This sequence comes from Calidris pugnax, assembly GCF_001431845.1. NCBI lineage: Eukaryota > Metazoa > Chordata > Aves > Charadriiformes > Scolopacidae > Calidris > Calidris pugnax. The sequence goes on from NW_015090864.1 coordinate 8,630,143, forward strand.
TTATTTGTGGAAACCAGTATGTAAAGAGCGCTGCCACCAAAAACTCTCACGTAAGAAGTTTCAATGTTATCAGAAAACAAATACATTAAAATATAATAATTTATAGAAATTCTCTGTCTCTTGGTAACCATTTCACACTAATACCCAAATGCATTTAACTTTCAGTATCATAGATTTACACCCAATTCAATTTTTCTTCTCATCATGAAGTTTCTAGCAACTTGATGTCTTCCGAGTTAATTGGTCAGTTCAGGAATAGAAACATCTGAAAAGTTAAAGCTTACATTTAAAAATGGTGTATCTAAAAATTTAAATTATTTTAACCCTAGTTAAATTTGTTGACTATTTTGGGGTGTATTTTTATACTTAGTGAAGAAATTGAAATCTGTATGCTATAGAAACTGCATGGCTGCCCATGGAACCTCTACTGATCACTGAATGTAGAAATAATACCATGTGATCATGTAATTGCATATGTTGTCTGAAAGCATTCTTTAAAAAAATCAGAAATGAGTTTGCTTAAACAACAGCTACTCAAACACTTCCACAGTTTACATTTCTCAACTTTCAGTGACTTTTACTCTGCAATGTAAATATTATTTTAACATTGCTAGCTTTTAAGCTTTTTCCTTTCTCTTCCTTAAAAGTAAAAGCTCAATGTACCCTACACACCCCTGGCAGCAGTTTCCCACCACTGCCAGGGTCTGAAACTGGAACCTTGCTGTTTTCCCCACTGTGGAAGTGTAGTGGGGACTTTCTGAGTCCAAGGCTTCCATACCACATGCAGTAGTTCTGTAAGGCCTAAAAATCTTCCCCCATGGAGACCTTCCTGCTGCAGCTTTGGCAGCGTCGTGGGCTTGGCTCACGAGAACACAAAGTTTGCTACCCTGGCAGGCCACCAAAATGTTGAGCAGTGTAACCAGAGAAGGGAAGTTTGGAAGCAACACCTGAGAATCTTAAATGAGGATTTTCTGAGTGCTGATTCTTGAATGGTCTGCTGCAAATCTGGAAAGAGGGAAACACTGGTTAACCATTTCAACAGAAACAGTGATTTGTAGAACAGCCGCAGATACAGAACTAAAATCTGAACTTCCCTACGTTCAGACCTGAACTCAGATTTGTATACCATATTAACTGTCTCCATTTCCAGCTTACATTTGCATTTATTAAATGTTAATGTGACAGACATTGTGGAAAAAGACATTCTTTGCATTTGGAGTTATTTGACATCAAGTAGATAATTCTTACGATAATGTACTTAAATTTCATGAAATATTAGCATTAGTTTAAGAATATGGCAGGAAGTCCATAGAAAGATTAGAGTGATGATTTTTATGGTTTCCTCTTTTTGATGTAAACCTGCTAGCTCTTGCATGTATTATGTTTTGCAATGATTGTCTTTGCACTGTTAAAAAATCTCTAGCCATTTTTGTCTAATATGCTCAGCATCTTTGGTTATACTGAATTCAAACATCTCCACTTCTCTCCTCTTACCCCAGCGTATTGAGGAGCGCTAGCGAGTCATGCGTTCATGTTGCTGAAGCACATATACACTATCTTTGAAATAAAATATTAAGTCTCTTTTCCTAAGCAATAGAATCTGCAGTCCTTGGAAAATAGTGGAGATTCCTGAAATGTTTTAAATTTGCTTTGCCAAGACTTAGCTTTTGTTTTAAATGGTTGGGAAGGCAGTATAAAGAAGAAAATGTTGGATTTTGAGTTGTTTTGAACTGAGTCATTCCTGTGTGGATGCACATTAAGAACCTGGATAGTAGAAGTAGTAGCAAGGACTGAACAAAAATAATTTGTTTGTTTTAAATTTTAGCATTATTTTGATGACGGATGAGGCAATCTAGGTTTAGTCTTTCATAGATAATGTTATATAGAAGGTTAGTAATTTGCGTGGCCTGGTGGGTATTATATTGATGAAGGTTTTAGTTGTTTTATTTTCGTATGACTTTTTATAGATTACTGCACTGTTTTAAAATATAACAGACTGCTCTGTGCATATACCTAAATGTTGTTAAACATACAATTAAAACAAAGTTATAAAATACATCTGGTAAAATTAAACATTAGCAGGGTAATAGTAGAACAAATACAACTTTTATTACCTTAGTAGTGAATTTGGGACTGTTAATTATTGATTCAATTATTTTTCTATGTGTTTGAATGTGTGCCTTGTGGTTCCAGTTCGTAACTTTGAATAGAGCTGTGATAGATTATTTGTTGTGCAAGATATTATTCCTGGCTGGAAGGTAAAATTCTAAGATTACTGGCGTCTACAATATCCATTTTGCAGAAAAACTAAAGTAGTCCTTAATCATCCTGAGGCCTCATTTGAAATGGATTGAACTGGTGGAAGTCTTTTCATAGCAAGATCTGGATCAGATCCAAAACTCCTAAATCATTAATAAACTGCATATACAGAGTTAAAACCTTCAAGCAAATATTTCTGATAACATATTTGTGTCCCCTTTTTGCACCAAAAGCTTGTAGAGAGAAAACAAAGCAAAAAAGGTGTACAATGAGAAGAACTGGGGTTTGGGTACTTGAATATTTGGTAGGCTGGTGCATCAAACATGGTGCTGCTGCTCTTCCCGTTTCTCTGACTAGTGAAGGTTTTTTTTAGTTGGGTTTTTTTTTTTTCTTCTGATTTTTAGGCTACCTTTTCCCTTTACTTATTGACCATTCAATTAAGATCCACTTTGGTTTGGCTTAAATCAGTACACTCTTAATTGATTTGTGCTGCAGCCACAATTGATACTACTAGTACCTAGAAAGGTAGATGTGGAATTAGTGATACTGATACAAAGAGAAGGTAATTTGTAAAAATTTTTTGTTTTATTTATTTCAGTTACCCTGCGCGTGATTTTGTAGACTCAGCATTTTGCTTAAAAGCAAGTTAACTGATTATTTGTCTCAGAAAATCCTGAATCATCTGAAATGGAATCAGAGCAGGAATTTACCATGTAACATGGCGTGCTCTTTTAATTATACACTTAGAGTGCAGAAACACAGTCGTAAGAGAGTGGAATTGATACCTTATGGAAGCTATTTCGTGATTTATGAATGTAGATGTAAACTAATCTGAATCTATTTTCTGACACTGTTATTCAGCCTGACAATTCCTTTGTGTACTTGTTCATTTAACATAACCAATTATCTTTTGATTACAAATAGCTACGTTAGTACTAACCCTGTAAATATATGTCTACCACTAAAAGACTACTGAAAAGTGGTATTTTAACTCTAAATCTTTAGGAAGGAAAAGTGTGTATTGATGGATTGTGATATTTATTGGGTCATAATGTATTTAAATTTTCTTTAATGCATAAGTTAGTGATTGTTTACCGTGATAAAGTGCATAGAGGTCTCTGCAAGGAGTTCTGTATGGAAAGAATTACCTCATGTCAGTGGTCACTCCTCAATTAAAAGTTCCATTAGCAGATGATTCCTGCTTCTGGTTTGTGTACTGATTGCATTTTATTGCCTCTAAATCAGGTTCCTAGACAGGGAATAAATAAACAGTTAAGAGTGTGTGGTAATGGTATCCTGATCTTTTTTCACAGTTGGGAACACCTACATCCATTTCAATCAATTAGGTTTCAAATATTTACTGAAATTCTTTATTCTGTTTGAACTGTCTTCAAAAATTACTAGTGTCACTGCAATTAAAATACAGATTTATCTTAAAAGCGTATCCAGAGGTTAGTTATGTAGTAGTAAATGTTTTGATTTTTCAGAAGATTAGAACTTAAATAAGGAGAGGTCTTCCTTTTATCTTCAGTTCTTACTAAATTATGTTTAAATTTGAGACAGGAAAAATCTATTAAGCCTTTATTGGAACTTCAGCAGTAAATGGTAACTATCAGTTATCCCTTGCATCCACAGGTACCTCTAGTCCTTCCCTCTCCCATCCCTCAAAACCTCCCAAATGACATTGACAGCCATTTATATCACAGATATGGCGTAAGTTACAGAGATAACTGTTCCCATTAAAACAGAAAGGCAATACCAAGCTGATGAAGTGGTGAATGGCTGCAGATACCAACATTTCTGAAGTACTCTGGTTTGGTCATAAAAATTCTTGTAATATAATTAAGTACCTCCTGAGTTCTTGGAATAAAAATACTAGCATGACTTTCCATTTTTAAATTAAAAAATAACTCAAGGTCATTGTACTTTATATGCTCCAATGGAGTTTTTGGAAATGGATCCCTACATTTTTATGGTAATGTGTCCATGAGTCAGTCATGAGTTGGTTTGGTGCTTATCGCACACCTGCAGCCAGTTCAGGTATTTGCACTGACTGCACCAGATGGGACAGGCTGGCCCTTCCCATCCAAGTCTTGCTACCTCAAATCTCTGGAATTTCTGTGAACTTGTACTTCCTGACCTTCAAATTCCCAGTGAGTGCGGAATTTCTGTGAACTTGTGCTACTTCCTGACCTTCAAATTCCCAGTGAGTGGAAAATCAGAAGTAAAAACAATTTACAAAAGCCTTTATTTTTTCTGAAAAAAAAAAATTTTTCAGTCCGAGGATACTAGCACTGCCACAAGGAGTATTAATGAAGTGCTCTCAGAAGCCTAATTGCAGGCATCTAGCTGTGGAATTTGGGACTCCTGCTTTTTTAAAAGGTGGAAAAGGCATCCAGTATTTGAACAAAAAGTGACTGTGATTTTTTGCAGTCATGTAAGGAAGCTGTTGTACCAGATTTCCCATTACTATGGTTATACAAATGCATCTAGAGGTCTCTGCTATAGTAGAGCTTGGGGAACTGAGAAACAGTGACTTAAAACTACCAGGTAGCAGATGGTCCATTGTGACACCTACCTGGTAGAATTAGTTTTATTTTATCATATTGGCATTAGGAACATTATTTATTTGGTTTTTTTTCACTTTAAAGCACATTATTAAGTATATCTGTAAGAAATTATTTTATCTTAAAATTACTAAATGCTAGTTTAAAAATGCTTCAAAAATACGAGTACGTGTTAATTTTAATGTAACTTATATTTTTAGTGTTATCATTTTCATTAGGGTAGAAAAGCTTCTGGCCCCAGAAGCTTTGTGAGTGTGATGAGTTATTTCAAGGATATAAATAATAAGGTAGAAGGAAGTTCTAATGGTTTTGCTATTTTTCTATCATTTTTATTAATGGTTCTGTACAGCTTTGAAGATCTATTGCACTCTGTAAGTGCTAAGTATTATTTAATAGTAACTGTTTAAAATGACTGAAATAGAAAGGGTTATGGTCTTGGGGGCTGATTAGGGAAATAACTGAATTTAAACCCAGTCATTTTAGTGCCTTGGCCCATAAGCCATGTGTCTTTCTAGGGGTGTGACTTTAGCATTGTTTAGGTTTTAAAATACAGTTCTGGGTTGTAAAGAATTAATGGAAAGTAGGAGCAATGACTGATTAATTATTTTTCTTAAGAAAGATTTTGGTTGAAATAATAAATGATGTAATTAATTGTAGACCTGAAAGTGTAAGTAAAGACACTAAAGCTGCCTCACAGGCAGGGAGGTTTAGTTGGTTCATCTGAATTTGTTTACACAATTTGAACCTTATTCAGTGTGTCGTAACGCTCATGTAAACTCTACTATATATAACTAATTTATCTGAAATGTCTAGTCTAGCTTAAATTTTGTTGGGTTTTAAATTACAGTGCAAAGTCTTTTATTTCTGAAGAGCTCTTACCTAAATTTTGAGATCATACCTGAACAATACTTTGTGTGACCATGTAGTGCTTAAATAATCTTGTGATAGTTACCATCAGTAGTCCCAGTCAGAGATTATTCTCGTTATGCTGAAGACCTCCTTGCCCAGAGAACCGTGTCATTTTTCTTCCTTTCTTTATTGTATACAGCTGTCCTTCCAGCTGAGATACTTCTTCCACGAAGGGGTGGGGGAGGTGTATAAAGTTCCATTTTCTGAATACTACTACTTCCCATAGTGAAGTAATTGCCCTTGGCCTTTTAACCAGAAAAAAACCCAACTTTTTTTAACCACTGGGAAAAGAAAAAAAAAAACAATAAAAAAGAAACCAAGACTAGCAAGGTATCTTGAGATAATTGGGAAAGCACTGTGATGATGAGTACAAAAAATAATTTTTTATGGAAAACCAGCTTTGTTTGCTTTGTTGTTTCAGAAGCTATTTTCACGGTTATCTAGAGATGTCAGAACTTTGCCTAAAGAGCATCCCTAACCTACAGGAGTTTGAAGCAGTGCTGGGAAATCCAGACTTGACCTTTCAGCAGACATACCATTTTAGCTACTGGGAATGCATCACTGCTGTGTTGCTTGTGATTGCCCTTGATGTAGACATCCCTGTCTCAGCTTCAGACCAACCTCTTGCCCCAAGCTGCCATCTGCAAATTGCACTTTGGTGGGAGTGGAACTCTCATACTCCCATCTGACAGCTGGTTACCTCTGTAAGAGGTGGTTGGCATTCCCTTGCCTGGCACTGCTGCTGGGCTCCTGCCTCCTTTATGTTGATGTTGTAGAAGGCCAGTTCAGAGAGCTCACAGGGCAGAAAACTAAGTGTAAAGTTGGTTACCTTACAGCTCCCCAAGACATTTCACTAAGGGAGAAAAGAGTAGTGAATCTCCCCTTTTGGCCATTAAATTAGCTGCAGTAAGAAAAATACCCATTGGGGTGGACTCCCATGGGCAACTGGCAGCTCCAAGGCTGTGCTTCCGTTGAAACAAATGGTCTTGCTGGTCCTACCTACTTTCAGCCATAGCTGTGAACTGGATCTGATTTGGATATGAAAGAAAGCTTCAGTGTCTGCTGTGCCCACCGACACCCAACCCAACACCCCAAACTGAGCACAACACAAATAATCTGCAAATTTTGAACCTTACTTGGCATGTGTAACGCTCGTGTAACCTCTACTACACAACTACTCTACACGTGAACAAACTCAGGTGAATCAGCAGCCTGATTTGTTTCCTTGCTCTGGCAGGAATGGGTGGAATCACATCTTTTGACAGCAAGAGGTAGTTTGATCAGTTTATGCTGACTGAGAAACAGGGAAGTTAGATGGAAACCGAAAAATAAAGTTTCAGTTTATTTAGTCGTAGTCAATTGTACGCAGTATTTCTCAGCGTCTCCGTACAGTGCTGGAGCAACGGTGTCATTTACCTCTTTGAAACAAAACCAAAGTTTATCATGATTTTATTTACCACAGTTGGAGTGCATTTTTTTATTAAACTTCATTAGGACAGCTTGACTTTCAAACTAATTAAAACACTACTGTTTGTCTTGTTTCCAAAAATACTTTGTTTTTAATATCACAATCCCTTAGCCAGGAGAAGAAAGAGTAATTAAAGTTATTCTCAAGTTGCACAATTTAGTTTATTTAAAAATGCTTTATATAGTTTTTAGATGAAGTTATAAATGTTCACTTTGGAACTACCTGAAGATTAATAGTGATGCATTTGAAATGCATTATTTTTTTATTGATTCTTAATGTAGTAAATTACTGAAGTTATTTGGCAGCAAACAGAAATAGCCAGTGATGTTGTTCACATTTATTTTCCTGATAGCGTCACAATTTGCATTAATTGCATTGCAGCTGCACTCACTTATATTAAAAAGCTTCTACTATAATTAATCCTTTTTATTTCAAATCATTTTGGCACAATTTCTAGCAATAAACACTCATAAAAGACAGACACTTGAAAAATAACATACAAGTTTCTTCAGTATACCTATTGCTGCTTTTCCCTGACAAGGAATTATTGATAGGCTTCTAGGATCAAGTGTTGCAAGTGGCTAAGACTTAAGACCAGTTTGAAAAATGCTAAGTGGATTATTTTGCATAAAAAATAGACAGGTTTTGAATTTGTGTAATTAACCTGTGTTTAGAAAATACCTTGATTTATGTCTACATTTGTATTTCAGTTGCATACATTATGGAAATTTAATTTATAATCCATTTAGCTGATGTGATCATAGTTTTTAGTGCTATCATTTATTAGTCCTTGTATATTAAATGCTCTAAAGGCTTAAACCTGCCTCGTGTAAAAAATTACACCTCTACATTTACATTTTATGAGTCATAGATGGAATTCCATTTTAAATTCGGGTAGCTTTGATATATTTAAGGAATTACAATGGCTTTATTGTTACTAATGCAGGAACAGCAAACACTGACCTTATACATTGCAAATTAATGATTTATCCCTCTAGTTTGCTTTTAAAGTCAACTATACAAATGAGGATTTCGACTTCTACACCTTGAATAAATCATATAGCTCTAAATATAATGCACCCTTTGGCTTTGAACTCGTTATTCTCAATTCTTTCTGCAAGGTTTAACTCACCTCATAGAAACATTCTTTCAAAAGTTTAAGGAATTGTGGATATTTTTCTTAGCGTCTTTGTTAGAATATCATTGAGTGATTACAGCTACATTTAGTCTTCTTTTTTCTTTTTTTTTTTTTTTTTTGTTTTCATAATTCTGGAATCATCCCTTCAACTTCATTTTTGTTTTTTTTTTTTTTTTTTTTTTTTTTTTTTGGTTCATTGTGCTTCCTTTTCTAAGTTTGCAGCAGGTTATGGAGGAATTAATGCTAAAACATTGCTCTTGAAGAGTAGGAAGAGAAAAACCAATAATGTTATGTTGATGATGCCTTTTCTGATCAGCCTGGCAGTGATATTAATGATGCGTAAAGATTTGGTTGTCGTTGTTAGAGATGCTGATGTGGCAAACAAACTGGACAACGGGAAAGGCCATGGGCAGACAGTGTGTTTCAGGAATGTTTTCTTTAAAGGCATCAGTCTTTCATTTTTCCATTCATTCATATAGGCTTTCTCTAAATGATGTCGTGCTTTCTCTTTCTAGTTCTGAAGTTTCCACCTCTCTCTCTTTCAAGAGCTGCCAAAGTACTTTTTTCTTCCAATTAAGAAGTTGTTACTTATTGTATGAAAGATACGGAAAGTTGCTTTGCATTACATGGAAATGTGGTGATACCATAGATCAACTGAGAAAGGCATTGCTGGAGCTTTGGACGTTTTTTGAAAATTCTTGAGGGAACTCAGTAAAAATATGTTTTTCATGAATGCTGCATGTTGGGGTCAGGCTCATTTTTGGGTCAGTAATCTTTTGACACTTGTAACAGCGTTAGGCACAGGAAGGATTAGGCATATAATACAGTCATAGCTGGTAAACTCTCTGCTTGGAAATTAGGATGGTTTGATGATGCATTAAGCAGTAAATTCACCAAAAGTATGGAGTGATGAATCTGTATAACATAAAAGAGAAATGGTTTATATGGGTTAGTTTAAAATGTACTGCTTTTTCATAGTTATATTTAAGGGGCAGACTATTTTACATGTAGCAATTGATATGGAGAAATGTTGTTTGTGATGATGCTAATGGAGGTAGAGATGCTCACTTTTTTTGGAAGACATTCTTAATGCAGTTGCATTATCCTTCAGCAAACTTTTATTTTCTTGCCAATCTATGCAATTGATGCACTTTTTGTTTGCTATCATACTTTGGACAAGAAGATTAATGACAGATAAGCAGTGACCTTACCTTTTAAATCACTAAATACTTAATTTGTAAAATTTGGGAGCTTGGTATTTAAAAAGAATACTCGAATTTCTAACTTTGGATGAGTATTTTTAAATTCATGCAATACCTGGGCTATTGCCATACCAGAAGATCCTATTCAGGCACCAAATTAAGACGGAATTACCAGACAGTTGAGAAAAAGACAATAGCCTTCAGAATTCCTACATGTACAACGATAAAATCTAATGTGCTTTTAATTGCTTTGTTTTTCAGGCTCTTTACGAAAATATGCTGGTGGAGCTGCCGTTTGCTAGTTTTTTCCTCTCAAAATTGCTGGGGACAAGTGCTGATGTTGACATTCATCATTTAGCTTCCCTGGATCCAGAAATGTACAAAAATTTGCTTTTTCTCAAGAGCTATGAAGGGGACGTGGAAGAACTTGGACTAAACTTCACTGTGGTAAATAATGACCTTGGGGAAGCACAGGTAAGAATGGCTTTCGCTTTTTTTTTAATGTATGACTGATGAATCATTATTACTACTCCTAACTCATTTTTTAATTTAAAAGTGACTGTAAAGAACTGGTAAAGGCGCGGTGAGGCATCATAGGGATTCTGAATCAATATTTGAAATAGACAATAATTAATTGTGTACTTAAAAAGAATAACTTTTGATGATGACTTAAAGCTCTGGTCTTTTAAGAGTAAACTGTAGTGATTGTTTTCTAACAGTCATACATGAAAAGCTCTATTGTCTGAGATAAAATATTTTGTTTAAGAAATTATGTTGTTTCTTTGATTGCAGTTCAAATAATTGCAAAAGTTAGATGACATGTAAACTACAGAAGTACTGTCTGATTTTGGAATCAGAAATCAGAATGTTTTTAAATAATAATCAGAATGTTTTTAAATAATAATGACTCTTTATTGTGAGATAAGCGTGGTCTACTTTAGCTGTAATTTTCGAAGTAGAGGACCTGAAGTTAGATAATTTTATTTTAAATCCTTTTTTTTTTTTTTTTTTTTTGTGGGGTGAGAGAAGGGGGAACGGTCTACTTTAGCTGTAATTTTCGAAGTAGAGGACCTGAAGTTAGATAATTTTATTTTAAATCCTTTTTTTTTTTTTTTTTTTTTGAGAGGCTGAGACAGCAGGTGAATCAATCAGGTGGGAGAACTGAGTGTTCAGTGCATCTAGAAATTGAACCAGTTAGTTAGGTCCTTAAGTATTTGAGTTCTTAACACAATTATACCATATAATTAGGTTATGGCTCTGTTGTGGGTGCTAAAGATCACTCGTGCTCATAGTAGAAAATCAACACCGCCAGAGCTTGAAACGTGTGCCTTTATTTGCTAATAGGGTTAACCTCCTTGGTTAAAGTCTTGTCATGCTGCTTCTTTCGTCTTCGAGGATTTAAAATTGTGCACTGCTCATGGCCTACTTATACTTCATTATGGTATTTAACTAATAATTGGATCAAAAGGGTAGACGTGACAACATTGTGACATGCAGCCGCATCTGAATTGAGCCTTGTTTCTTGTGGAAGAAGCAGAGGCTGTAAAAGGGAGGCGTGAGCACTTCTCTTGGCTTTGCCTGTTGGTCAGGGAAGCCTGGGACCATGCACACCTCACAGAGCAGCATCACTGGAGGCCTGCAAATTGTTAGGTTGTTGAGACTTGGACTTTATCTTTACTCTTCTCTCATCCATTTCCTGTCATTTTGGAAGATCCCAAAACCTGGATTGCATTACAATTTTATAATAGTATCCTCAGATTTGGGGTTCCTGAATCATACTGAAGGGGAGAGTCAACAATTGCCTGATAGAAGTAATATTTCATATTAAACATAGGCCATATGTCATTTTTCCTCTGGGTTACACTTCTTATATGAAAACTTCTGACCTGCACTGTTGTTAGAAAAACATTCAAAACCTTGAAATAAAGGCATGTGGTACAGATGTATGTTCTTAGAGCACCTACTCTGTTGTACAATATTGTACAGTTGAGCCCATGCTCTGTTCCAGCATGTGCTGTTAAGTGACCCATACTCAGTTCTGTAGCATCCATCTATTTGGTTACTTGGTTGAAAGACACACAAGATGACCGTTTCCAGTATAACCCAGAATTTTCTGGGAGAAAATAGAAGTCTGTTGTTTCTATTCCAAAGCCATTCATTTGCACTTAAAGTAATAGTTTTGTTTATCACAGGTAATACAAATGCAGTTTAGTCTCTAATTAAAAATGAGAAGTATCTAATATTTTCTGGAGAGCTTGTGGTTTCCACGCTTCATACATCTACTCTGTATGTCCTCAAAAATTAGCCAGGCAAGTTAGAACCTGCTTCAACATGGAAGGTAGGAGGTCACAGAAAAGAAAAATAGCTCAGAAATAAAATACAAGGAGATCCAAGTTAGAGATGTGTCCAGCTCTACCTACTGCAACAAAAGCTTGTAAAAAGTGCTTTCTTGCCAAGAAGCTTAATTTGTTCGTTAAAATTCCCTTGAGGGCTATGTCTAGTATTACCAAGACTTGATTTTTAATTGTTTGGCATAACGTTGAAAGGAAGATTAAATATAATAGCAAGTTTCTGAGTAACTAAATGAAATGTAAGTTAAATTAAATATTCTGATCCCGTATTGCTGTTTATGCTTAGAGACAGGACACAATATCCGTGAAGTATTAACCATCTTTTAATGAGACTGCATGTTAGTGTAGTTCAACAGAACTAATTGGTTCTTGTCACTGTCTTCTGTGTTTTAATGCAACAAGTTACTTTTTATATTTCATTTCATTATCTTAATAGACCTCATATGGATAAATACGTTTTGTCTGGTATTTGACTTGTGTAACCGTTGCATACTAATTAATTGTGTCAAGGTAAGGCTAATTCACTTTGGGAAAAGAGCTTAATTTGCACTCCTTATGTTGAATGTACATTATCTCTAGTTTTCAGCTAAACAACCACTTTAGCCTCTAATAAATTAGCACCCAAGAAATGCATCATAAATCTATCATTGTAAATAGCTATCCTCGTGACAGTGTCCATCCAGCAATTGGGGCACAAAAGCATTATCTGCAATGAAAGACACATTCCAAAGGGGCTCTATTGCTTCTGTCAGTAATATAAGGTAGAAATTCTATTATCAGCGTATTGATCCCAATCCTGTAATGTGCTTTTAGATCCCATTAAACTATTGTCAAAGTGCATTCACCAGAAGTTGAAAAAGGTACTTAATAATTTGCACATTAGACCTGCTAATTAGGGGAGCTATGCCATCAACCTTATCTTCCAACCCCAAATAGCTTTAGCTTTTGATAAAGAACTATCTAATGCTGTGATACCAGCCTAGACTTCAACTGTTGGATCTGCTGCATTAAATAGTGGTCAGTAAAAATGTCTCAAAAGAATGTTAGCCTGTAGTTACAGGTACCTTCAGGTAGATGTGTAGATTTATTTATTTTTCCTTTTATCTTGTAGATTAGGTGATGATAAAGTGGTTATAAAACATTTATAGTAAGTGGAAGGTTAAATTCAAGAAAATACCTCCTCTTTTCAGACTTTCTTCCCTTCCTGCCCCCTCTGTCTCAGTGAGGAAGGTGAGTTTTGTGGTTGCCCAAGGGAAGAGAGGAAGATTCAAATATGTATTCTTCTTCCTTCAGAAACGTTAGATTCTGTACTCCAGCCAGTCTTCCCAAACATTGACTCTTGAGATTACATGGATCGGAATGATTGAATATGAGATGAGTCCGTAATCAGAAGACTCCATAAATGAAGTGTGGAAACACAAATCCCCAGAAAATCACTATAATATATATAGCAGCAGTTTCTATGAAATCCATATAGTGTCAGGACACCGTCTGTGGCTTTTTAAAACAGATGTGAATGCCATCGCTGTTACTGAAAATATGTTGACTCACTAAAGGACAGTACTTTGCCTTGAAATTTCCCTGAGAGAAAATTTTGAAGCCTTAAAAACCATTCTGAAAGTTTCTGTCTTGGCAACTTCTTTACTAGGATACAGTGGCTTAGATGAATGATTTTGGAGGTTATTCAGAAGGAATATACTGAAGTTGAGGCTGATCCTTCTCAGGCAGATTTATAACACTTACGGCAAATGCATTCTTAGGCATTCAAATGCAATCTCCTACCTGGAACTCCTGCCTGAACATCTGGAAGGCAGATGACATGGAAAGAAAGCAAGCTTTTATCTACTGGTTTTCAGAATGGGGAAAAACTTTAGGGGTGATGTGAACAAAAGTGATCAGAGTCCAAGAGAGAAGGTAAAATATTTTAATCTGTCCTATAAACAAGTTTATAAGAATTCTTGACTATCTCTAAGAGTGCTTTTTGAAATTGCACTGGAGATATGTCTTACGTCTTCATACACAAAAAAAGAATACCTGTATGACAGGTCACTTATTCTTTCCTAAAATATTTCCCACTTTACCCTCATTCCTTTTTCTCCATTATCCTGGGGAGCAGCTGCCACTGCCAGATCTGTGTGAGCAGCAGCTAGCATGAAGTTTGTCTACTAACGGAGTTGCCGTTGTCTGCTCACAATCACATTACAAAGCAATTTTGTGTGACAGATTATTATCAGTAAACCAGAAGATAAATCCCCTGAATTCTGCTTGACAAATACTATGTTGTTCACTGCTTATTTATGTCATTATTATGCTAATGTTCAAAACAGTAGATATAATACTGAAAATGATCAATTGTTTGAACTATTCACTTGAACTGCAACCATACGTAAAATAGAGATGTACTTTTTTTTTTACAAACAGTGGTGATTTTCTTAAATAAGAATATAAATGTAAGTTGAGCATATTTCTGTACTATTGTACTTGCAGAAACATGTAGTTGAATTTCTAGCCAAGAAAATGGTAAGTGTGTGCAGCCGTACTTTCGAGTGTATCTAACCTGCAGTCAGAGGCCTAATGCAATATTTCTGTCCACATCACTAAAAATCTGCACTTTGTCGTGCAGATTTTTAAAAATATGGGACTTTTCTATCCCATTTTGATACTTCCCTTTCATTTTGAAGACATACGTTGTGACTATGGAATCAAATTCAGTTATCTGTGGTATTGTCTGAATCATCTGAATACTTCTCTAGTTAATATGTATTATTGATAAAGAGCCAAGTTAAAATGTTAGGTTTGTTTTATTTTTTTAAAACTTAGATATAAAAGATAGAAAATAAGGTGATGACACAAGTTTGCACGTTTTGTGAAGTTTTCTATTCTCGCCCGTCTTGTGTAACTGTCTTGCGCCATCTAGTGGTGAATGTTGGATGGATAAAAATAAAAAAGCGAGCTGATAAATCTTTTTAGATTTTATAAATTGTGTTGTGGCCTTTTTGAAAAGAAACTCTTCAACAATCATTCCTGACATTTAGGATTAAGTGGGAGTTCTGCAATATCCCCTTTAAAATGCCACGAAAACAAGGAATGAGTAAAAAGTGAACTACATCTCCGTTTATTATATTATTAATGCCAGCCCAGGTGTTAGCATTTTCTGGCTTGTGTTTTACATCCTCCTTAGCCTTTATGGCATAAAATACATATTATTCCTGCTACATTAGTCCCTTTGTTTCAGACTGTGATGATACTTTCGCAAAATGGTGGTAGAATTAATCTCATGTTGACAAACTCTGAAAATGGATAGTTAGATCACTGGAAAACCCCAGCAAATGTGATTAGTGAATGCTGTAGTCTTACTTGTGGCAATGCAGCGTTAAGGGGAAGAAAATACAGAAAATTTGCAAGTGGGCAGATAGCGAAGTATTACTAGTGTTGAGGTCTCAGCAATGATCTGTTCATGTGGAACATCATTGGTAGCTCTGGTCCTGCAACACTAAAGAGGACAGGAATTTAAATAAGAGTAAGAGAAAGCTTTCTGATCTTGTTAGGCTTCGTAAAAGAGTGTGTTTTAGGAGGAAATTAAAGGAACATGACTTATTTCAGTTCTGTGAAAAAGTCTCCAGGAAGATTAATGAAGTTTTTGCCCATAAGTAATACATCATGGAAATAATTGAGGAGGAAGGTAAAGAGCTGGTTAAGCTGTAGTGCACTATTGAAATAAGAAAAATCGGTATGAACAAACTTTACCCATTGGACTCGAAGTGGAATTCTTCTCCCCAGAAGAAACCATCTGGCCTCTGGGGTCCATGGTTCTGGTGGAAGGGGACTCGCTCAGAAGGGAGCAAGCTTATGTGTGGAGGGTGTGAAAGAGTCAGCTAAACTGGCACCTTCATGTTACTTAATTCTTCAGGGAGTAGGATTTGAAAATTGTCAGTACTACCTACACCCAGAGATGGTGGGGTATTGATGGGGGTTTTTACTGTAGGTGTAACAAAATCAAGAAGCCTGCAGCTGAAGGATTAAAGTAGGAAGACACATTTTTAACACCTATTGTAATTCAGATGGTTCTAGTGTATCAAGCGAAGTGGTAAATACTCCATCACATGGAGGGCTTACACCAGGATTGCCTGTCTCTCTAAAAAATGTGCTCTAACTCATCTGTGGATTTATTGAGTTAAATACAGGAATCTCTAGACAGAATCCTCTGGCCCATGTTATCTCAGAGGTCAGATTCACAGATCTTAATGTTCTCTTTTGGCCTTAAAAACCTATGAATCAAGTAAAAATCTGAAAGCTCAAAGACACTGCAATTTTTTGATCTTGTGACTGCATTTTGCTTAGTACTGGAGCAGCTGACATTAAGTAGGATGTTACAAGAGAAGCTATTCACATGCTTAATTCCCTGCACTCTAAAGATGTGATTGTTATCACAAACTGAAATTTAATTAAATAAATAAATTATTAATTAAATAAAAAAATAAAAAATTGCAGACTCCAAAGTGTAGAAAACCAGACTTTTTTCTGAAGGCTTCAGAAGGTGACTGTATCTCAGCTTTTCAGTTTTTTTTTTTAATCCTTCTCTTATTACTCAAATAATCCTTTCAGATTTCGCTACTACTGAGCAAAATTATCATCCTGTAATAAAAAGTAGAATATGTCAAGGTCAGGAGTGTTTTAATAACAACTACTGTTGATTCTGGTTTATATCTTAGTGCAATTACAGTATCTTTGTTTTGTTTTTTTCATTACCAATTCTTCCATGCTGAGGTATCTCAGTGTACTTGAAGGACAAAAACTTCTCAGCAGAAAAACAAGGCTTGATTTTTTTGTTTTGTATTTTTGTTGAAAGAACTGCACATGTATAGCTTGGATTTTCAACAGTAGGAATTGTGAATGCTTATTGTTCTGTCAATTAGGCTTGTATCAGAATCTTAATTTTGACTCAGTAGACATTACTTTTGCCGTGGTGTGATCCTGCAGAATTCACGATCACTTAACAGTTAGGGAAGAGCCTGGGCAGTCAAGCAGAGCTTTTCTAGTCCAACTGGGAGGAGAGTGCTTTGTGTGAGATCTGTGCTTATACGGGCTACTGGCTCTTCCAGGCACTTAACAGCACCGGTGAAGCCAGGGGTGGGTGAGCTTGCCAAGGGGAAGAGTTTCATCTGAGTTTCAGTCTGGCTTGCAGTGGTGAATTTAGTATTACACACAGTCCTCCTATAAAAGAGGCTGAATCTGCTTTCTGGTATTTAACCATGAGGCCATGCAGTCAGCTGCATTAGCAGCTGGAGGTGTAGGTCTAAGAACTGGATGAGATAGAATGGGCTCTTCGGAGTAAACAAAACCTTTATCACTTGTCATAATCTTTTATATTATTTTGAGGTGAATATTCTTGAGTATATTCTAGTAAACTTCAAATATATGCATCATTTACTAGAACGTTTTGCATTTCAATTTTATGGTTACAGCATACCGAATTAAATTTTGCCAAGATGATGAAAATGGTTATGTTTATAGGTGGTTGAGCTGAAGCCCGGTGGAAAAGACATTCCTGTTACCAGCGCCAACCGAATCGCGTACATCCATCTGGTGGCAGACTACAGGTTAAACAAGCAAATCCGACAGCATTGCCTTGCTTTCCGTCAGGGACTGGCCAATGTTGTGAATCTTGAATGGCTTCGAATGTTTGATCAACAGGAAATACAGGTAATTCTGCTTAAAACTGCAGCAAGCGATTGCTTTAAACAGAAATAAATGCTAATTCTTGCCTGTAATGTAATTGCCTAACTTCCTTCATTATTAGGTTCTGATTTCTGGTGCCCAGGTTCCCATTAGTTTGGATGACCTTAAATCTTTCACAAACTATTCAGGTGAGTATATTTTATTTAAATAAAAAGATGTATTATGACTGACTCAGGAATAAATAAACTTGCTTTTTATCCTAGCTTTTAAATAAAAGCTGTAGGGTCATTCGTAACTTTGACCAAACTTTGTAGATAGGCCTGAATTTCAAAAGATTGGGTAAAATTACAACCTGGTTTTATAAATGCTGGGAGATACAGGTATGCAGCTTATTTTGTTTGTACATTTAAATACAAGTTTATAGCCAGATAATTAGAAGACATGTAATTCCTTTTCTAAATGGATGTTAGTCAATGTTGTATCTGGTTGCCCTGAAAATAAGTCTGCAAGTTACTTTGGGACGGTTGTTTCTACCGCCACATTCAGATACTTACCATTTCTCAGACAGCCTGAAGAGAGAGCTCATACTTTTTTTCCTTGTGAGAAATGCAAGGGTTCTTACTTAATTTGACCCTGCATTTATCATGAATGTAATCAAAAAGTAGCTACTATATCATCACTGCACATCCGAGCTTACCTCAAAGTAAGTTGATTCATTAAATAACATCCTGAGTCTTGCAGGTTTTGCAGGCTCTTGGAGTAGAAGGCAGTAATCCAATGTCACCAGGTAAATGCTAAACTAAATAAGGTCATTTAAAATAAACAAGTAGGATTCAGTGACAAAAACTGCAGTTAAGAAGCTGAGGGAAATAGTAGCCATAGGTAAGTAATGAATGAGAAACTGAAAATGCAGTGATCAAACAGATGTATAGAGACTGGTATTGGCAGTGTAAGCCTGCTCATTTTAATATTTTCCCCAGGCTTTTCAGGATTGATGCCTGTTTTCTAAATAATTCATTTCTTACATAAAACTATTGTACTCATAAATAATTTAAATTTCATTATAGGTGGCTACACAGCAGACCATCCTGTAATTAAAATATTCTGGAGAGTTGTAGAAAGCTTCACTGATGAAGAGAAACGCAAATTACTGAAGTTTGTAACAAGCTGCTCTCGACCACCTCTTCTGGGGTTTAAGGTACATGTCAAGTTTCTGTAGATACCACAGATTATGATACGAGCTTCTCTTGTCTGTGGACATTTACAATTTGAGAAGAATGTTCATCTGTGACTACAGAAACAGCTTCAATGTTTGCACTTGCACGTACAATGAGTGTAGTTTTAAAATATTTCATAAAATATTGTTCTGTTGTTTTCTATTTTAACTGCAAAATTTGATGAGCCTAAAACCACATTGGTTAGAGCGCTTACTCCTTGTCATGGAAGATCCTTGCTGCCATTTCACATTGCTGAAGCACTCCTACCAGTTTCAAGGAACAGGTTGAGTTAAGAATAATGTCTTTTAAATCAGGCAAAAGAAGATTCAGGGTATAAAAGCAGCTATTAAATTTAAACCTCTTAAATTAACCATTTGAAGTGGGAGATGTGTTGTTTCCTTCTAATTACCATTTATCTGCTTACAGGGTCACAGCTCGTTAACTTTTGAATCTAATTATTTTGCTGCTATCTTTAGATTGCTACTTACAGTAAAGCTTAAGTATGAAGGAAACTTCCATGTACTGCTTATAAAAATAAAGAGAGGACAAGGCAAGTTGAAGACATTTTGAAATTAAGTTCTGGGCATGTTCTGCCCGTGAGTTTCAGTTCGGCTGCAAAATTCTGGCAAAGAACCAACCATGGGCCTCATTTCCCCTAAAATGTAGGAATATTCAGTGCTTTTCTGTAAGAAAATAAAAGAATTAAATTGCTTCATAGCAACACCATCACCTTCAGTACAGTGGTTAGCAGCATGTTTACTACTGTAAACAGGATGTACTCTTCAGTAAAATTAATGCAAAGGTGGTTTTTTGTGGAACATAAATACAGGCATTGTGTCATCCGGTTGCTTACAAGTAAGAATAAGATTTGTTGCTAAACAAAATTTGAATTACCTGTACTTAGTAAATTTTCCCATTAGATGCTACTGTGATACAATATTTAATTAGCAGTGGATAATTACTAATTTCGTACATTTATTAGGTAAAATGGGTAGATGAACCCATAAGAAATGAATGCAGATATTGTGTAAGTCCTGAAGGTTTATTAGCCGTTTTGTAAAACAAGTGGTGTTGAATGAACCTTTTGGCATTGGAGAAGTACTTCAGGGACAGATACTAACATTTTATATAGGAACAAGGAATTCAGGTATACTTGACAGTCTGGAGATGGAAACAACATACTTGAAATTTTGCACAATTTCTTCTTTAATCATACTGTGAAAGTTCCTTCTGGTGGAGTCTTGTTTTGTTGCTGTTGGTTTTTTGTTTTGTTTTGTTTGTATTTGGGAGCTGGGGTTTTTTTTAGGTTTTGTTTTTTTTTTTTTTTTTTAATTGGCATTTAAAAGAATACTTGGAAGGCAAATACTAGAAAAACAACTTCTTGGCTCTAGGAATTGAGCCGTTTCCTGTGATGTGTCCTGGGGGTGACACGTGGTAAAGATGTCAGAAGTAAAAAATGAAACAGAAACCCCACCTTCCTCTTCCACGCACAACTTAGATGTTTGTAGTACTTAGCACTGTTTTTCTTCTTCAAACTTTTGATGATTTACTTTTCTCAAAAAAACAGTTTTCCTCTGGAAAACAGGCAAGACGACACTCTGATACTGCAGTCGCAGCGCTCTCCGTTGCAGACCTTTGCCATTTGACTGATTTAAAATACATAAAAGCATATGTGGGCTGTCATACAGTAGGATGTAGATCAGTTGCTACAGGTGAGGAAAGAATACTCCTGGTGGCTTAACCAGTGGTGCTGTTGGCGAGTGGATAGGCACAGTATATTCTGTATCTCAGCTATGCTCTTTTATAGACACCTAGGAGAGGAATCAGGACTTTCAGTTGGTAATTTGTCAGTTTGTTCCATGTGTCTGCTTCAAGATGAAATGAATCGTGTCTTAGATTCCACAAAACATACTCGCTACATCCCCTTGAACAGTAGAGAGAGCCTGGGGTGACTACATGTGGGTGTTGAGACAGCAGCAATGGCTGTTAAATCACGTGAATCCTATCCAGGGCACTCGTTGATTGATTTCTGTGATGGGTTATTTAAACGCCTGCAAACATTGCTCTTAAACTCTCCAAGTCTGGGTGAATATCACCGTACAGTGACAAACAGGGTTTTATGGGACAGTGGGAAGAACAATTAGAAACCTGTGGGATGAGACCAAGAGAGAAGAATGCAGATCAGTCGTGTCACGAGGGGAGAACAGGGAAGCAATTGTGTGGAAACAAAGTAGAGAGAAGTCTCCGTTTGTTGTCATGCTTTTTAATTACAAGGGGAGAGCAGGAAATGCAGATGTAGTTACCCAGCTCGGAGGTAGCCAGCCTGACATTTGAAGAGATGGAGGAAGTGAATCAAAAGTCTAAAAATACTAATGCTGACAGTGACACGTTGGCAACAGGATGTAGTGAAACCATATGTGGAAAGTTGAAGTTTGTGTGTGTACTTGGGAGATAGACCAGAACCAGACTTTAACACACTTGGCTAGGAAAAAGTGGAAGTAAAATAGTCATCAAATTTTCAGCATGATAGCAGTAAGTTAAAAGATTAATTTACTGTGCAATGGACTTGCAAGCTCAGCCACGTGCAACAGTCTTGGCACCAGAAAGCAGAGTGAAAAGGCCTTACTGCTGCTCTGCTGGGCAGCACCGAGCGGGAGTTAGGTCAGTACTTGCCTGGTGCTTCCAGCAGTAGCTTGTTAACATGGATTTACCAACAAAGCAGGGGTTTGCCAGGAAATGTTTGCCAGAAAAGGAAGTGGGTAACTGGCATTGTCATCAGCAATAACATCTGGGTGGCCTGTGACAGTGTGCTGTTTAGAACTTTGAAAGTGAAGAGCGCAGGGTCTTCGCTCTGAATATTCCCAGCCAAATAACTGTCTGGATATAGCAGTATTGATGGTAGATGTTAACACAAGCCATCCTCAAAATTTGTTTAAAGTTTTAATATGGGTGCTACGTTTTTCTGAGAGGAACACAACTTCAGGTTCTCACTCTGAAATCTTCTGCATGCTTTGTATTGTGGAACCTTCACTTTTTCTTAAAGTTAGTGCACCTTAAGATAAGGAAATGTCCTGGCATTCAGAGCTTATAGATGGCACAGACTGGCTTTGCATCACTGAAAAATTTTAAACTCTCACTGTCAGATTCAGACTTAAAATAACATTTCCGAAAGCTAATTAAAGTTTAATAAGTTTAATAAATGTGATTGTTACAGACAGAAAAAAAATCATTAAAGCATGGTTGAAAATTGTTAAGTTCCAATCAGGTCACATAATAAATTGATGATACTTTTCACTTCCAAACTATTGCAGTTTCCCGCTGTGCAGTATTTAATTATGCAACAAATGGTGCCCTTGGCATGACATTTCAATTTAGAACTTCATTTTTCCATTTTTAAAGCTAAAGTAGGGGAATTCAATTAGCATTTTGAAAGGAACACTAAAAATGCAGCATTTTAGCCATGAAATACTTTTTAAGGCCTCCATTTGAACAATAATTTAGCTTAGAATCTAATTGACCTGCCTTTGGAGCTGGGATTTTTTTTCTCAGTTTCTAAAATCACAGCTCTTTTACCTCAGGTGAGCATTTGATAAAATTAATACTTTCCTGCCAGCAAAAGCAGTGCTTTAGAGGTAACAAATAAATATCTTTTTCACTATACTCTTTCTCAGAAGAGAAAAAAACCCACCACATTTTACTAAAACAATTAAATATTACATACACAATGTGTTAAAAATCTATTCCTCAGATCAGTAGTTATCACATCAGAAGAATAATCAGGGTTTGACAAGTTTGTATAATTACTGAGTCACTATGCACATTTATATCATCCCAGTAACAGCTGAGGGACTTTATAATCATTCTGTGAAGAAACACCAAATCTAATTGCTTTAAATAAAGTTAGATCTTTATTTGCTTTATTTGGAGAATATAAAGTACCTTTTGATTCAGAGTTCTAGACCATGGCAGTGTAAATACTTGCTTAATCTTACACATGAACAAATCCACTGAAGTCATTAGTACTGTTTGTCTTGAAAATCATAGGTTGTAGGCTTGCTTTAGGGCAAGAAATGCCTTTAGTGTTCTCTCAGACAATTGATTTTAACAGAGAAATAAATGATCATTGTATGTTGTGGTGAGTAGAAGGAAAATGATGGCTTGATACTTATCCACTTGAATTATTTCTTTTATATGTTGGGGTATTCTAACAAACTAAAGCTCTGGAAGGAAAGTGCTGAAAGGGTCTGCTTGATCATGGTTTGTTTATTTGTTTGGGTTTTTTTTGTGGTGGTTGTTGGCTGTCACAAAGAAATGGATGTGGTACTTACTATAATTTGTATTTAGATCTGGTCACTTACTCATCATCTTTCTCCACGGAGCATCACTTTAACATGACAGAGAATTTGTATGTAAAATTGGCACAGCACATCACTTCATTAGCTAGAGCAAAATTGTCTCTGTTGGGATTTTTTTGTGTATGCAGAAACAATGTCTTCCCTGCCCGGAAAGAAAAAACCAGAAAGTGTAATGCTCTGAAGAAGCCATGTTGTTATGTAGTGACAAATATTATTTGTCATTCAAATGTGACAGAACATCCTTTTCCATCTACCCCTGTTACTGCTAGTGCTCTGTAGTGCCCTGTGGTCAGGTGTCTCACTGTCAGAAACCACAGTGTAGGAGGAACCCGGCCTTTTCCTGGTCCTACGGAACAAACAGCTCCCATGGGCATCTGGAAGGGTTTGTGAGGGGAGTCTGAAGTTGTGAGTCCCAGTTATTTCTCCCAAATACAACAGAAATTTCTTGCATGCTGCTGTACTACTATTTCCATTTTGTGTTTCACTGTTTCTGTAGCATCATAAGTTTGCAGAATAGAGTACATGAACAAACAAATCATTATTTTTTTCCTTAGAACTGGAAAAATTACTTTGTTTTGCAAATTATTTGGTGGTGACAGCGTGGAGGGAAGCACTGTACAATTCAAGAGTGCTTTGCGGGCCACCAGGAATGAAAGAAAATGAATATGCTACTGTGGTGGATTTTAACCTAATAATTTATTTCTAGAAATCTGTGCCAGCTGTTACAGGGTAGGTTTTGGCTTGTATGTATTTTTTGATACATGTTTTCCTGTTGCATTTTTCAGGAGCTGTATCCTGCATTTTGCATTCACAATGGAGGATCTGATTTAGACAGGCTGCCTACTGCCAGTACCTGCATGAACTTGCTGAAGCTTCCCGAGTTTTATGATGAAAATCTTATGCGAAGCAAACTTCTTTATGCCATTGAATGTGCTGCTGGATTTGAACTGAGCTGAGTCGAACTGATGCTCGTTTGGATGATCTGCAGAGGAACTAACCAGTGCCTACTCTACAAGCAGCACCCAAACCCAAGCAGTTTTAAGGGAATTCTGTCTAGATTTCTGCAGCTCTTGTGTCTTATCAAATGTCCTCAAATAGGTTTCATTTTTAAACACGATTTCTTAGTTAGCTTTCATTAATTAATATTACATTGACACTGCTTTATGATTCAAAAAAATGAATGCCGTGTGCAGTGTGGTTGTTTTCTGTGTTTATGTGAAGAAAGAGGACATTTAAAGAACAGTGACATCTCAGTGAAATGAACCAAAGATGAAGCTTTGGCTTTGTGCTGTTCAAACATAAATAATTTCACAAACTGGCAATAAAGTTGTGTACCGTGCAGCACATTGGGACAAGACAGGGCTAACATCCTGTAATTAATCTTTTAGATGGAAGCGAAGCAGATGTTTGCAGATATCCCAGAACTGAGAGGATGAAAATGCTCATTACCGATAACCTGACATCTTTACTTACGTTGTAGAATTGTTTACAAATCATAGTTTTGCAGAACTGATTTTGTTTTATATACTACCTTCCCTCAAGATGGTAGGCACTGAGATAAAACATTTATAATATTCCATTTGTGCTTTCTGAAATACCTTGGAGAAATCGGATTTGCATTATTTTAAGTTCAATCTTTGGCTGCGTCATTACCACTTGAACACTGTCGTAAATGGATGTGACTATCCATATTTCCTCTCTTCTGTTTCTCTCTTTTGTGCCTGTACAGAGTTTTTTTTTTTGTTGTTTTTTTTCAATGTATCAGACTCCTATTGCATAAACAGTACATACAAAAGTCATCACTTTGGAAAAATATACATGTAACAACTATTAAAATTATTTGAACCAAAGTTATCAGGCTTTATCTTTTATATTTGAAGCCTGTGGTGTTCACATTCCCTTCCCCTGTCATTTCTTTTCATCTTAAATGCCATATCTGTGCCGTAGACACTAGTCCCATCTTTTTTTTTGTGATTAAACAGCTTCTATATCCATCTGCCTGCGGTATTTCTGCTAAGAAAAAGTAGGTGGGGATATGCTGCTTAATATAATTCGATATATGAGAAAAACAATTGCTTTCATTTGGAAGGAACTGATCCTCTAGTAGTAGGCACATTGTTGGGTATTCGTATGCAAACTGCAGTCAGTTTTAAAAAGGAACTATAGTTCAAACTGTTCAGATTCATAAGTGCATCCCTCTGAACCTTAGTTTTATATTTTAAATCATCAAAAGTTACAATCAAATTTGTATTCATCTCTTATGCAAAAAAATATTTTGCTGTTACTGGAAACTCTGTTGGATTTAATATTTAATAAGCAGTAACCAGCAATATCCTTTTAAAGGTGGGGAAACCGAGTGATTTTGAGATGTTTACTAGTAACCGTATAAAAATGTATAATTTCTTAATTTGAGTAATAAATGAAGTGTTAAAATGCTATTTGTAGTCGTGATGTACAGAAATAAAACGATTGGTTTTCTTTTTGGTTTTGCTTTAGGCTTTTTATTTATGTTAAATATTACATACCCAACCTATTCTTTATCCCCAAATTCTTTTCTTGTATATTTTTCTACATAAATTATGGAACTTGTAAAGAAGTTGAAAAAGAGATCAGTAATAGTGGAATTGCCTCCTCTAATTGCAAAACCTGAACACTTCTTTTAGATAGCATTATTTATTTTAGAACCTAATGCTTTAAATATTTTGAAATTATTTTTCGATCCCGTTATTTTGCTACACTGTGGGTAGTGTTGTATCTGTATTTTGTAAAATTAAATTTCCTATTGAATATTTGTATTTTGAAGATCGTGTTGGGAGTCATGCCCAGTAGCCGTGGCTGGTAAAGCAGGCTTTCTGCTTGGGGAAAAGGAGACGGTGAACACTGTTCCTGCCCGTCGCCGGCATCCGAGTTGCAGATACAGGTGTAGTCATGTAAGAAAACTTCAGAAGAGAATTTGAGTTTGCTGAAAATACTCTTGACTCTTTATTTCTTCGGTATATAGAACTCGGTGATCTTGTTTTGTATATTCTGTACATTAAGTATGAAATTTTGCCCTACTGGATTGTGGGGTTGCAGCTGAGATTTCACTCTGCAGGCAGCGAGGTGCAAATCCCTGCTGCGGCAGCTTACACCACCTGCAGTAGCCAGACTGCAATAAGAAGAGGGTAGGGCTTTCCTTCGGCAACGGGTGCTTTGAATTCTGACCCTCAGCTGTTTTTCTGTAGTCAGGATGAAGCACAAATCCCTGCTTTTCAATGATCTATTGCTGGATATTTTAAGGAACAGGCGATAAAGGTATGACAAACAATATAGGTATAGTTAATCATGTCCTGAGGAGCTAAGTGGTCTAAACGACCTCTTTTAGCTCTTATGTAGCAAGAATTGTTTATATATGAAAATGGATTTTCTGTTTTTTAAAAGCAGGGTGAACTCTCTCCCAGTTGTGATGCTCCCGGAGTTTAGGTAGGCAGAGGCAGGCAGCACTCTGCAGTGCAAGGAACCCAAAATGTTACTCTAGATTTTGATCCATCAAAATTACGGCTGTAATAATTAGGGTTTGGAGTTGTTTTCTGTGCAGGACAACCCTTCCTTAAAGTCAGTTTCTGTGCTTCAGTGTTTTGTCCTCCTAGGTCAGTACTTGCTTTTTGAAAAGTGACAGCATTTTCTGTTTGGTTTTTGTTTTCGAATAATTTTGTTTTATAATTCTGTAAATGGTTTTAAAAACATTTTTGTTAAGGTTTATCTTTATGATGGAAGAGATCACAAAATCTTCATCTCTCCAAAGTTAAAAGGCATAAAAAGCGGAATAAAAAAACCCCCCAAATTAGCAGTTGGTCTGTTTATCTCAGTGAGAATTTTTCCAGATGTGGGTTTAGTCCTACATGAGCTGGATTAAAAGAAACCACAAACCAAACCAGAAATGACTGGCCTCGTTCCTCAGTCTCAGTTGTCTTCCATCATGGCCCTGAAAGCCAGACTTGTATAAATTTCACAAAACTCACTCGTGATTTTTAGGGAGAATTTATGTCTACAAAAGAGGAAAGATTTGGCTCTAAGTTCCACGTGTAAACACTGAGCCAATAGAAGTTTGCTTTGAACAACAAGGAGATCTTCAGTTATTTTTGACTGGGGTGCTCCATAATTTAAAAAAAATGAGCTTCCTGATGCTACTAGTAGCAATGTGGACTGTTTTTTTGGCATCACTTGAGTAATCTAGCACAAGATCCTAATTTGATCTATAAAGGGGTTTGGAATTCACAGAAAAGACTCCACGGAGTGCAGTGAGCTCATGCTAAATTTCAGTTTAACCCAAAAGCTATTTGTTAAATGCCAGTGAGACAGCACATACTCTTTTTCACCACTGAAAAACAGTACAGCACAGAAGCAAAAAGGAAAAAACAAGAGAGCTGTTTTTCTTGGAATGTTTTGTTGGAGCTGTAATTTTATTTGTATTTATAATTATATGCAAAAACTTTAAAACATTTGCTCATATACATGGATCTGTGTTAATAATGGTTTGTGATGTAAATGCTTGTTACTATTTTTTTTCATGATGCTTTGCCTGTCAGTGAAGGCGAGAAGAAATGGTCTGTAAAACTGATCAGGATATCTATATTTTTATTGACTTCTGCTTTTGTGAATAAAATAATTTGAGTTTTCTTGAAACTTTGCAGAAACACTCTTTTCTTTCATTTTTTTTGCAGTAAATTTGGTGTTCTCTTGCTAAAGATTGATGGTGCTGAATAGGTTCTAAAAGGGAAGCCGATATTAACTCTTTGTTGGTGTTGAAGTTGCCACTGCTTTGGGATGATTTGTAACTTCAGTTTCCGAGCTCTGAAGCTCCTGCTGTGTCAGTCAAACAGCAACAGAAAGGTTTGGCTTGTTTCGGTGTCTTTGAAGCAGCGTGGCTGGGATCACTGCTGTGAGATGCACTGATGTGCTTCTGCAGAACCTTTGGAAAGAACGAAACTCCCTCCTTGGATAAAAAGATGAGAAGCTCTAATTCATAGTGAAGAATGCCACTCAGCAAACACATAAAAACATCTCTTTCAGCTTCTGGAATTTTATCACTTGTGGGCCCTCTGAAGCTGTAACTTATTTTCTATCTCCTTTGATAAATACAATTATCTGCTTCCCTTTGCTTTTCTGTTATTTTCTTTGCTAAATACACTTTTAGTTCCACGATAGTGTTTATAACATTAGTATTGTGCGTGTTTATTTTGGAATACTTACAAATATATATGCTTCAGCTTGTCTGCCAGTAAAAATGTATGTGGTAAACAGAAAATTAAAGAAAACTCTTGTAGGAGGCTAATTCCTAGCATGAATAGAACACAAGCGCCCAGATATCTGCCCTGGTTTCAGTATGTATCAGGTAGTCTGGAAAGCTCATAAAATTTCTGATGTGTGCAGAAAGACAGCACAAGGCAAAAGGTGATGATGAAGTTACACCATTTTAATCTATTTCAAAGAACATGGAATGGGTGAGGTCAGCAGGAGTGTCTGGAGATTACCTAGTCCTCAAGATTACCTAGTCTACCTATAGCAGGCTGCCTTGCCCAGAGGAGTTCTGAATATCTCAGTGAATGGAGACTCCACAACCTCTCAGGGCAACCTATTCCAGTTTTCAATCACCTTTACCAAAAAACACCATTAATCAGGTTTAAACACAATTTCTCATATTGCAGTTTGTGCTTATTGCCTCTTGTTCTGTCACTGGGCAGTACGAAGAGGAACCTGAGCCTTCTCCAGGCTGAACAATGCCAGACCTCTCAGCCTCTCCTCACCTGATCAGTGCTCCAAAACCTTAATGGTATTTGTGGCCCTGCACTGGACTTTCCAGCATGTCCATCTCTCATACTGGTGAGCCCAGAACTGGACCCAGCACTCCAGATGTGCCTCACCAGTGCTGTGCAGAGAAGAATCACCTCCCTCAGCCTGCTGGCAGTGCTTTTCCTCATAGAGCCCAGGGGGCTGTTGGCCACCTTTGCTGCAAGGGCACCTTTTTGGCTCATCCTCAACTTGCCTCCCAGGAACCCCAGGTCATTTTCTGCTGAGCTTGGACTAATGCTGAATATTAAATCATCTCAATGCTTATTCACTTCTTCTGAAGGCGCAATTTGTTGGACTAACTCCTGTGATTCAGCTGTCTTCTACCATAGCTGGGTAGTCTGGTGCTTGGTGCAATCCAGCAAAGCATGTCAGACAGGAGAAATGTGGGAATTCTGACTGGTGCAACGGGACTGCTTGTGCATAAAGGCACACACAGATTGCTACAGGCTTGTTCTCAAGCCGTTAAGGGATGAACATCTCTTGTGTGAGGGTTAAATCATTGCTATGTTTTATTGCCGGAATAGCTGCCCCATCCCTGGAGGTGTTCAAGGCCAGGCTGGATGGGGCTTTGAGCAACCTCATCTAGTGGGAGGTGTCCCTGCCCATGGCAGGGGGGTGGAACTCGTTCATCTTTAAGGTCCCTTCCAACCTGAACCATTCTATGATTCTGTGTTTCTGTGCTCTCCAGCCTGGGACTAAGTTTACCTGTCCACAGCTCTGCAGAAGACATAGACTCTCTTTGCAGGGTTAAAGTATTTATAGGAGCAGCTTGCTTAAATGTCCTACTATATTTAAGACCATTCTTTCCTGCGTTCTCAGAGCAGCTGTTAGTTCATTCTGTGTAACATTTGACTGAAAAGTAGTTTTGCATTATTTTATTCTCTGTTTATAGTTACACATAGCTCTTGATCGCTGAAGAAGGAAACAGGCATTCACCAGATGGTGTTATTTCAGATCATCTTGCTACTTCTGCTTACCCAAATGTTAGATCTCGGAAAAGCATCTCCCATCAGTTGCTGTGTAGTTTTGCTGCATGTTGTCAAACACACCTTCTGAAGAAATTAGTTCCTTCTAGCCTTTGTATCTTTAATTAAGAATAATTCTTTTCAT
Source organism: Calidris pugnax (assembly GCF_001431845.1). Classification (NCBI taxonomy): domain Eukaryota; kingdom Metazoa; phylum Chordata; class Aves; order Charadriiformes; family Scolopacidae; genus Calidris; species Calidris pugnax. The sequence goes on from NW_015090864.1 coordinate 8,660,230, forward strand.
TACAGCTCTGCTTACTGTTTTTCCCCTCTGTGCTTTCAGGCAAACAGCAGCAGAGCTCAAAGTTTTGCAGAGATATTTTAGGTCTAATTATCCATTAGATCTATCTGGCTATTGATGAAAAATGACATAGAATTAACTAATATTTGGCACTGGCATATGGATAAGAAAGCATATCCACAGTCGAGTTAATGAATATAAGTGCTGATCAAGCTGTCCTTGCAAAGAATAAGCACTTGCCGTAAGCTGTGAGATCTTCTGACAGCCCACAACAGTTGTTAGCTTGTTGCCTGCACACCCCAAATAAGCAGTAGAACAGACCTTATACTTCATGAGGAATGGGCAAAACCCCCAACTATCCTGAAATGTTTCAACCACTTTCAAAAACATCCACTCGGCTCAGGCTTTTGCTGACAAAGATGAGTCCAGGTAAATTTGCAGCCTCTTGGTTACCAGAGAAGCTTCATACCAAGGAAAAAGGAGGTTGTGCTCGGCAGAAAAACTCTGGAGAATGCTAATGAAAATTGGTTATTTTGTGCTTTTAATGCTTCTACTTAGAGTTTTAAACATTAGGTGTATTGCCCATATTTCAAGTCTAATTGTTTCTGATAAGCTATCAGCAAAAAGTTAATGCTTATATTTAATTAAGTGGCACTTTCCAGAATTACTTTGCCAGTAGTACTATAATTAAATGATGTGAGAACAGTCTTTGATACATATGCTCATATTCTTTGCTAATACCAAAAATAGAATCTGTAAATCTGTAAATAGAAAAACTGGATGCATTAAGCAGCAGTCCAGAGCAGCAGGCCAGGAAGGCTACAGCCATTACCGCATCAAAGGGACTAATATTAATATCTCTCTAATGCAGCATTTTCAAGCATTTCTTGTGTTCTGATGGGCTTTTCATAATTGACCTCCATAAGTCATAAAAAATGATTAAAAAAAAAAGGAATCTGGGAACTATGTGAATTGCTAATACCTCCTGGAATGCTGCCACGTTATTTCCATCATTAGGTTATAGCTACCCGTTAGGTCTGAATCCATCTCACTTAACTTCAACCATCTGTAAGGTGGCTGTCGAGGCACTTCCGATGAAAGAGGCGACCCAGAGACAGAGCTCCAGAGACCGGTTCTTGCTTTTCTAAAATACATCTCCAAAGTGGGTGGAATAAATCATCCCCCTGGAGGTGCCCCCTCCTTCTCTCGCTCTTCATAGTCGGAGGCCTTAAACTAGATGTTTAACTTCCAGGCAGCTGAAGTTACCTGAAGTGAAACCAGACCTTTGCCTTGAGTTCCCAGGTGAGAGCTGACAGTTCTTGAACAATGAAGATCCTTCGATAACGGAGTTTGTTCTGACTTATGATTCAGCACTTGAAGCCCAGCCCAGGTCTGCCTGGATCTTTGACACCAGCTTTGACAGACCCAACAGCCTTTATCAGCTTCTGTTAGTGGAATGTTGATCCTCTGCCAGCAACATCAGATTTAATGCTATTTAACACAATATTCCAGGCTTCTGCTGCAAGCAGTGAGCCATAAAAACATGGAATGCTTTTACTTTATACTTTTGCAAATACCTTTAAAGAAGATTTTCTGAATCTAAAAGCTTTTCTGTTTTATTAGTCCTGTAAGTAGATCTAATTAAACATGTTCCCTCTTCCTATGAGTCCTGCCTCTGAAATCCTTCCCATGACATTACCTCTAAAGAGGAGAAAGGTGGTTTTGGCTCTTTACGTTATGCAGTTCCTCCTCTTTTTGTTTATCAGTGTTAACTTTTTACACAGAGACTGTAAGCTCCTTCTGTTGCATAGAAAACACCGACATGGGCAGTTGTCACTTAAGGACATTCAACCTATTGCAAGATATCTAAATATGATTAACGCTGAAATTTAAAAATAATTCTGAGAAATCCTAACTGAAATGAGCATGGCTGAATATACAGATCGAATCAAACTACGGGTCAGAAGAATTTTAATGAATTTTAATGAATTCTTGGGGAACCAGTCAGTCCTGTCCTGTGGTACCTGAACTATGCAACTTGAATGAAAGGGGGGTGAAACGGTGGTTCAGCAGAACATGTCTAGCGTTATGAACATTGTTTATCAGAGTCCTACTCTGAAAAGCAAAGTTACTGTAGCCATGATATCTATTTTGAGCTTTGGGTGATGTGGGAGAAACAGAGACCTTGCTTAGTTAGATGACATTAGCCTGAAAAACCTTAGAGGCTGAGCTGGCCCTTGCAGACCTGACGGGGTAAGAGGTGGGTGTCCTGCCAAACTGGGCTGAGGCAGTGGGTGCACTGGGCAGAGGGGCATGAGAGCAGCGTTTCCTTCACCGCTCACCAGCAAGCCACGTCCTGCTGATCAGAAAACAAACAGGAGGCAGGACAACAAGACCATGAACATATATATGTTTTCAAAACTGGTCTTGAATGTGTGTTTTTCTGTTTCTCTGTTAAATTCTACAAGAAGCTGAGCAAAAAGGATCAAAAGCTGTCACTGTGCTTGTTTTTGTCCTTTAGTCTTGTACTCCCAAAATGATTGCCAACATGGAACACACTTCCCCACATGAGAAAATGTGTAGGGTTGAACCTTTTCAAGATGACTTCCAGTGGAGTGCTCAGTCATCGACCAACAGAGGCAGCTTGAACCACCGGTGGGGAGTAGAGACTTCTTCTCTGGGAGGAGCTGAGCAGTCTGATGGATGCTGCATTAGAGGCAACCTCAGCCTGGAGCCTCTGGACTTACTTCTCTTGGCTCTAAGACCTTGAGATATAAATAGAACCCTGTCATTCCATACAGAATTATGCTTTTTTTTTTGCCACCGTTGTTCCATCTGTGTGGGTAAATAGAAGATTTTATGGTCAGCATCCACCATGGCCTAACTTTAATATAAATTCTTCTCTGTAAACAATTAAAACAAAGTAATTGCCTTGTGCTACTCTCAGTGTGTTTACTGCAGGTGAGATTTTTAAAAGACTGAAGACATTTCATACTTTCCTCTCACCTGTCATCGGTTATGAAAGGTTGAGGGAAAAAACTCTTCATGTCAATAAATGTTTAAAGCACTAAATAAAAACTTTATATGATCTCCCACACCATGCAGTACTGACCCACTGCTTGCCTTTGCACTTGCTAGGCTGGGAATCCTCTGAGGTTTGCAGCCGTACCTTTTAGAAGAGCCAGTCTAACCTACTAGTCTTTTTTTTTTTTTTTCCAAGTGGATCAACAACTTGGACTTCACAGCTACTTGCTGCTGAGAAACTAATAATAGTGCTAGGTGTCTCTTTGATCTAATTTTAAAGACTTGTTTCCATGACCACAATTAGGCATCAAATCTCATGGAACGATATTTCTTTTGAAGCTTGTATTTCCCCCAAAGCACCAAGCCTATTCTTTTCTGAGGGTTGTCCTACTACTTGCTGCGCTGATTTGTATTAGGTTTTCCTCTGTCTTGTTCCAAGCTTGCTTTCTTCCTTTTGAACTGATCCCACTCCCACATAAGCACCTCCAAATTAATGAGTAGCTTTTCCAATTTGTTTGGGGAGCGCACGTTTTAAGTGTGGAAACTCTCTAATTTCACCATGGTGATCTATAAATCAGTGCTTCCTCCAACTTCTTAAATAAAGGGCAAGAAATGCAATTTTACAGCAATTTAAATCATGGACGAAGTCCAATTTTTTAAAAATAGATTAATAACTTGGCCACTTATGCTTTGCTCCCAGCCGTGACACTCGGAAAACCACATACTCAAATATATCCCAAAGGATGCTTAAAATACACGGGCCCAGCAAAGGAACCTGTCCAGGTGCCAGCTGGAGAACCATGACTCTGGCCTGGGGAGCATTATGTGTGAGGGTCACCATTTTTGGGACTAAAACAAAGACACAGGAGGGTGGGGAAGAGAAATTTTGTCTTCTCACTTCTAGCAGCCAAACTCACCTATTCAAAGAGGGTGTTGCTTTTGTTTTTTTTTTAAAATTATGATGGTTTTTCTTCTCCTTTCCCCTCGGCACCACAACCGGGTCATCACTCCTTTCCCCCCCTCCCTCCCTCAGACACACACGGCGGGGGTTCTTCACCCAACTGCCTGCCCGTGGAGACTGTGAAACCCCTGGGGTGCAGCAAGACCGCTGCTGGGAGCGGGACGAGCGCCGGGGAAGGCCCCGCGGCCCGACCGGGACGGCGACCACCCCCGGTGTGCCCGGAGCCCCGCCGGGCCCGGAGCTCCCCCCGGGAGCCGCCGCAGCGCCGCCGGCCGCCGGCAGGGGGCGCGCTCCGCTTACGGGCGGGCCTGACGGCGGCGCGCTGTTCGAGAAACTTCCGGAAACAGCCGAGCGGAAGTGACGGCCAGGTGGCTGACGGAGCTTCCCGTTTGCGGCTGAGGTAGCCGCCGCCGTTGCCGTCGTGCCGGGCTGCTGGCGGGGAGCGTGGCGGCCGCGCTGTGGAGGCAGCAGAGTGGGTGAGTGTCCCGGGACGGGCTCGGCCTCCTCCTGTGAGGCGGGGGGGTGTGTTGGGGGAGCGGGAGCCGGTTTCTGGGCCAGGCCTCAGTTCGTAGCGACGGTGTCGGTGGTAACGGGGCCTGAGCCGGCGCCGCCGCCATGCTGCGTGCGGGGCCATCGGCGGTGGGGCCTCCCCCGCGGGGAGCACGGGGCTCTGCCGGCCTCGGGGGGTCTCCTTTCCTTCGGGGAAGCGTGTGGCCGGAGCGGGGTTTGCGTGGGGAGCGGGGCGGGCGGAGCAGGGATCTCCGGCGCTTGGGGGCGGGCGGGGAATGGAGCCGCCCCCGGGCGGCGCGGCTGCCTTGGGCTTGCCGCCTTTCCTGGGAGCGGAGGAGATACGGCTGGGTCCGGGCCGAACCGGCCTCCGTCGGATTTGTCCCCCCTTTACCGTATGCGGAGAGGACCTAGGGAAGAAAAACCCCGCGTTTTCATTTTCGCTTGTGGAGGTTTCGGTTTCGGAGAGGTGCGGGAGAGCCTCGGCTCACCCTCTCGTGTGTCTGGAACAGACCGTTTACTTAAAAGTCCTTTTCTTCGCAGCGTACTATTTTTTTTTGGCACGCTTATAAACTAAACGTGCTTAGATAGAAGCAGTTCAGTTAAATTCTGTCCTGTGTTTATTAACTCAGGGTAGGGCCACTAGTAAGGTTTGTTGTGGGTGCAGGCGGTGCTGATGAGGTGCTGAGAACTCACCGTTGCCAGATTCCAAGCTGAGTTGACGACTGTCGCTGGCAGGTAAGGAACATAGTTTGTCGTCAGTGATTGCTGGACTTTAGAGAGGGTGGCGAGTTAAGGAGTTATTTATGAGCAGTGTTCCTGTTTGTAGCAACTCTTTATGCAGTGTTACAGTTTTACTGTTCGAGCTCTCCTTGGTTGCTGAAAACCTGTGCTTCAGGCTTGAGCTATTGTAATGAAGGCGTTAGGAAAAGTTATTCAAAATACTGAACAAATTTGTTTTGAATTGTGATAATAATAAACTGCTTGTTTGGTCCTTGTTTGGGCACAGTAGCTAAATTTATAGCAATGCTAATGTGCAAATGGTCAAGCTTGTGACATGGCTTGTTCACTGATTGACTAAGCACTGAGTTTTTAGGATGTAAAGTGTCAAAAAGTGGTAAGAACAAGGTGTTGACACAGAGGGAACAGCTGGAATGAAACTAGGCTTTGCCTCTGTGGTCCTCTGAGGTTGCAGTTCCTGCTGCCTGCTGACCTTAATTTTTGTTTACTCTTTGGAGATCCTTGTACTCCAGTTAGGAGGGATTTTATGTTCAGCTGATGATCAAGAGCCTGGTGGTTAAAGTACCATTTAGTTTGCTGGATTATGTTGTCAAAGAAGATTTGTTTGGACCAGTGAGTAAATGTATTTACAGATCTTGTATCTGATTACTTTTTTGTGCTTTTTACTTTAAGCAACCAAAATGCTATCGAGTGCTCAATTCTAGTCTAACTTTGTTTCCCTCTCTTGGCTCTCATGCTGCCTTTTCAGTGGAGAACAAGAAACTGTTTGAAATGGAAGTTAATTTGGGATTAAATTTTTTTAAATAATCTCAGACACTAGAGAAGAAATTTAAATTGGCACTTCTGATGGCAGTACTATATAAACTGTGTTGTTAATAATAATTTCTCTATCTGTAAACTGTAAATTTCCCCTTGTTCTTGATCAGATTTGTCTTTTTAGCACTCGTGCTTTCTGACTGTAGCACGTTCTTACCAAAACAGCTTTTGTCTCTAGTGTTTTCTTCTGTCTTTCATAGATTGATGCAGTTTGCTAATTTATCTTGGCTGGACTTTGAGTGAAAGAATGCGAGGCTTCACTCTTGTGTAACACAGCATTTTTAGTTGGAGGGATAGTATGTTTTGTTGTGTATGTATTAAAAAACTAAATAAATTAGTTGCTACCTACCATATTCTTTCTTGTACTAGAAATTTTGGAATGTACATGGAGAGGGGAAACAACTTACGTTAAATCATCTCAGTACGAGTTCTTAATAGTACTTTAGCTGTTCTGAGGAAAGAAATACCTGTGTGGGTTTTTTAACTGTAGAACTCCCAGGATTCCTATGTATATACTGTGCTTAACGCATGGGCGCAGTGAGGTCTCTGAGTCGAGGTCGTGTGGGATGAGGGTGACGACTTTTATTGTGAGTCCAGAGGCATTGAAGTTCTAGGCTGGAATTGACAGAAATGTCACAGCAGGTTGAGCAGACTGAGTGCAGCCGCCCGTGTTAGTTGTGTTTGGCTCTTGTGCTGCTGGTTGTACAAGATAGTGCATCTCGATCATGTCAGGACACTGGGCTTCCAGACTTGAGTGGCCTGTTTCTTACCATATAAATAGTGATATTTTGAAGGGAATGTATTGCCTTAGTTTTTAACTTAGTTGTGTGAGGTTTAATATTCTGGTATTTTGCTCCTTAAGTAGGAAGTGCTCCATTTCTCTAATAGCATTTATAAAGAACCTTACCAGCTGTGTCCTGAAAATGTTTTCTGTCAACAGCTTTTCCTTTGTCTCGATTTATTTCAGGAATGGAAGGATTATGAGAAATTAGCTTTGTCAAAACTTGTTGTATCTTATATATGAAGATTGTTTATTTCAAGATAGATTTAGATTAAAACTGTAGTTGATGATATTAAGGAAATTACATTTTCTTTGCTTTAGAAGGAAATACTACGTTTGAATGGATGTTAGATTTTTCTTAAGCTTAAACTTAAGGAAATGTTATTTTGCTTCTATTTATTTAGCTGCTAGGGAAGAAATAATTTATGCTTAAGAATTTCACTCCTACAGTTACTAGTTGTAGGTTTCATCTATGTTTTCTGTTTGTTCTGAATAAATACTGAAATCCCACTGATATTAGTGAGGACCCAGCACTTAACAAGGGTCTTATAGCTGATATAATAAGTCTTAAGCCATTCATAGCTACATGGCAGCCAGTTTTTGTTAAAACTGAATTCTTTTGATTAGAAGAAATTCTTTTCTGTCTTAAAATGTCATCTGAATCTATGACAGGCTGTCATCATTGTTCTGAAAAAGAAATTGGCATTTGCTTTAATGGGATTTTTTTTTTTTTGCTGGTTGGCTTAAGTAAAATTACCATGACTTCAAAACTACTTCAGGGGAAATGTGTAGGAACTTTAAACTAATTTCTTTTCCCTGAAGGATCATCTGGTTGCATGTGGTTATTTGGCTGAAACTTTCTGGACCTGATCTTTCCCAGCTGAGGCTTTCACTGTTTCTAATCAAACACAGATCATACATTTTAAAAAATGAGTAAGGAATTATTTTCTACTTTATAAAATAGCCTTTTATGGTTAGCTTTAGGAGGGTACCAGTGTTCCAGATATTTGTATGACACAATTCCAAATTTGGACACCTGAGTTGTTGTGTTTTGGAAAAATACCCCTTTGCTTTAAGGAGAGATGGTGAATAAGTATCCCTTGATTTAAGACATGCTCATAGATCCGGCAGATAAGCAGCAGAGTATCAGCCAAGGGTGTGAGGGCAGCCTAGTCACTGACCTACTTCCTTTTCCAGTTTTTGTTAGCTAGTTTATGAATCTTTCACAGGTGAAAATTTTCTATTTCTTCTGTTTCCATTTTTGGTAGTTTAATTGTCTTTTAATGGTTTCTTACTGGTTGCCCTCCTTGGGCTTTCCGTGTATCAGACAGTAATATAGATAAGAAAGTCCTGTAGTTCTTGCCAGAGTTGTGTCTTTGTCTCCTTGGGAAAGACAGGAATGGACAGAGTTCTTTGCAACTTATTGCCTTGAGGGAGTGAGTGACCCCTCTACAGGTGGATACTTTCTGGTTGTGGGGTTGTTTTTTTTTGGTAGAACTCAAACTGCAAGGTAAAGCAGGCAGTCAGCCTGGCTACCTTTTCCCCCGCATGAACTGCATCCTCTCATATAAAAATCACTCTATTCAAATCCAGCCTGTTTTCTAACATAAAAACAGGATGTTTGGTGTAAACAGGAGATTAAGCTAATCTTTTTGGAATGTTCGTTTTATTAGATTCATCTCATGGGGATGCTGTGGTAATATTAATGTAATGAGGGTAAACATTGCTATTTAAGTACATTTATTAACTTTAATTATATAGTAATTTTACATTTTTCCATGAAACAATTCATTTCTGGAACCCGTGAAGTTAAACTTTGACAGCTTTTCGAAGGTAAAGTAAAAAGTTAAAAATACTGAGATTTTTAGTATACCTTAGTCTGTACCACAGTGTGCATGTATCAGAGGGAAGAACAATTTGATGTTGGTTCTTTATTTAAATGTATTTGTCAGACTAATTGATCACAAACTTTATACAGGATTTCTTGCTCTGTGCTATTGCACTTATCAGAATTAAGGTAACTTTCTTTCTGTTCTTTAGCATTCTTGAACTTACAAAGATTCTCTTATATAAGTCTTACAAAGATTCTCCTGGTTTATAGTGTGGATGTTTTTATGCTGGCACGTGTACACTGCTTGCCCAGTGGACCTTTGCTGGTGCAGCCAAGAGCCTGCTCGTGGTCTCAGCTCAGTTACATACAGCACATCCCAGATATTGTTGTTAGAACTGACAAAGGTCTCTTCATTTTATTTGGGATTTGGCCAAGGTTTGGGGACTTGTATAGCTTTCTGTATTGCTGAGTTGCAGTAGGTAAAATGCAGTTGATGGTTGCCTGAGTGGTGCTGTGCTCTGAGGAGCTGTGGTGTGAGATTTGCCATTTTTTTTTCGTTAGGGCGTAGGATGGCACCAGAAGGCAGGTTCTATAACCAGGGGCTGTGCGTTAAAGGCAGTGGCCTCTTCAAGCCAGTGAGAACTCCTTGAGCCACTGGTACAGATGTATCTTGGAAGCTTTGGCAAATAGTCCTTTATGGTTGATCTTTATTTACCCTTCTTTGAGTCAGGTAACTTGGAGAGATATCAACAAGTAGTTAAAGTTCATGGATTACATTTGAAATGCATAGCTTGTGAGCAAATGAAGGAGCTGAACTTCTTCTGAAGTTTGTTACTTTAAGGCTAAAAATATTTGTGGATGTCTCTGAATTTATGGTACCTTAAATAATAAAAATCTTAGCAAAGGTGTCTTAGCTATATAAAAATCAAATGAAGAAATACTAGATAACTTCAAAAGTGTGTGTGTTGCTTGGCATTCTTTGTATGGCCCTGGATCCACAACAGTATTAATGCTACTGCAGTTCATGCTTTGAAGTTGTGTAAAATTGTATCAGGTGCAGCTGACATACTACTTTCTAATAAAACTCTTGGAATGTGAAAAATCATATTTTTTTTAATCATAGGTTGCAATGCCCAAACATCCAAACATCCTCAAGTGTGTGCATCATCTATTAACATACCAGAGACCTCTCTGAATTGCTCAGTTGCTGATGAGTAGGTCAGGCACAAGCTCAAGCTGAACTGGGATTCAGAACAGGGTATTCTTCCTGTGCTGCCAGCGGGATGCAATCCTTTAGTTCTTGGAAAGTGGGCAGGAACTAGGAATTGGATGGCTGTGCAATTTCCTTAGGATGTTGATGACTGGCTGCTTCGTGAATTACATGAATCAGGAATTTGGAACTCCATCTCCCTCTACCCAGGTGACTGCACTAGTCACTAAGCTTGAGCTATTCTGGCGTGTTTCAGGACACTCTGTGCTGCCCTGTTGCTTCATGGCCAGAAATAGATAACTTTTTCTGACTAGGCTGACTGCAAAGGTTGCATGCCCCTTGCTGTCTGAATTCTCTCCTGACTGATTTAAAAGCTTCTTCTTTGGATACCTTCCTCCCTTCTGTATTTAGTTAGGCATGCTGCTTTGTCATCTCTGCAGATTGTGCATCTGATTACTTTTTTTTATTTTGTTTGTCATCTGATCTTCTGAAAGTTCATAGCTGTCTACATATCTGTCTTCTGTAATTCTTTTCATGCCTTTTGTGTAGCTGAGGGCTTTTCTGTAAAGAGAGTTTATGAGCTGGGTTTCAAGATAACTCTAAACTCGACCGGACTTTGGGCTGTGCTGTAGGAGGGAGGTCCCAAGCCTGGTCATGTACTCCTGTCGGTTGTCTTGTGTCGGTATGAGCATTCAGGGCTTCTGCTTGGTACATGCCAGAACAAAGCTGACTTCTGTGATGACTGAGAAATCTATAAGCTATGGAAGCTTTTAGTTCACATGGACGTTTGGATGTTTGATTTGCTCATGCTCCAAAGAGGAGTTAGAGTAGCTGATAGCATCCTATAAACAGAGAGTGGTTCTGAACATGAGTAACTGTAGATTTTTGCAAGCAAACACAAAGGCTGTGTTTGATCTTTCATCTGGAGTTTTTTTGCTTGTTTTTTCTTCTGAGACTTTGAAGATTTTCTGTGGTTGGAGGTGGAAAATGAGCTAATGTGGGCTGGTTTCCTTGTGGCTTTGGAAAAAAACCCTCCGGACAGCCTAATTAATGAGCCTTTCTTATGAATTTAGAGACAAATTGTTTGGCAGATTTGGGGTTGGAATAAGATTTTTGTCATGTCATTTTGGTTAGGACAGTTGAGTATTTCTGCTTTTCATTTTGCAGGAAGGTATATGGTTTGCTGCTTTGAATTATCTAGGTGTTTTGACTGTGTAGATTTCTACTAGCCTTTAAAAAAATAAAATCAGTAGTTTTATCAGCTTGTTTCTGTTTTACTGTAAGTTGATTTTTTTTGGGGTGTGTGTGTGTGAATATTTTTATTGGAAAGATTGGTGGCAGATGTCCTTTCTGGTTTGAAAGTGGTTGGTGGTTGTTGGGTTGTTCTGTTGTTCGTGTTTTTTTGTTTTTTTTTTTTTTTTTCCTTACTGGATGTTGAGCAAAAATCCCAAGTATTTTTAAGGGGATAAATACTAGTTGATGCTGTTTCATGTTTTTGGATATTTATCTTAAGCTAGACAAAAAAAATAAATCTGCAGATGAATTTTCTTCACATAAGTGTTGCTAAAACTATTTTGTGCAAAAGAAAAAAAATTCCTTTGCTACCTAAAATTGTGGCAGTGTGGTTTGTGCTTTATGGTACCTAGCAGATAGAAATAATGGTTAATTGGAGATGAACTCTTCCTGTCACATGAATGTTTGATTAAGGGAAGGAGAATATAAACAGTTTCTTTTCTTTAGAGAGCTGCTGGCTTGTCTTAATTCCAGAATTTATATTAGTGGCAAGTAAAAACTGAACAATAACACACTCACAAAAGAATAGAATATGCAACCACCCGACATTTCTTTGAAACAAATAATTCCTCTGTTCTTGGAAGAGCTACTTTTTAGGGTCAGAGTAATCCAGTAAGCCCTAGTCTTGTAGCCTCAGCATTCATTTTTGGTCCTAATTTCAGGCTTCTGTTATTTAGTATATATTGGTATTTGCATTGAGTCTGAACTTATAACACTGCAGCACTGTTTTTAAACAAACAGCTAAAGTGTTTAAAGAAGCATATGTTGAAATCAGTGTGACTACCAGTGTGCACAAAGTACTGTTGGAAAAGTTAAGATTTTTTTTTACATCTAAGTCACTTTTTCTACCTGCTTCTTCTAGCTAGAAGCTTGAGCTTTGAGTTTTACCTCTGAGATGTCTGCCTAAATTTAGAGGAGTGCTAATGCAAGTCTTGAGTATATAAAAAAAAAAAAAAGAGAATATGGAAAAACCCAGCAGTGTGGTATGTGCTTTTGTGTTGTGGCTTCCTGCTGTTAGCTCACTGGTTTTAGGCTAGTATCTCTTGTTAGGAGGGGCTCTGACCTGTAGCCTTAAGCTTGACTCATGCCAGATTTCCCCATCCAATCCCCAATTTCTTTCTGTAAACTATATGTTCCACATATGCTATTACTCATAAGGATTGGCTACAGGATTTGATAACAGACTTAACCCATGCTAACCATACTGCTTACCTGTTTATTCATAGGGCTGTTCACTTAGTCGTTGTTTGGGAAACAACAAAACTAAAGCAAATATAGCAAATATTCTGGGATATTTTTGGTAACTATATGTTTATATATTGTACCCTGCTATTACTATATTAGTATTGGCATTCTTAATGGTCATTTTAATGCATGTCTCCCAACTTCCCTTGGTGTTGGTCACAATATTAACTATACCCTTACTATTTTGGTCAATGTGGAGGTCTCTTCAAAGGGCAAAGTCAATTAGAGGTCTGTTTACCTGCTACACTTTAATTTTCTGAGTGTTTGTGGGACCTTATGGTTAACTAGATTGCTAAAACCACCCATTTAAAAATATGTAGCTTCTCAAATACTTTTTTTTTTTTTTCTGTAAGTAGTTTGGAGGGAGCAGGTAGCATGGTAGGATATCTCTTAAACTGGTTTTGCTATTTGAGGAAACGTGTAACCACATCCCTAATTAAAGTTAATTAGGCTTTAACGTGCAACAGCAATGTATTTTGAAGATGTACTACCAATTTATTTTAGAAGGAAGTCTCTCTTTAATGTTTGTATCCCAGAATGTTGAAGGATACATGTAATACTAGTACAATAAATTAATTTCAGAATATTTCACTGGGCTATATCATGCTTGATTCTTTCAGCATTTGTGTGAAAGAACATGAAAATGAGACTGCCTGGGCTGAAATAAAAAACATTAAAAGACTTGGGGGAGGGGGGGGAAGTGATTTCAATTAATTTTTGGTTTTCATGCACAGGGTATGAAAATGTGACATACAGTGCTGTATTGCTATGTTCTAAGTATATTTGGGTGACTCTGCCTGCAATGAGTTGATAAGTCGTTGAAAAGATCAGTGTTGCCTTGTTCACAAAACTCGGAAGGAACCAGCAGCAGTGGTAGGATGAGAAGGGGGTTGGAAGTTTTGCCAGAATGGAGACTTGTTACAGCGGTGGGGAGAAGCCTTTGCATGAAGAGAAGTTCTTGAAATTGTTAGAAAGATTCTTTCATCTTAGTGGTAATTTAGTTGAAGTAATGGTTAGTATAACTGTTCCTTCTAACTCTTCTCTAATATTGACCAGAAATTGACAGTATTTAAATTGAGTATGGCAAATGCTTTTTATTCTAACTTCTACGTTTCTTCTGTTGGTAAACGTAAAGGAAGTAAATGGAATTCGGTAGCTTTGGCAATATGTGAGTTTTCTGTCAGGGTTTGAGTGCAAGAAAGACTTATTGGAAACTATACATGGAATTTTAGATTTGAGACCTGCTTTTGAGACATTGCTTTTGTGAAGGGAGCATCTCAGTGGAATTAATGTTCTGACCAGCAGATGTGAAAGATATTGGAAATTGGAATTAATGTTCTGAACAGCAGATGTGGAAGATGTGGCCCTTTCTTTGTGCTCATATATGCTTAAGACATGACATAAGTGTCAGAGATGACATAAAGTGAACATGATACATGGTTTCTTTTGCATTCAGAGTTATTAATGTCTATACCAAAATGGTGACATACTGTGCATATTCCTCTTAATATAGTGATTTAATCTAGTTTTTCAATCTAATTTGTTTCAGGAACCTGCTGTTTACCTGTATCTCTGTGCACTGTGTTTCAGTGGGATTAAAGAACATAAACAAAAATCAGAATCAAAGTAATTGTTTGATTTGTCAACCAAAAATAAAGCATTTTTATTTTATGGTGTTTGGAACATTAGAATTTCTAAAAACAAGCATCTCTCTTAGATCAGGTTTGGTATTGGAAGATACTAGGCTCCTACCTGACGTCTATGAAGTAGCATTACTGGACAAGCTTCATTTACAAGTTCTTGTTATTACAGGACTTGAAAGACTCAGCTGTTGATAACAAGACAACTACTGAAACATGGTGGATTACTATGAAGTTCTGGGAGTGCAAAAGCATGCCTCAGCAGAAGATATTAAAAAGGCGTAAGTATCACTAGTGTATATATGTATGAGTTGTGTGTTTTAAGGAACAAATATAGTCACATGGCTTCTGGATTCTCACTTTGTCAATATTAGGATGAGTAGTAGCCATCTGAGGTAAGACCTTTGCTAACAGAGTGTTCTATTCAGTGTTCTGAATTAAAAACATTTGCTCATTTTTATGGAATTGGGAAAAGAATCCTGAGTATTGCTGAATTGAAAGTGCCGTCAGTCACTGTTTTTTAATCACTGTTAAATATATTTCTGTACAAGTTGCCTCCAAACTTGATATGGGCCAGGCAGTGACAGCCCCTTCTTCTGTGGCTGAATTGCAGTAACTAGTTTTGCCCTCCATTTACAGAGGTGCTTTTTCAAAGTTATTAACAAGTATTTGGCATGCTGCTTTTTTTGGATAGTAGCTCTTTCTTAATGTAAGGTCTGGTTTCTGTGCTTAGATTTTGACGGACTGAACATCCGTTACTATTAAAAAAGACAAAACATTTCTAATGTAAAGTGTTCAAAGGAATTAAATAAAGTTCTTTGTTTAGATTTACTGTTTTTGTACTGTTTTAAGATGGGTGTTTGTAACAGTTTCAAAAGATAGCATTTACTTTTCCACAAACAATTGGGGTGAAACATTTCTATAGTACACATTTCTAGTATACCAAAATTGTCTGACAGTAGATTGCAGTTTCAAGTGACCTGGAAACGGTGCATTTCTCTCTTGCCACCTTCTAGCTGCCTGAGCTGAATTAGTCAAATTGCACTAGTGTGTGGAAGTTTGATTTATGTTTTTTTTCCTCCTTTGGTCTTTTGCACTTGCACATGCTACTTTGTCAACTTTAACATTTGAACTGTGATCTTGTATGACTTTATGTAAAAGACTCCAAATCAACCTAAGTGCAGTCTTAGCTTGGCCCCTCTAAGTAGTTACGAACACTTTGCCCAAAATACTTCATTTGAGGATAGGAGTTGTGTGCATCAGTAGCAGTCACAGAAAGTACTGATGTTAGGATGCTGCTACAGTTTAATACTGGGATACTTTTGGAGCTTTCTGGCTTTTGTTTGTACCAGAAGAGTACTCTTGATGCTTCCCATGGTTGTCGTATTGAGTAAGTATGGAGCTCTAAGGAGAAGCCCGTAGCAGGAATGTTATGGAATGTTTTACTTAGAGCTGCCAGATGTTGGTCATCAGAAACACATAGGAGGAATAATCTTAAAATAACTGAAGAACCCTACACCTACTTTTTTCTTTCTTTTTTGTCTTTCTTTTTTTTTTAAAGCAAATCAGAATAGATGGTTCTTTGTGTACCTGCAGAATCTGGTGGTACTAGTCTGGATGTGAGATAAAAAGCACTGGGGAATTTCTAAATACTTTATCACTGACAACCTGTTTGAAACATTTAGTATTTATCTGTATAGCATATTCCTTCATTTCAGAGTAAAATGTCCTTTGTTTTCCTTCCATTTAGGTACCGTAAGTTGGCATTAAAATGGCACCCTGATAAAAATCCAGACAATAAAGAAGAGGCAGAACGGCAATTTAAACAAGTAGCTGAGGCCTATGAAGTTTTGTCAGATGGTAGGTATTTTAAAAGGGCTCTTGAACTGCAGGTCTCTAGTCTGGGTATTAGACTGAAAATGTTGATGTATGATGTTATAAAGGGATATTGTAACTTTGGTTTACCATCCAACTTAACTACTTATTTTTCAAAAGAAAGGAGAGAAACAGAAGCTTGCAGATAAGACAAAATAAGCAGAAATTTTGAAACAAAAATATTTAGGATCTCTCTAGATGAGTAACCAAACCAGTTTCCTTCTACAAACTGAAATCCTGCTTGCCAGGCCCTCTTCAGAAATTTCTAAAGAGATCTGTGAATACTGAGAGTCATTTTATCTTAGGAGGTAAAGCCAATGTTGCCATCACTATAGGGGAATTACTGTGTTTATCCAACAAAAATCAGGCTAGCCAAACTCTGAAGTATCTACTGCTGGGCCTGCTGCTTCTAGTCTTGTAACACTAAACTAGTCCTGACAAAGCCCAAGCATACTATATATATATATATATATATATATATATATGTATATATATGTGCCCAAGCATACTATATATGTATACTTGCTGAAAATTTGGATTGCGTTTGGGTGAATTCCGTAAATTCAGTCAACTGTGATACTGAGGCGAGTGTTTATATTTTGAATTGTTCCCAAACAGTTGCCTAGCCTGACCCATGTGGTGCAGGAATTCAGATTATGGTCCACCCCTATCTTTTTCCTTGAAAAGTATCATTAACTTTTGTTAGTGTTCTGGCAAAAGCAGTCTGAATCATAACAAAGTGATTTAAGCTACTTTGATTATTTTTCCCTGTAATTGACTGCAGCTGTCTGTATGCTATTTCTGAAGTGTCCTTGATTTCACCTGAGACCAGTGAGCATGGGAAAGCTATATTTAAAGCACTAGCAGCATCTAGATTACCTTTCAGAACTTGGCCTGGTTTTTCAAGCTGCAGTCTTGTACACCCTCTTTCTTTTGTTGGTTTTGATCCTTAATTGATATAGGAGAAACAGAACTTAATTTATAGGCAGTTGATTGTATACTTCTAGAG
The DNA here is from genome assembly GCF_001431845.1 of Calidris pugnax. NCBI lineage: Eukaryota > Metazoa > Chordata > Aves > Charadriiformes > Scolopacidae > Calidris > Calidris pugnax. The sequence goes on from NW_015090864.1 coordinate 8,677,160, forward strand.
TAATTTAACCTTCTTAAGCAAATTTTTGGAGCAAGATAAAAATAGGATACTGGTCTGGTTGTAATGCAGATCTTTAAGTTCTTCTGAATTGGTACACTGCTAGAATTTTAGACGATCTTCTAAAAATGCTTTCTGGTTTTGGATCTAGACCAAATCTTAACTTACTGGTGTCTTAACAGGCATTTGTGCAGCACAAGTATCTGAATCCCGAGCCCTGTGTTTGAGAGGCAATCAGCTATTCTGCAGACTTAATGAAATTTTCTGACACCATTACAGGCTTGAATGAGGAGAGTTGTTTTGTCAGAAGAATAGTTTTGTAAGGGGTTATATAAGCAAAGAATGTTGAAATTGGGTGATCGCAGAACGCGCTTCCCTTGTGGTTTCAAGAACGGTGTATTTTTCAAGATGAACTTTGGGCTTTGTAAGCCCTCGGGTCTTCCTCACTCTTTCCTGCTGCTTCTGACAATTTGTCTGCTTAACTGCAGTCGTCTTTCACTGGTGGGTGGGATATCCTTCTTTCTTTAAAAATTGCTTTCCAGAAAGGCAGTGTGGGTAATATGGGAATGTGTGAGTGAACCTATTGCAAGTTTCTGTTATTTGTAGATGATCAGTATATAAAATTTTAATCCCTGTTAGAAGTATTTTACTTTTCAGCAGCTGTTTGAGGTAACTGCATGTTATTTCAGTGATGCTATTTAAATTTCTAAAACATCTTTCACCAAAGAAATCCAGTGAGAATAGCATGTTAAGAGTCGAAAATCAGATGCCCTGACTGGTTTTTGGCTGATGTTTCCACTGCAGTGCATGCAAAATAAACTGTCTGCCTGCCCCTTTAGACTCTTCAGATTCCCTTCCAGGACCAACAGTGCAGTCTGATCATGGGTAGTAAGCCAGAGTTAGTTTTTCTCTCCTTTCTCATGGATACTGGAAGGCTGATCTGCAGTGAAATTAAGAGTGAGCCATTCCATGTCTTCTAAAATAATAAAGAGCAAGCGGTTTGAGTCAAATCCTTCAATGACATTTTTTAACGTAACTTCATTCCCATCTATTAAACTAGAAGGGATTATAATTAATTTGAGGGGTTTTGCAGTCACTCATGCAGACACTGTCCTTCCTTTCTTGTAACTGTCACAATGGTTTTGGCCTTGTGCAATAAAAGGGAAAGAGGCAATGGTCAAGGTTTGCAACACAGAAAATTCCAATTGGATAGAACGAAGAAAATGCTTACAATGAGAGTGCTTGAGCATTGGGGTGGTTTCCCAGGGAGACTGTGGGGTGTTTTTTCTTGGAGGTTGATGAAATCAGGGCTTTATCCAGGCAAGGTTTGACCAACTTTTTGATTAGAGTTGTTTGGAGGAGAAGATTGAATTCCAGAGGTCCTTTGCAACCTAAAGCTTTCTGTGATACCTATGTAAAGATGAGGACTGCAGTATTCTTTTTAAAGGCAAACTTCCTTGTGAAGGTTGCCCTTATACCAGATTTTTTTCTGATGCAGCAGGCTCTGAGCTTCTACAACTAAGTGGTAATAAGTCTAAAGTTTAGTACCTGTTTTTTCTGAATCTAAACTGCTTTGGCAATCCTGAACAAAAATGTTCACCAGTTACATGCCAGAACTTTATGTAAACTAGCTTTGAAAAGATGTATAGCTGAGGCTACCAGCTAAATCTTTTTAGTTTTCTCCAAATTCAATGTGCCTATTTACTGACATGATTTACAACTTCTCCTTGTAGCTAAAAAACGTGACATCTATGACAGATATGGAAAAGAAGGCTTAATAAATGGAGGCGGAGGTATGTTGACAACTAGCAGTTCTTTGCTTTCTCTATTCTCTCCATTTTATGCATCTTTCTTTTTAACACAGGAATCTGGAAATGCCTAAAGTGGGATCTTGTGAAAATTGAAATTACAATTGTTTTTATAATTTTTCTAGTTGTTGTAAAAGATATTACTGTTACGTGGAAACAGAGAAAAGAGAATTAATTACAAAAAGTATTGGGTATACTTCACTTGAGTGATACCTGAAAAGAGACGTTTTATAAATGTGCTTATTTTTAAATGATTCAGATATCATATAGGCCTGAACTTTTTTGTTAGTAAGAATGTGTGAGGGTAATTGAAATTTAACTTTTCTTTGTAGGTGGAAATCATCACGATAATCCATTTGAATTTGGATTTACATTCCGTAACCCAGAAGATGTCTTTAGGGAGTTTTTTGGTGGAAGGGACCCCTTTTCATTTGACTTCTTTGGTAAGTAATGTGTTAATGTTATGTGTATCTGAAGTGTGACTAAAACTTTACTCTTAGAAAATAAACATAGCTAATGCAGTTTTATTAGAAATAGCTGTGAAAATTGGAAGTAGACGATTGGTGGTTTTGTATTATTTTTGAAATGTTTGTGTCCTAACACATCTTGGTTGATTTAATAGTACAGAACAGGTTTGGCTTGCCAGTTCGTGTTTTATTGGAAGGCATGGTTTAAAAAAAATCATAAAATCAGGGCTGCTGTGTCTCTGTAGGTTGGAAGGAACTAACATGCAACAGAAAAAGTATATGCTGGAATTCCCTCTACAGAATTTGACTGGGCAAACTTAGTCTGTTGAATTTGCTCTCTTTTAATCTGTAAATATTTAATGTAGCTTTGAGAGCTTCTGAATGGGACAGGTTAACTGTAGCTGTTACAACATGGCTCTTGGTGTGAACTTGTATCGTAGCAAGAATGATTCTCCTCATTCCTAATATATCAAAATAAAAACAGCTGCATATATAACCTAGACATTTTCCCAAATTCATGTCATGTGTTTGCTTGGGGGATAAAGCCCCTGAAGGCTTAGATAACCTCAGTAGTTCTTGAAGCTCAGATGCTTCATTTAGTTAAGGGAAGCAATAAGTGATGTTTGTCAAAGCAATCTTTTTATCATAGTGTTGATGGTCCTTTGGCTTGTGATGCTGCTTGCTCTAGTGTTTGAAGGTCTTTTCAAAGGTGCTGGAGTTCTTACTCAGCCTCTCTGTGTGTGTTCTACTGTATAAAATGCTGACCTATAAAGCAGCATTATAGGTCCCGTGTTCAGTGCTTACTTAGAGAAAGTAAAAAGTCCCATATTGAAAAATGGAAGAAGCAGCTCTCTTCCTTATCAGTGCCTTGACATTGGTTAATATCTATAATAATGTATATAGATGTTTTAACATTTTTAAAGATAGTTTTTTATCTTTGCTGACAGCATTAAGGGCCTAATTCAGCTCAGATGTTAATTATATCTTTCTTTAGTTTGCTATTCAGGGATCATCAGTTGTTTGATGACTAATGAAGGATTAGAAGGGGGTTAAAGGGCTAGAGGTTGAATTCAGTAGAAGGTTAGTTGAAGAATTAGATGAGTAACTAGAGGAAGAATCTGGTTGAGGATAAACAACAGAACTTGGGCAATTAGATCCAGTGAGAAATGAGCAGAAGTAGTAAAGGGTAGATCAGAGGAAGCATCTAGCAAAATACTGATGGGTGAAACAGACTGAACTAGGAAGATGCAACTTCTTCAGTGTTCTGTGAGCAGCAGCAGGATCTTAAGGAATTGTAGACAAGGATTTCAGTTTAGTTGAGGTGGATCCTGAGTAAAAGCTCTTCTGACTTTTCTAGTCAGAAGGCTTCAAAGTGAGCACTTTTTTTTGTTTTTTTGTTTTAATTAAGCTGCTTAAGACATTCTCTAATACAGAAAGGTGTAACTCAAAAGAGTTTTTCCACAGCTTCCTATAGAAGTGTTTGCAACAATCTCTGCGGTATTTACATGAAAATTTAAGGTGGTATGACATACAAATGTGCTTTCAATTGGATGTAGTGCATTTAATGCCAAAAGTGAGTGGTAGAACTGTATGTATAACATGAATATTTGCATTAGTGAACTACAGCCCTTGTAGAGTCTGCTTTGTTGATACACTTGTGGAACAGCTTCTGTCCTGAAGAATAAGGGAATTTATCTTCTAAAAAATGAGGTCTTTTCAACTTGATGAATTTTCTGTGGAACTAGTGACTTTTTAAGGAGCTACTCAGGTTATAATTGGTTTTGTAAGGAACTGAATAAGGACTGAGGTCATGCTTTCTAAAAATGTACACTGGTGGAATCAAACATGAATTAATACTTTGAAATGTTTGTACCTTTTATACAGTTTGAAGTAGTGTGTAGTGAAGCCCACAGAATGCAGGTGGGACTCTCTATATCCTGAGTGCCATTGAATGTTTGTAAAGAGCAGCATTCTGATGAATAATCCTTGTAAATTTATGGATGTGAAGAATATCTAAAATTGTGCTATGAATTGAGTCTGTGAGACTCCACTGAGCTGTGCTGCATTGCTATTGCAGTTACAGAAAGTTTTCTTTATAAACAGAGACATCTTTATTCATCTGTAGAAAAGAGGAGAATGCATGAAGACTTCAACAATGATTTTTAACTGATGAGTCCCTTCAGACTTTTCAAATGAAAATTTATAATATTGTTGAAGACAGCTTTGAATGCTCCCAAATGGAGCAAAGCTAATGTTACGTGCTGTGTATTGCACCGGAATTAGCTCAGCCAGTCACAATTTCTCTTCACTGATATGCAGACAAATTTTTTGTAGAAAGAAAGGTGCATCAAGGCTAGAACTTTTGAAACCTTGATCTGATAATATGATAGAAGATTAACTCTATTAATTTTTGAGACATGTGGGCTTGCTTTCTGTGACACCGTGTAGCGTTCTGTTTGTATTTTATTTGTAAAATTTTCAAGGACATTCTTCTGCTGTATTTTAACAGTTCATAGTGAGGGAAGGGTCCCAACGTTACCACTGGTAATGGAGGTGTATTCATTGAAGACTGCTGCTCCAGGCACTGTGAGGGCCAGAAACTGATGTGTTCTGGTATAGGCAAAAATGCTTGACACTGATTCTAGCCTATTAAAGAATTGACTCCAGTTTTGGTTTAGAGGCTTTTCAGACTCTTGCTTCAAGAACGGGTTATTTGTTGGAAAGGATTATCAGTGAGGGATTAGCTGAAAGTTGGAGTGGATATCACAAGAATATAACATTACCTAGCAGGCAATTTAGTAGTTCAAACAATTCCTTAAGTAGTTATGTCTTTCATATACTTCGAGCTTCACGTGATGCTGAAACACCTCAAACGTCACCAGGTTTGTATCTGAGATGCCTGAATAATTTCTCTGTGGGCTGGAACATACAACCCAGGACCTACAGCAGACCAGTATCCACCAACAGTAGCAGGTAGAAGCTAGATAGGATGTTTCAGTGCATTTCAAACAATTTAGATGCCTGTATGCCTAGTCAAAGGAATTACACAAAGAACCATGTTTTTTTCCCGTGGTAGAATGCATTAATAATATGATGTGATCAGTTGCTCCAGGTGGATGCCCTCTATAGTCTTTGTTAATCTCTGTCCACATAGATTATAATCTTGACAGTTGGACCATAGTTCCTGAACACTTCAGTACTCTCAATGTACCTTCTGAGATGGTATTTAATAAATGTCTTAGATATTTTTCTTCGTTTGTGAAGTAGAATTCTGGATGTATTTTAATCTAAATTTAATACCAGATGATGCACACAAAGACGTATACGTTCTATGGAGGTTTCCATTGAGAATTCTGGTTATGTGGTTAATGTGGTATTTAAAAATCTGTACTGTTGGAAACGGGAAACAAAGGTAAAATTAAACTTGAAATCTTTTATATGACAAGCTGCATACAAGTATTTGTCACAGAGAATGTCAACTAGCTAGTTATATGGTGTGCAGTTTGGTTCCATCGAACAACAGAATTACAGCAGATTGACCACTGTAATATTGATTACATAAAATGAGGCATGAAAGTTCTTGAGAAGTATGGTGACTAACTTTAGGCATCCAGGCTAAAGAGTCTCCACCTGACAGGAAAATCAATGTGCAGTAATCATTGCAAACTGTATTTTACGTGATCTGTGTTTTAAAATGTTGTTTAGAAATGGAATATCTTCATCAACCTTTTCGTCTCAAGGGCAGGAAGTTGTCTTGCTGGAGTTAAAATGTTTGCATAAAAGTCAGATCGTGGTTTAAATGCACATGTAATGCTATTTCTGTTCATTAGAACACCTAAACATCATAATTAAAAATATATTTGTTAGTCAAATAGTTTCTTAAAACTGGAAATGGAAGAGGCTTTCAATTAAAGCTGTCTTGCACAACATTGTCCTCTTTCTAATTAATCTTTTTGTTGACATTAATTTGCAGCTTTTGGGATTTATGAAGTGATCAGAGATTTGCATGTGCATTCATTACTTTGGTATGAGTGTGCACAATTGTATTTTGTGAGCACCAGTCTTAGATCATAATTATCCACTGAATAGTCCCAATCTCACTACCGTGTTTTTTTCAGAAATAACTTTGATAGGTTCAAAGAAAGTCTTTGAAACACAGGAATTGTCTCAGTACCCAGACAGTATCAAACAGGAATAGATGGAACTAAGGCTTTGGCTCTATGGGTAGCTAAACTAATATATAGTTTCTGCTGCTGAAAGAGAGGAGGCCTTGCTCTAAATTCTCATGTCCGTCTTAACACTTTAATATTTGACTAATATCCCATTAGATGCATTGAGAAACTGTTTTGATAGCTCACTGGTTAAAGAGGAAGTTTGTCTTGGGCATCCCAAGCCAGATCAGGTTGGTAGTCCTCAAGAAAATTGGGGGTTTTTTTCTTTTTTTTTTTTTTTTTCTTAAATTGGTTACTTTTTTGGTTTTTTCTCTTTTTTCTATTTTTTTTTCCTTTAATTTTTTGCATTTTAGTGGAGGTTAAAGAGGAAGTTTGTCTTGGGCATCCCAAGCCAGATCAGGTTGGTAGTCCTCAAGAAAATTGGGGGTTTTTTTTTTTTTTTTTTTTTTTGCTTAAATTGGTTAGAGGACAAATGCTGAATATAGGACAAGGGGAGACAAGGAGAGTGGTTTATACAGTGATAGTGGAAGATTCCTCCATTTTTAAGGTGTACCTGCATATTTGGGCATCAGTTTAATAAATAGGAAGTTTGGTAAAGCCAAGTACAAGGTCCTGCATCTGGCTTGGGGCAACCCCTGGTATCAATACAGGCTGGGGGATGAAGGGGTTGAGAGCAGCCCTGCAGAAAAAGTCAACATTTCTTGGGCTGCATCAAAAGAAGCATGGCCAGCAGGTCAAGGGAGGTGATCCTGCCCCTCTGCTCCACGGTGGTGAGACCCTACCTGGAGTACTGTGTCCAGCTCTGGAGTGCTCAGCACAGGAAGGACACAGACCTGTTGGAGCGGGTCCAGAGGAGGGCCACAAAAATGATCAGAGGGATGTAACACCTCTCCTGTGATGACAGGCTGAGAGAGTTGGGGTGGTTCAGTTTGGGGAAGAGAGGGCTCTGGGGAGACCTTATTGTGGCCTTTCAGTACTTAAAGAGGGCTCATGACAAAGATGAGGACAAACTTTTTAGCAGGGTCTGTTGCAATAGGACAGGAGTAATGGTTTTAAACTAAAAGAGGGAAGATTAAGGAGAAGAAGAAAAAATTTTTTTATGCTGAGGGTGGTGAGACAGTAACACCTCTCCTGTGATGACAGGCTGAGAGAGTTGGGGTGGTTCAGTTTGGGGAAGAGAGGGCTCTGGGGAGACCTTATTGTGGCCTTTCAGTACTTAAAGAGGGCTCATGACAAAGATGAGGACAAACTTTTTAGCAGGGTCTGTTGCAATAGGACGGGAGTAATGGTTTTAAACTAAAAGAGGGAAGATTAAGGAGAAGAAGAAAAAATTTTTTTATGCTGAGGGTGGTGAGACAGTAGAACAGTTCCTGATCTGGTTCCCCAAGCAGCTGCCAGGGTACCAGTGTCATGGTAGAAGTGACAGCCATAGGAAATGTAGCACTTTTAGTTTATAGTGTGTATTGTGATGATTTCAGCTAACGGCTTAGATTGTTTTAATGAATTTCATGAAATTTAATTGAATTGTGGACTGCGTCAAGTGTAGATATTCTGATTTCTGGGTCTCTTTTCTCCTTGCCCTATTGTATGGTGCTTCCCTGATCGTTTTCTTTCAGATCATGGAATTGTCAGAGTTGGAAGGGACCTCTAGACATCATCTAGTCCAACTCCCCTGCTAAAGCAGGATTGCCTGGAGCACATTACTCAGGGCTGCATTGAGTCAGATTAGCTCATGGATGCAGCAGAAAGCTTACAATACAAACACTCAGTGTTTTCTTTGGATCAGTGAATTAATGCAACTTGCCATTCAGTTCCATGATCACAAGGCAGGAAAGAAGAGTGATCCCATCTTTCAAGTAGTATTCTGCAACTGGATTATATTGCTGAAAGTGAGGCAATCCTGTTTCTGTGTTGCAGTTGAGGACTCCCAAGGGGGGCAGGGATCATGGCCTTTCCCATTTTGAACTGCAAAGAGATGTGCAGAATAGTTATCTGACTTTAGAAGTAAAAGTCTTTCTTTGTGACTACCAAAAAGCAAGGTAGTATTCCATGGTTTGCTGTGAGCTGGTTCACCCAGAGCAATGAGGCAGTTGCTGCATTTGAATTAGCAACGATTTTTCCAAATAAATTATTTTGGAAACATTAACCTCTAATATAATATTTTTCCAGGTGGGTTTGTTAGTATACAGTCTTTTGTGTTGCTGGGGGTTTTGTGTTCCTACCTTCACCTTAGCTTCTTGGCTTCTGTAACTGTAGGCTTCCTATCTAGTAACAGCAAGAGTCCTGAAGTGTCTCTTTTTGGTAACAGGTCACTGTGAGTTCTTTGTTTAAGCATTTGCTTTTTCCCCCAAAAGTTTCACGTCAGCTCCTGTTATGAATAGGCTAGAGGTGAGTCATGAAACTTCTCACCTTTTGGTCTCTCTTCATCTTTGCTGTTCTGACAGCACCATAAGTTTAATGTCAGAAGTGTGCTCCAACGTTTCTGTTGAAACTGAATCTGGTCTTCCCATAAGCTTCTGATAATACCCGGATTAGAACAAATTGTGGATTTATCTCCAAACAGGAGATAAATACTGATATGCTGAGGTATCACTGGTCTAGTATTTTGGTTTTCTGAAAATTTAAAGTTGTATGGTATTTATATAGTATTTTTCTCATTTTAGAAAGGCTTTCACTTGTAGGGTGTTTTTTATTTTACTGCTTAGTTTTGTTGATCTGATAAGCTTCTAACATTCAATAAGAAAATTACATGGATTGTAAATTGCACTAAAAGGACTATTGTAAGAGGAACCATTAAAAAAACCCCACACACTGACATAGTGATGCTCACTGCATTTGAACTGTTCAGAAAAAGCCATCTATGTGAAAAGCTTATCCTGCATGGAGAGGTTCTGCTAAATTACAAAAATAGACCTACCAGGCTGAAATGTTACTATTTTGCTGAGTGGTACTATTAATCACCCTGATTTAGGGACTAGAAGCATAAACAGTGTCTGAGTAGTTGTGAGGTTGCTGTATTAATGTGTTGGGTGGTGGATACAACAAATGGTAATGCAGAAGCCTCCTGTTGCCTTCTCTCCTCAATGGTTTTGGCATTATTTTTTTTCCTGCGCACTATACCTGGATGGCTGTCAGGATAGTAAGAAAAATTCCCTCAGGAAAGCTGTACCCATTTTCCTATCTCTGCATAATCCATCTGGCTGAGCATTCCGCTGGTTTGAGTATCTTAGTTACTGGAGAGAGTTACTGGAAGGGCACTGGGGAATTATTAGCAGGGCTGCTAACAGGAACCACCTCAGGCTAGAACACTTGTCAACGTGGAGCGCTGACCTCTTTCTTTGGTGTGCAGGGTTGCCAAAGGCTAATAAGGCAGGTTCAAGTCTCCGTTAGGATTTTGTGGGCAGGAGTAGGCAATAATCCATTTAGAAGCTGGGTTGATAGTAGGGATCTTTGGGACACTCTGTGATCCTCACTTAAAAGCCTTTGTGTTCCTGCTGCTCTTGTGCGGACGAGGACAGATTCACTCCCAGAACCAGCTGATATACCGTGGAGGATTAAAAACTCAAAGCTTACATACTAGGTTGTTTTGTTTTTATTTGAACTCCAGGTAACAAGAAAAATTAGACTATAAATAGGAAGCTTAACAGTGGGAGTAATATAATATAGATCGTTTGTACACGTGAGTGAATGACCTTCATAACTAACTTGTGAGTCACCCTAGCGAGAATAAATTGGACTACAAAACAATTAACTGCAGCGGTTTTACTTGCTAGCTGATACGCTGGGCTTAAAAAAATGGCCTTTCTTTAAATAGAGTGCTTGTTTTAGAAACAGTAATTTTGGCGGTAGGTTCCCATGTTTCCATGGCCAAGCATTTGTTTAATTTCTATTATTTTAAAGGTAATAACAGGCCATCTTTATATTGAAGAAAACATGTTCTACATTAAAGAAAAAGAAAGCACAAAACAAAAAGACCACCTAAGGTAGAGGAAAACCTTATCGCTTGTCTAGTGTATGTAAGATAAAAGTTAGGTCCTATCTTGTTTTATTCAATAACGGTGGAAGCTAGAGGAAAGACAGGGTTATTATTTTGTTGGTTTTGGCATTTTATGCCTTTGATGAGAGTATATATCTGGACCTCAGCTGCCTTTGTTCCACATTAACACATTGTGATGTTTCACTTCTGTTAAGTAATAGCTCATAAACCAAATCGTAACTAATACATTTCTGTTATCTTACTGATTGCTTTAGTATTGTCACTCCTGCATTAACTGGGTTATTTACCATAAGTCAGCTTGGATTTTTGTGGGGGTACTAGAGGTGGAATAAATACTACATTTCTGACCTTCATTTTCTCAATTTGTAGTTCTGAACAGTCATGCAGTTTTAAGGTTCTTTCCTTGCTTTCATAATTCTGTTGCTGCTATCACCATTTTCTGCATTTTTCAGTAAGAGCTTATTCTGAGCAGTGTTTCAAACTGTTATCTTTTAGTGATGAGTCCCCGCTTGTAAAACTTGGTAAAATTGTCGATACTGTACCATACTTTTCCTGGGAGGGTTGTGACTGATGGAAAGTGTAGTTGAAGTTCCTAAACCTTTCTGATTTTAATGCAAGTATTATGTTTATTGTTATATGGTTGCACTTTTATATGTTGGTCTTTGTTTCAACAGCACTAGTAAAAAGCAGTTTTCAGATAATTCTAGTAATAACTATTTTTTAGGAAAATGGAAAATGTGCTAAAGTACATAAGGATAGCTTCTGTAGGTGTCTTCCCTCCCCCCCCCTTTTTTTTTTTTTTTTTTTTTATGAAAGGCTCTTTTAATGATTTAATGACCAATAATGTTAAACTGCAAAGTAGTGAGCTTAGACAAAAGACTGCAGTAATATTTTCATACATTCAGAACTGTTTTGGTCTTTTAATTCGGGTCCTAATACATCTTTTTCCAGTATATCTTATGTGTACACCTTTTTTACTGTCTTTTAATGATGTCAACCCAATAGCACTAGGTTGGGTTTCATTCATGTTAATGAAAATAACTTTTTTTTTTTTTTTTTTGGAAAGAGACTCTTGTCTTCCTGGTGAGGATGGAACAGCAGCTCTTCTGAATGACATAACAGTTATACTTGAATTTGAAATAGCATTTTATCCATGACCCCCTTTCTCTATTTCTCCTTCCTCCTCCTGCATGTTAAGTACTGAATGCCCCTTTGGGACACCATGTGTAAACCCTTGTGTGCTGCCTAAATGTGCATCAGAATGAAGTACCTAACGTGGCAAGTGCTAAAATAAACACTTTGAACACTTTAAGATTATGAGTCATCAATCCCTGGCTGCTGTTTTTATATGTCAATAATTGATATAACCTATCTGGAAGCTACTTTCAGAGCTGTCATCATGGTGATCCACAATAAATCTTGAATAGAAACATGCTAGAAAGTTCAGGTACCTGTGTGTAATATTATAAGATTTGTTAAACTCAAAATTCTAAGAGTTTAATTTTTCTGTAGTGCTACTCTTTATTCTATACCTTGGAAAACCTTAGTCTGACAACAGGGCCTTCTGTAGAACAGCTGAAGGATTTGCCTTATGGTGACTTGGTGTGTAGAGATCATGATTATGCATCTGGAGAGTGTTAAATCTGTCATATGCTAACTGACTGAACATAGCTTCAAATAAATACTGATCTCATGTTTTAGCATACCTCCAGTATATTATGCTTTATGAGCATGTGGTGAAAGTAATACTATTTCTGTAGCTCTTGCCACTTCCATTATATTGAAAAATGTAAGAGTGTTTACATTAGGTTTAACAGGTTTTAATACTAAACAGCTAAAATAATGAAATCAACTACTTCTATAACTATTTTTAGGTCTAAAAGTAAGACAGAATTTAGTCTAGACAGACCACAGGAATTGCCTTTTTGGTGGAGAGTTCAGTTCAGTAGCATTAAGTATTTAAAAGGAAGACTCTTATCTGTAACAGGAAATTTCTTTTTCTAATGAAGAATCTGTAATGATTAAATACAGAATCACTCAGTAATATTGGCCTCTTAAATGTTGTCTTCTGTTTTGTAGAAGACCCGTTTGATGACTTCTTCGGGGGCAGGCGGGGTCCAAGGGGAAGCAGAAGCAGAGGTGGTGGATTTTTCTCTGCCTTTAGTGGATTCCCTGCTTTTGGAAGTGGTTTTTCTTCGTTTGACACAGGTAACTATCACAACATTTAACAAGGAATGCAGTTTTGGTTCACCAAAGATCTTAATAAAAAGTATTTATCAGCTTATTATAAAGTTGCCTACTTAATTCAGGAAATTCTGAGGCTGCTTTTTTAAATTAAGCTGCTCACTGTAAAATCTAAATGTAAATAAAGCTATAGTTACAATATTTGGTCTATGTGAAAGTTCATTAAAAGTAAACAGACCTCTAAGGGGTAAAGCTTTGTATGTTCTTAATTTTGGTGCTACCGTTTCATTACAGCTTTAGAATTGTTCTTGTTCTGTTTGCTTTTAGGTGCTGGGGGTGTGATGGCTTTTATTTAAGGTCCTGAAAATATCCTGGGAAAATGTGTGCCTAAAGCTCATGATGCTACTTAGTATTGGTTCTAGGGTAGTCGGTTTGGATGCTGATGTCTGTATCTCAGAGGTTGCTGAGTACTGCTGGGAGTCAGCATCCTTTTGGGTGCTAAGATTCCGGGTATGAATTGGATATTAGTGATATGAAACTTGTTCTGTCTGCTACCTCAGGGCATCCCAACATCTACATTAAAGCCAAACATCAGACTCATTAAAGTTACTAGCTTTACTTTGCGTGGAAAGAATGATACGATGATTGAGTTCAGCAAATAGGCTCGAGCACCTTTTCTTCAGGGGAGGACATGACAGATGTTTTTTGGCCAATGCTCTGCGTTTGGAGTTTGAACTATGGGTCCCTATAGGAGAGGTTGGTGGTGCTGGAGCCATTTTCTTATTCTCACACTGGTGTTTAATGCCATCAAGTCACTGATGCTGTATCGCTGCAGCCAGCTAAGGGCATCCTGAAGCTAGGATGTAGTCTGAGAGATGATTAATTTGGATCCTACAGTCACGCGAAAATACATTTTTAGTCAAATACTTTCTTTCCCAATAGGTTTTACTTCATTTGGTTCCCTGGGACATGGAGGCCTTACTTCATTCTCCTCTACATCATTTGGTGGCAGTGGGATGGGTAACTTCAAGTCAGTATCAACCTCAACTAAAATAGTTAACGGCAGAAAAATTACTACAAAGAGGTAAGTGATATAAATATATGTATTCTGATATGAAACTATATAGAGGCATATATAGCTGTAAATACATGCATATAAATATACAGTATGTATACACATAAATATAGCGAGACATGTATGTATATGTATTTTTACTTGTGATGTTGTGGTAATCACTTTACTTGGATTTCTCCGAACACTTTAAAAAATGTGAAAAGTTTTACTGGGTTCTCTGATTCTTCTTGGCATTGCTGAGTTTACATAAAGCTGTAGCATGTGAAAATGTGGAAGACAAGTGTTTTTGTCCAAACTCTTGATAGTCAAAGAGGGTTCAGATGTGTGAGACATGCTTTTGCAACTGCTCTGATGTAACATGAAGGTTGTAACTTGTTTGCTGTTTGAAAGGGAGCTGATAATGAAGCTCTTCCAGGCCTTCAGAACCTCCTGTGTTCTGAAGTACATCTTTTATTATGGTCCTTGACCACTGTTTGCCAAGTCAGCGTGAGCTTCTGGAGGAGAAAAGTGCACTTGGTTTCTGTTGATCATGAAGCTTTTAATGTTATGGAACAATTTTCCCTAACATCCACTCTAGTTTGCTTTCTTAGGCACTGTTTGAGAGTAGTTAAGTGTTTGTGCAAAAAGTAATTTTCTTTATTCTGCTAAGTAAAATAAGCATGTGAAACCTGCTTTGGAGAAAACTTTTCCTGTTTGTTGGGAAGAGAATTTTCAAATACTATACACAGTGTACCTTCCCACTGTTTCATGCTTCTGATGAGGAAATTATTGCACTTGGGAAGCCCAAATATTGGTTAGCTACAGAGTAACCTATATGGAACATCATGGCCAATAAGTTACTGAAAAGTAATAAAATGTAATGTCAGTACTTAATAACAATTTACAGAAGAGCAAGGGAGAACCAATTTTTTTTGTTTGGTAACTTGTGTCCCACACTTCAAAGTACAAGGTTCTTCTGCGTCCTGTTGCACTGGAGAGATCCTCATCACTTAAATGCAGGCTTAGTCATCACATGCTGGCGTGGCCATGGTATTTTTCTAAGTGTGTTCCAGAAAAATCTGAAAACTGCCCACTTTTGAGGGAGTTGTACCAGGTGAGGGAGATCAAAGAAATTATTTATGCAGAAGAAGATAAGGCACTATGTTTGTTTTAATATTAAAAAGTAGGTTAAGTCAGTTATACAGCTGTCATATCTTTTGTTGTCATATTTAGAAAGCAGGCAGAGAAGCAAGAAATAGGGTTAACCACATCTAGGAAGGCACATTGGCTATCTCTGAGAAGACCTGTTACTTTGTAGAATGTCTGCCCACAAGATAGCTAAGGCTAAAGAAGAGTCATATCTCAGGATACCCAATGAATGGGGTAGTATTTTGAGTAGTATTTTGAGTAGTATTTTGCTTCAGACAATAAGCCATTCTGTCTGGTTTTAATTTGGGTGTATTCTCTTTACTAAGTCTGATCTCCAGAAAAAAATATATTAATCCATGTGGTTTCCTTATTTGAATAATGAGGGGAGAATTCCCAGATAATTAAAATTTAGGCATAATTTTTAACTGTTCTAAAATTAATTGAAACATTCCTTATCTTCCCATTTCTAAAACAAGCAAAAAAAAAAAAACGCCAAAAAAACAAAGAACCCCAAACCCACAGAGCTCTTTAAGAATCTCTCCTTCCATTCAGGGGTTCTTAGATTTTGCAACGTATATGCTAGTCATAAACTTGGTGTACAGTAGGTCTCCATGTTAATTGCTCTGATCAAATTAAAAGTGTGCCTTATGCCATGAAAAGCTATGATTAGATCTAGAATATTATGCACTTAACAAATGGGATAGGTGCTAAATGCAACATTGGGGTTGCACAGTTGATCTGTCAGAAGACATTTAGTTCTAGATAATAGTGCTCATGTCAGTACGACGGTGACAATGGATGAAGGGACAGCTCTGTGAAGTCTATGAACTGGAGGAGTCAAACTTCCAGAAAGTAATTTTCCTGCTATAAAAAAGCAGTATCAGCTTCTGCGCTGTTGAATATGAAAGCTTGACAACTACAGTTGCATCAAGCAGGCAGTGCTCCTTTATGGTTCGTTGTCTAGAAACCTAGGCCTGGTGTGTATTTTCAAACTGGTTCCAGTGCTTTAAAACGACTGACTGTGGTTTTGTCCTACAGAATTATTGAGAATGGACAAGAGAGAGTAGAAGTCGAAGAAGATGGCCAGTTAAGGTCGCTAACAATAAATGGTAAGGAGCAGCTGCTACGCTTGGATAACAAGTAATTCAACGCACGCATTTAACAGAAATTTTAAGCTATAACAGCCACCATTTGAGGATTGACAGGAACATTTTTTGAAGATTTCAAACGAACTCAACTTTCTGTATATCCGTACTTAATCTTAAGTAGTATAAATAGCTCACCGAAGCTCGTATTTGTCATAGACTTTTGAGTTAATTGTTGGGACCACATCACTTGGACCATTTTTGTCCTTAAAATTGTTGTAAATTTCTGTATGCACTTTTCTTTTTATTATATATGATCGAGGTGAACCATGATCCTTCAGTAGTGCTAGGGCGAGATGTACACTAACACTAGCATGAATCTTGCTTTTTCCAATTTGTTTGAAATGTGAGCCAATTAGTAGTTTAAGTCTGCTGTGAAGTTAACATTTCCAGGATAACCTTTTTAATAATTTCAACTTTTTTTTTTTAAATGTTTAGTAGTGAACAATGTTAATACATTTCTGGTAATGCATTTCTGGTTTAAATAAATTAAGGATGTTTTCTAGTTGTGCATGAATGCAGACAACTTAGTAAGTTTTGACAAATGTTTAAATGTGTAATGTAAGCAAAAGGTACACAAAAGTGAAGCCAGTGAGCTGGGTCTTTTGTCATTTGCTAAAAAAAAAAATAATTCAAAATGAATAAATGCTGATGTTTGTGGTGCATTCTTTCATGAATGGCATTTGTAACCTTCTTGTGTCTGTGTGTGATTTGGGCAACTTGGGAAAACAGTGCTAACAGTGCTTTTTTTTTTTTTTTTTTTTTTTTTTTTCTTTCCCCTACAACCTTTTTCTTCAATCTTAAGGACGAGGGCCTTTTTTCTTTGCAGATGTTTTCTTCAATGTGACTGAAAACATGATATTTAATCTCTTTTCTAAACCTGTATCTGAAGCACCTATTTTCAAGAAGCATTCAGAGGCTGACTCTCTAACTCCATCTTTCACCTTAATACATAATATTTTGCGTGTCTAGGCCTAAAGTGTAGAAATAAAGAAGTTTTTTAAAGCTTGTAAGTTCTGAGATAATTTCTCGAAGCAATCTGTAGTGAACATAAATACAAAGGAAAACATTTAATAATTAAAAAAGTTTTTCTGAACAATAAGATGGTTCTGCTTATTTTGAGAAGATTTCTACAAAATTATTAGGGTTAAAATATATCGCTCTTATTTTTGCTCATCAACCAAAAATCTAAGAATGCCTTTTGTTAAATTACTGGCATGAAGCAAAGTGTTAATTTGTAGCTCAGACCAGATTTTCAAAGTTTAGTGAAAGCTGGCTCGATTTCTGTATGTCATAGAGAAAGCATGCAAATTAGTATTGGCATATGTTAACACCTGCCAGGCTCTGAGTAATTCCATGCATAAATCACGGACGTGCGGTTTTTATCAGTGCACCAGCTTTGAACATCTGGTCTTCACCAAATTCTTCAGGGTAGGGTGGCTTTGTGTTTGTTTTTTTTTTTTTTTAAAAAAAAAAAAGCATGGTGTTTTCAAATGATCACTTAATGCCTTCTTGCTGAACACCATCTGCTTTGTACTAACAAATGCCTTGATTATTAAATACATGGAAAAGATTTGCTCTTATTTATCATACAGGAAAACCAAGTCAACTTAGGCCAAACCAAGGATCTAACAAACTGTTAAAACAGAATTAATATGTACAGCAAAGTTACTATAGCCTACAGTTGTCCCTCTACCGTTAATACTAATTCCATAGAACCAAACAAAATAACAGGGAGAAGAAGAAATAAACATGTGCTTTGGTTTTGGGACTACAGAAGTTATATTCCTTTTCAAGTTCTTTGCAGAGTTCTTGTTACTTCAGTGTTGTGTTTTTGGTGTAGAAGCACAAACTCAGTTTAGAACTAAACAGTGTTTTCTTGTCAGTGCTGGTTTTGCCTTCCCCATGTATGTTACTTCTTGATCCAGATAACTAAACAGACAGTTTATTTCAAAATCCAGCTTTGTTGTGATGTTTTGGGTTATTAAAAATGTTAATTTATATTTATAGGATACAGTGTGCTCCTTTAAGTTATGTAAACTGTAAAAAGTGCTTCAAAATTGGTTAACCAACTCAAATAAAATTAGGACAATCTGGAGTTGAGTTTGAATTCCTTCCTGGTGGTCCCCATAGGTTTTACATTAAGCTCTCAAACTTCACCTTCTATTTTAATCCCAAGTAATCTTCTTTAACGTTTAAATTACACAGCTGGAGTTAAGAACACAGTTAGGACCGTACAGCTGTTAGCGGCACATCTGCAGCCACATGCTCGCCTTAGATCTTCCTCAGAAAAGTGTGGTCCTTCTCACAGTGTTACAGACAAACTGTTCACTCCAGGGTTCTGTGATGAAATCTTTTAACACTGTAAATTTGCTGAAGATTTGGTGTTTTGGGTAGTCTCTCATCTACCTTCAGACCCCTGAATCTGTTTGTCATCAGAGCTGGAGAAAATGCGGCATTAACTGGCAGCGCTGTGTTTTCTTGGTAGAAAGAGAAACTGGCAAAGCACAAAGACAAGAAGAAAGGAGTCAGCAGAAGGCAGAATTCATGGGTAGGGATTTCTGCAGTAGTCAGCAGATCCCCATCCACCAGCATTTGAATAGGATGGTGGTTGAACTGGGTGGATACATGGGCTTGGGCCAAGTATACAATTGGACTGGCAGTTCCAGTTCCAGATGTAAAAATTTGTCACCTCCTTACACTTGGCCTAAGCCTGACAGTCTCCACCTGTTTCAACATGTAGAATGTATTTTTTTTTAAAAATAACACTGTTTCTTATTTTTACACAAAATAAATCCTCATTCTATGTTTATTGTGGATCCAATTTAATTTCTTCCTACTATGTATTAGATATTTAGACTTCCTTAATTATGCTGCTGAAATGAGTTTCTTTTCTATTGAAAAACACGCTTATGAGGTTGCTCTGAAAACTTTTACATCATTCCTTACTAATATGTAATTTGCATGTATGTACAAAACCCACTCACTAGAAGCAATGGATCATCAAGGGCAGCATATTTCCTTAAACTTCAATTTTGGCCAAAATGTCAAAAAAAACCCTTAATAACAGAAAATAGTCTTAATTCTAGCAAATGCTAGGCATGAAGTGTGAAGTGGGATGAGGTAGCTTTCAGAAACAGGTGCTGTTTGATTAAAAGTACTATTTCTTCATACAGGAGGGATTAATTTTGAATGCTCAGGGACACCATCCAGTTTAAATTTAGCCTCCTCCAGTGGTTTGGAATAACTTAAGATGGAGTTTTTGAACCTGCTCATTCACTTACTCTTCCATGCTCTGCCTCAAAGTTCATTGGTAGAATGCAATGACTTTGCCACGCTTTCTTCTGGGTGCAAGCTCTATTTGGTCTCTTGTGCATGGCGGTAACTTCAATGCAATACACTGTAACACAAGTTTCTCCTTAGATTGCATGGCACCTACCCCTGTCACTTGGCTTTTCTGAAGAAGTTTGGGATTTTGCCTTAGAATGCTTCACACTTACAAAATTGAAGCTGTTTTTCTCGGTGCTTACAGTATCTCCTCCTGGGAATCACAGGCGTTGTTTTGTGGTGTAAGTGACAAAGCTGCTCTGCAGAGCAAGTGTACACAGCATTTTGTAAGATGTATGCTCTGTCAGCTTGTGATTAATTGATGGACTGAGTCTTAGAATGCTGAAAACAAGATTGGAAAAGTCTTAAAAAAAACCCACCCCACCATCATCTCTAAACAAGCCCGAGGGTTTTCTATCTCCGTGTCTGTGTCTGGCTGTCCCATTTGCTTGCCTCCTTCCGTGTATCAGCGTTAGCTGTCAGTTTGTCTTCTGTATTTAGCTGTGCTTTTGTGTTTCAGAGCATCTCTGGGATGGTCTGGTGATTTTTTTATTTTTGGAAATGTGAGTTCTGTTCCTGAATTTGCTTCTGTTCTGTTTGAGAAGTGACCTTGTTTCATACCTCGCCGTAGTGTTTCATACCTCGCCGTAGTGTTTACCTCCAGGATGGTCGCATTGCGAAATGAACGCTCCAGCTGTGTGATGCTTTGTGGTCAGAGAACTTTTCAAAAGCACTTAGTGCTAATGCAATACTTTAACTTAGAATTCTTGTTAACTTTTTTATGAAAGATTTCTAAGGTGCTTTTGGAAAACCTGTCTCTTTGGTGTTGATTTTTGCATGTCTCAGTATTCAGGCTCATTTTTAAGTCATGGTGTTTTCATGAGGTAGTTGCAATAGACATCAGTAATCTGCCGTTCAGCGTTAACCCAGACTTTGAAACTTTACTTTTTTTAACCAAAAAAAAAAAGTTTGTTTGCACTGTCTGCTCCCTCTGGTTTTATTTACTTTGGGACTGAATCATGACTACAGACTTGGTTTATGTAGTGCTCAACGTAGACAGTTTGGGTTTTCTTGTTGTTGTCGCTTGTCTTCAGTGGTTGTCTTAAGTATAAAGCCATTTATCTTCCACTCGAAATGCTGAAATGGTCCTTATGTTGCAGTAGTGTTGGAATGGAGCAAATTTACTTTGTTAGTGTTAGAAACTGTACCTTTTGAATTCATAGTTATGGTGGGCTTGCTGCTTGGTCTGCTTTGGTTTTGGAAAAAAATACTTTGACTAGGGTTGGTTGTTGAGTGAAGTGATGCTACTGAAAAGTTAAAGCAGTGGATGGTTGGTTTGTACCATAGGCCATGGATTCTCAGGACAGTAAGCCTCATTTTTGAGATGCTGCTGTCAGATTAGAAAAATAAAATCAAACATTAAGATGCTGTGACCATCTGAGCTGTAACAATGAACCTACACAAGCTGACGGTTGATTTGAACTTCTCTGAAAACTATGTTCTGGCAGACTTAGCACTGGGTTAGGTGTTATCTTACTTAAAACAGCTGGTAGGAAGGTAATTGAAAACCCATGTGAGTACTGTATCCCCTCTCGTGCTTACCACGTCTAAAACATATGCAGGAGTTTGGATGTGATGGTGCCCAAATCTGAAAGCTGTGAAGTCTTGGGGCAAGGTAAATTGCACTGATGGCCTAAGTGCTAATTTGCTTCCAAATAAAGGAAGCTAAACATTTCCTGCCTGAGAAGATGTCAGCTTCGAAATGTAATGGTGGGGATTAAAGTATATTTAATTTGGAACATAACTAAAAAAGTATTATGAAAAGGATGCTATTAAGTGGAATTGTCTCTTTAGTTCTGTGACTTTTTCAATAATGCTGGTTTTTGCAGCATAGTGGGTTCATTTTAAAATCACTAAAAATGATCATTTTTCAGCATGACTTAAAATTGACAATCAAGAAAATAGATTTTTAGAAGCTTATGGTAATAACTCTTCAAACTTTGCTTTGCCCTATAACTTATCCTTCATACTGAATCACAAATGAGAGCTCTTTCAGCTATTCCTTTCAATGCAGCAAACTTCGAATGAACTTCCTAAAAATAGAAAAGAAAAAAAAAACAAACCCACCCCCGTAGCTGCTGGTTCACCAGTGGGCAAAATAAAGCTGAATCCTTTCATACAACTGAATGTTAATTCTGAGAGTGATTAAATATTAATGCCTAGTTTGTAAAGGCTACAGTAAGGATGCCAGGCTTTTACATGGTGTAACAAACAATGTGGTACGTTGAGAAAGCTTCAGTTTCTCCTTTTATTGACTTAAATGTGAAATCTCCCGCATTCTTTCTTATTTGTCAGTTTATTTGAATGAGGGATCCAGCCTGGCTGACTGGTCATAGAATTCAAACTGTGGAACACACATTGCTGATGGACAGAAGAGAGAATTATTTTGGCGATGTCTGTAAGGGAGTTGCTGGGAGCTGTTATCAAACCAGCTAAAAATGCAAAGCAGCAGCTCTGGAATAGGATTTTTCTGTCTCGGATGCGGTCACAAGCTCAATTGAAACGTGGTCCAGGGAGGGTGTTTACCTGGAAAAAAACCAATAATTGTGAGGTTGCAGAGGCGTTGGCACACCTGGTAGAGAAGCTGGGCACATCCCAGCCTTTCGGGATCCCAGCTGTCGGGAGCTTTTCGGTTTCTCTCCAGAAATAGATGTTGTGTCTGTGTTAATCTTTGTAACTGATATATAGAGTAAGATTAACTCGTTTATTTATTGCACATTTGCATAACTGTCACCATAGCCACATCTGGCAAAGCTTTTTCCGAGGCATGTGGTTGGAGGCCGCCTTTTGCTACAAGCGGCACAAAACCACCCAGGACAAACTAAGTCTGAATTTGTTCATCCTGTTGCACTATTTGTCTTACTCAGCATCAGAGTAAGATGCCTCTCGCTTCTCTGAAAGGGCATGTTCTGTGGTATCAGTCTCTGTCATCCTTCCTCTGAAGGGAACTAGGCTATGGATGTTATAAAATTGCTTTGGACTTCTCTATGGAAGTATTTTTGGAGGAAAATGGAGCCAAGGCTCAGCCTTTAGTGCAGTCTCTCTCAGCCAGGGTCAGAGGACTAAGCCTTTTGTCTTCAGAGGACTTTGGCCAGGCTTTTCATAGCAATACTCATCAGAAGACACTTTAGTACTTTGGTTTATTTGGACGTGCCCTGCTGAGCAGTCACTTTGACACTTCCCAGAGTTAGTCTGCTAATCTTGACGTATACATTTCTTACTGCTGGGTGTTTATGGGAAATATGGTCAGGTCGTTATCACCAAGTGTACAGCACTTTGATAACGAGAGGGCGTTACTCACCTCATCCGTACAAACTCTGAGCTGGATGTTCAGGAGAGCGGTAGAGAGCTAGAAGTTCTCTTTAAGCTGTTGTGGACACATCTGGTATTGTCTGCAAACATGGGTAATGTTCATGAACCTCCTGCCCTTGGTCTTTGAGCTCCTGAATGAGTGCCAAGAGGTGGAAGATTTTTCTCTTGGGGAGATTCACCCTCTGAGTTAAGACAACCACCAAAGTGCTTCTTCTGTCCAATACCTCTAGTGCTACTTCCATCTCTTCTGGGCTTGGATATTTTAGTCCCAAGAAGAAAGGCAAATCTTAACATCCCTGATAGGCACAACGCTGCTTCCCAATGTAACTTGCAGGGCATGAAACCAGTAGGGGAGAAGCAGGAAAGCAACACAGCCTGTTTTGTGCTGTTGGCATAAATTTCAAGGATTATTTTCCTTTGCCTTCCTCATCAGGAAAACCTGATGACGAGCTCTGCAGTGAGTGCAGAAGCAATGGGCATTTGCCCCTTCTCTGCCGGCCCAAGCCCTGTGCTGCTGCGGGGGCTGGATTCCCCAGCAGCCCGGGCAGGGGAGGTGCTGCTGCAGCCCCAGGATGGTGTGCCAAATTCCAGTTTGATTCTAAAAAAATGTGTACACCACTGAGATAAAACTGTGCTTTTTAAAGGTCGCCTTGTTTGGAAGAAGGGTATAAACATTTGTATAAGGCTAGACAAATTCAAATGGGAAGATAAACATACATTTTTAACACATGGGAGAACCTGCCAAGAGAAGTAGTTTCTCCAGCTTTCAGTGTCGTAAAAGACAAGCTTTCTGAAAAACATGTTTTAGTGTGAAGCGAGTGTTTGGGCTCTGGAGAGAAGTAGCAGAAACCCAGGAGTCTGGGGCACAGATTGAGATGCCACATGGGGCACAGTGTTCCTTCGGGCCTTTCTTCATCGTCTGTGTCTTAGCATCTTCCCTCCCTCTCCTGATGTGTTAACGTTAATGCATGTGACGTATTATTCTTGTGATTTTGGGACTGGGGGATGCTTTTGTGATGCAGGAATTGAAGGGATGGTTGGGGCTGCGTGTGGGGGATGCCTTGCCTATTGGGAGGAGCTGGGGAAGCAGGTAGCTGGGAAGAGAGGAGACAACACGAGCATCTAGGGCACAGTTAGTGTTGCCTGATGACTATTGCCCTTAAGCATCCAGTTTGGGATGTGTAGGTGCCAAGAGTGGACTTCATGTGGGAGAAGACATTCTGGATCTATTAAGGTAAGTAGTGGCTTTATTGTAGTGGACTAATTGTTTAGTGACGAGGAGGTTACAGGGCGAGGGCCATGATGACTGTCCCAGGGAATTGGGAGTTTGCATTTCAGTGATCCCTTGTCCTGTCTTCTCACCAACAACAGACTGCAGAGCTTGAAAGCACCTAATTTCAGCTCCCAAGATGAAGATTAGGAGGTCTCTTGTTAATGAATGTAACATTATGACAAAGATTCATTTGGCAGAATGAACTATTCACTTTCTTAAATGTGGGCAGCATTTTAACGATATAAAGTTTTTATTTTTAGCCCGTGTTAAATCTTATGTGGATAGCAATATGCTTGTTTTGATTTTTTTTGAGTGACTACGCTGAAAAAAGCTGGCTTATTTTTGTTAATTGGATCGTCTTTGGTAGTGTGCTAAATGCCTAAGACTGCAGTGTGTCAGAAAAATAATTCTGCAGGGAACAGCCAGAGAAGCATCTCCCACAGGGTTTATGCACGTGAAAAAACTGCCTGTAGATGCTTACTTGGGTTTTGTGTATACCCAGAGCTGTGTTTGTTAATCAAGTTTGTTTCTAGGAGAAGCCTGAGGAAAGGCAAATTCCTGGAATTATAACCCTGCAGCATTTGGGTCATACAACCATCAAATCTGGCTTGGAACAAAACCAAAACGTAAACTCTTGTATGGCCAAGTCCTGGCGTCTCTAAGGTCCTTCCTAATTTTCTGGGGAAGGCTCCCTTCTTGGAGAGGGCTGGAACTCCAGAACTAAGTCTTAGTTCTTCTGTGGTCAAATTAAGCATGTTTGGAAATCTAAATATTCAGCCCTTAAAATAGCTTTTATGCAGTCTCCTTTTTGTACAAATAACAAAATCTTGTGAGGCTTTGGCCTTAGAGCAGAGCGAAAGCAGCTCAGCTCCAGCAGCGCAGACACAGCTCTGCTGACAAGGAACCTCGTTAATGGAAAAGCAAACAAATGCTGGTGTCCTCCTTGCTCTGCCCTTTTCTGCCTTAAAAGAAGTCTCGCACAGAAATCTTTCTGTAGTTGGCAAAGTACGTAGCCAGTGTACAACTCGTACGTGTTGACTGTTCATTAGCAGAAAACTACTTCAAAACGTGTTATTTTTAAATGCATCGGAGCTGGAACTTGGCAAAGCAAAAGAATTGTATCTTTTCAATCCGTTTTTTTCCAAAGAGCTTCAAACTTTTTGATTTGCATCCGGTGTGGAATCTGTTTCAGAGTTAGGAAATGCAATTCGCTTCTCTTTTACAACTCAGGTTCCCTGTTACATCGCTGGAAGAGGCATCACCAGGTGTTTTTAGGCAAAACACAGCAATTCTCTAGAGAATCAGCTAGAAAATGACTAGATGATCATTTTTACCGCTGTTAAGTAAAAATAAAATGTGGTGTACTTTACTATTCATATGTTTGAGGTGTTATATCAATGCCAGCTACAACTGGACGGTATATAACTTGCAGTATCTATTGCAAGGAGGGCTGTCGAAATAATTGCCAAAGTATTTCTGAAATGTTGATACTTTTGATCCATCTCGGAAGTACCAGCCTGAAAGAATTGTTTGAAAGGTTAAAAGAAAGTTGAGTAATTTGTCCTGAATCCTACCTGGAGCAGTTTTGTAGCCATTTATAATTTCTTTTAACAAATATAAGTCTGTCTTAATATCAGTCTGTCTATGACAAGCGTCATAGAAGAGCAGGTGAATTTTAAGTGCTTTCTAATGCAATGAATAATTGAGAAGATGCTTGTTGTGATCGCTCCCGAAAACAAGAAGCTGAACTCAGGGAAATATAACATTTTTCTGAGAAGACACAGGTGTTTAAGCCCCCCTGCTCTTCTTGATGAACAGAATCAAGAACAACAGATTAATTGCTTACTCTTAGTAGTTTCCACTCTTCCCTCTCCTCTAGCCCTTGCTCTGAGATCATGTGTGCGCTTCGCTCCCGAAATGTTTATAGAAGGAGATGACTACATCCCTGGTAACCCTCTTCGTAGAATAAATCACCAAGCGGAGTGCGTGCCCGTGCTGTGTGCTGCTCTCTTGCAGGGGAGGTGCTCCTTGCCCTAGACAGAATAGTTTCCAGCAGTGGAAAGCCTTTTTTTACGAGAGCCGTTTGAGTTTGAGGAATTTTTGCCTTACGCCTCCTCAGCTTCTCCTGAAACAAAAAGCCTTCGTTCACGTCAAACTCCAGATTCAGCTAATTGCCGTGTTTTCTGGGTGTGGTGGTAAAATTCCCCAAATTACCGGTGTCTCCGGTGTTGAGTATGGACCTGTAAGTGGCCCAGAGCCAAGCGAGCAACTCGCAGTGCAGCTTTAATGTAGATTACGTGACATACTGCTAACAGAGGTCAAAGCCTAGGCAGTTTTTTATTTTTGTGACAGTTCTGGCTGATCTTCCCTTAAAATATAGGGCTGCCAAATTTTCAGTTGAAATTGTGGTAGAGATGGACGCGCCGAGGTATTATCTGAATGTCACCATTGTCCAGTATGTGAGAGTTACACCAGTGTGGTTTTATTTAGTGGTTTGTCTTCTCGATAGAGGTTCTGTTCTTTGAGGGGTTCTGCTGACAGATTCCACCCCCTGGAAGGTGCAACGACTGCATCCTCTGCTGTAATCTTGTCTCTAGTCCACTACGCAGTCTGGAGTAAGCAACTTTTTCTTTAGAAAAACAGTTGTTAATTCTTTTATTTAGCGTTTTTAAAAGTTACTGGAAAAGGAGATTGTTTCTGTTGAGATGCCAGTGTCCAAGAGCAGGAGTTCAGGCAAGGTCAAAATTTTAATTGGAAAGTGGGAAAATATTCTCAAAAGTGCAAAGTCTGGGATTTTTTTATGAGAGTTGCTGACTTGCATGACAACAAATGCAGGTGGGTGTCAGTCCTGTCTGTCACACATCTCTTCTAGGTTTCCTTTTGGTATCACAGTGCTGACTGCAGGAATGGAGCCTAAAGGAAGTTTCACATCTTCAAACTTAGTAAAACTCTTGGCAGGTGTTTCTGAGGAGATGTTGAGTTTGCTGGTGTTGGAT
>NW_015090864.1:8715374-8948389 GCF_001431845.1 Calidris pugnax
CCCATAGGTTTTACATTAAGCTCTCAAACTTCACCTTCTATTTTAATCCCAAGTAATCTTCTTTAACGTTTAAATTACACAGCTGGAGTTAAGAACACAGTTAGGACCGTACAGCTGTTAGCGGCACATCTGCAGCCACATGCTCGCCTTAGATCTTCCTCAGAAAAGTGTGGTCCTTCTCACAGTGTTACAGACAAACTGTTCACTCCAGGGTTCTGTGATGAAATCTTTTAACACTGTAAATTTGCTGAAGATTTGGTGTTTTGGGTAGTCTCTCATCTACCTTCAGACCCCTGAATCTGTTTGTCATCAGAGCTGGAGAAAATGCGGCATTAACTGGCAGCGCTGTGTTTTCTTGGTAGAAAGAGAAACTGGCAAAGCACAAAGACAAGAAGAAAGGAGTCAGCAGAAGGCAGAATTCATGGGTAGGGATTTCTGCAGTAGTCAGCAGATCCCCATCCACCAGCATTTGAATAGGATGGTGGTTGAACTGGGTGGATACATGGGCTTGGGCCAAGTATACAATTGGACTGGCAGTTCCAGTTCCAGATGTAAAAATTTGTCACCTCCTTACACTTGGCCTAAGCCTGACAGTCTCCACCTGTTTCAACATGTAGAATGTATTTTTTTTTAAAAATAACACTGTTTCTTATTTTTACACAAAATAAATCCTCATTCTATGTTTATTGTGGATCCAATTTAATTTCTTCCTACTATGTATTAGATATTTAGACTTCCTTAATTATGCTGCTGAAATGAGTTTCTTTTCTATTGAAAAACACGCTTATGAGGTTGCTCTGAAAACTTTTACATCATTCCTTACTAATATGTAATTTGCATGTATGTACAAAACCCACTCACTAGAAGCAATGGATCATCAAGGGCAGCATATTTCCTTAAACTTCAATTTTGGCCAAAATGTCAAAAAAACCCCTTAATAACAGAAAATAGTCTTAATTCTAGCAAATGCTAGGCATGAAGTGTGAAGTGGGATGAGGTAGCTTTCAGAAACAGGTGCTGTTTGATTAAAAGTACTATTTCTTCATACAGGAGGGATTAATTTTGAATGCTCAGGGACACCATCCAGTTTAAATTTAGCCTCCTCCAGTGGTTTGGAATAACTTAAGATGGAGTTTTTGAACCTGCTCATTCACTTACTCTTCCATGCTCTGCCTCAAAGTTCATTGGTAGAATGCAATGACTTTGCCACGCTTTCTTCTGGGTGCAAGCTCTATTTGGTCTCTTGTGCATGGCGGTAACTTCAATGCAATACACTGTAACACAAGTTTCTCCTTAGATTGCATGGCACCTACCCCTGTCACTTGGCTTTTCTGAAGAAGTTTGGGATTTTGCCTTAGAATGCTTCACACTTACAAAATTGAAGCTGTTTTTCTCGGTGCTTACAGTATCTCCTCCTGGGAATCACAGGCGTTGTTTTGTGGTGTAAGTGACAAAGCTGCTCTGCAGAGCAAGTGTACACAGCATTTTGTAAGATGTATGCTCTGTCAGCTTGTGATTAATTGATGGACTGAGTCTTAGAATGCTGAAAACAAGATTGGAAAAGTCTTAAAAAAAACCCACCCCACCATCATCTCTAAACAAGCCCGAGGGTTTTCTATCTCCGTGTCTGTGTCTGGCTGTCCCATTTGCTTGCCTCCTTCCGTGTATCAGCGTTAGCTGTCAGTTTGTCTTCTGTATTTAGCTGTGCTTTTGTGTTTCAGAGCATCTCTGGGATGGTCTGGTGATTTTTTTATTTTTGGAAATGTGAGTTCTGTTCCTGAATTTGCTTCTGTTCTGTTTGAGAAGTGACCTTGTTTCATACCTCGCCGTAGTGTTTCATACCTCGCCGTAGTGTTTACCTCCAGGATGGTCGCATTGCGAAATGAACGCTCCAGCTGTGTGATGCTTTGTGGTCAGAGAACTTTTCAAAAGCACTTAGTGCTAATGCAATACTTTAACTTAGAATTCTTGTTAACTTTTTTATGAAAGATTTCTAAGGTGCTTTTGGAAAACCTGTCTCTTTGGTGTTGATTTTTGCATGTCTCAGTATTCAGGCTCATTTTTAAGTCATGGTGTTTTCATGAGGTAGTTGCAATAGACATCAGTAATCTGCCGTTCAGCGTTAACCCAGACTTTGAAACTTTACTTTTTTTAACCAAAAAAAAAAAGTTTGTTTGCACTGTCTGCTCCCTCTGGTTTTATTTACTTTGGGACTGAATCATGACTACAGACTTGGTTTATGTAGTGCTCAACGTAGACAGTTTGGGTTTTCTTGTTGTTGTCGCTTGTCTTCAGTGGTTGTCTTAAGTATAAAGCCATTTATCTTCCACTCGAAATGCTGAAATGGTCCTTATGTTGCAGTAGTGTTGGAATGGAGCAAATTTACTTTGTTAGTGTTAGAAACTGTACCTTTTGAATTCATAGTTATGGTGGGCTTGCTGCTTGGTCTGCTTTGGTTTTGGAAAAAAATACTTTGACTAGGGTTGGTTGTTGAGTGAAGTGATGCTACTGAAAAGTTAAAGCAGTGGATGGTTGGTTTGTACCATAGGCCATGGATTCTCAGGACAGTAAGCCTCATTTTTGAGATGCTGCTGTCAGATTAGAAAAATAAAATCAAACATTAAGATGCTGTGACCATCTGAGCTGTAACAATGAACCTACACAAGCTGACGGTTGATTTGAACTCATTGAAACTTCTCTGAAAACTATGTTCTGGCAGACTTAGCACTGGGTTAGGTGTTATCTTACTTAAAACAGCTGGTAGGAAGGTAATTGAAAACCCATGTGAGTACTGTATCCCCTCTCGTGCTTACCACGTCTAAAACATATGCAGGAGTTTGGATGTGATGGTGCCCAAATCTGAAAGCTGTGAAGTCTTGGGGCAAGGTAAATTGCACTGATGGCCTAAGTGCTAATTTGCTTCCAAATAAAGGAAGCTAAACATTTCCTG
Source organism: Calidris pugnax (assembly GCF_001431845.1). Classification (NCBI taxonomy): domain Eukaryota; kingdom Metazoa; phylum Chordata; class Aves; order Charadriiformes; family Scolopacidae; genus Calidris; species Calidris pugnax. The sequence goes on from NW_015090864.1 coordinate 8,718,325, forward strand.
CCTGAGAAGATGTCAGCTTCGAAATGTAATGGTGGGGATTAAAGTATATTTAATTTGGAACATAACTAAAAAAGTATTATGAAAAGGATGCTATTAAGTGGAATTGTCTCTTTAGTTCTGTGACTTTTTCAATAATGCTGGTTTTTGCAGCATAGTGGGTTCATTTTAAAATCACTAAAAATGATCATTTTTCAGCATGACTTAAAATTGACAATCAAGAAAATAGATTTTTAGAAGCTTATGGTAATAACTCTTCAAACTTTGCTTTGCCCTATAACTTATCCTTCATACTGAATCACAAATGAGAGCTCTTTCAGCTATTCCTTTCAATGCAGCAAACTTCGAATGAACTTCCTAAAAATAGAAAAGAAAAAAAAAACAAACCCACCCCCGTAGCTGCTGGTTCACCAGTGGGCAAAATAAAGCTGAATCCTTTCATACAACTGAATGTTAATTCTGAGAGTGATTAAATATTAATGCCTAGTTTGTAAAGGCTACAGTAAGGATGCCAGGCTTTTACATGGTGTAACAAACAATGTGGTACGTTGAGAAAGCTTCAGTTTCTCCTTTTATTGACTTAAATGTGAAATCTCCCGCATTCTTTCTTATTTGTCAGTTTATTTGAATGAGGGATCCAGCCTGGCTGACTGGTCATAGAATTCAAACTGTGGAACACACATTGCTGATGGACAGAAGAGAGAATTATTTTGGCGATGTCTGTAAGGGAGTTGCTGGGAGCTGTTATCAAACCAGCTAAAAATGCAAAGCAGCAGCTCTGGAATAGGATTTTTCTGTCTCGGATGCAGTCACAAGCTCAATTGAAACGTGGTCCAGGGAGGGTGTTTACCTGGAAAAAAACCAATAATTGTGAGGTTGCAGAGGCGTTGGCACACCTGGTAGAGAAGCTGGGCACATCCCAGCCTTTCGGGATCCCAGCTGTTGGGAGCTTTTCGGTTTCTCTCCAGAAATAGATGTTGTGTCTGTGTTAATCTTTGTAACTGATATATAGAGTAAGATTAACTCGTTTATTTATTGCACATTTGCATAACTGTCACCATAGCCACATCTGGCAAAGCTTTTTCCGAGGCATGTGGTTGGAGGCCGCCTTTTGCTACAAGCGGCACAAAACCACCCAGGACAAACTAAGTCTGAATTTGTTCATCCTGTTGCACTATTTGTCTTACTCAGCATCAGAGTAAGATGCCTCTCGCTTCTCTGAAAGGGCATGTTCTGTGGTATCAGTCTCTGTCATCCTTCCTCTGAAGGGAACTAGGCTATGGATGTTATAAAATTGCTTTGGACTTCTCTATGGAAGTATTTTTGGAGGAAAATGGAGCCAAGGCTCAGCCTTTAGTGCAGTCTCTCTCAGCCAGGGTCAGAGGACTAAGCCTTTTGTCTTCAGAGGACTTTGGCCAGGCTTTTCATAGCAATACTCATCAGAAGACACTTTAGTACTTTGGTTTATTTGGACGTGCCCTGCTGAGCAGTCACTTTGACACTTCCCAGAGTTAGTCTGCTAATCTTGACGTATACATTTCTTACTGCTGGGTGTTTATGGGAAATATGGTCAGGTCGTTATCACCAAGTGTACAGCACTTTGATAACGAGAGGGCGTTACTCACCTCATCCGTACAAACTCTGAGCTGGATGTTCAGGAGAGCGGTAGAGAGCTAGAAGTTCTCTTTAAGCTGTTGTGGACACATCTGGTATTGTCTGCAAACATGGGTAATGTTCATGAACCTCCTGCCCTTGGTCTTTGAGCTCCTGAATGAGTGCCAAGAGGTGGAAGATTTTTCTCTTGGGGAGATTCACCCTCTGAGTTAAGACAACCACCAAAGTGCTTCTTCTGTCCAATACCTCTAGTGCTACTTCCATCTCTTCTGGGCTTGGATATTTTAGTCCCAAGAAGAAAGGCAAATCTTAACATCCCTGATAGGCACAACGCTGCTTCCCAATGTAACTTGCAGGGCATGAAACCAGTAGGGGAGAAGCAGGAAAGCAACACAGCCTGTTTTGTGCTGTTGGCATAAATTTCAAGGATTATTTTCCTTTGCCTTCCTCATCAGGAAAACCTGATGACGAGCTCTGCAGTGAGTGCAGAAGCAATGGGCATTTGCCCCTTCTCTGCCGGCCCATGCCCTGTGCTGCTGCGGGGGCTGGATTCCCCAGCAGCCCGGGCAGGGGAGGTGCTGCTGCAGCCCCAGGATGGTGTGCCAAATTCCAGTTTGATTCTAAAAAAATGTGTACACCACTGAGATAAAACTGTGCTTTTTAAAGGTCGCCTTGTTTGGAAGAAGGGTATAAACATTTGTATAAGGCTAGACAAATTCAAATGGGAAGATAAACATACATTTTTAACACATGGGAGAACCTGCCAAGAGAAGTAGTTTCTCCAGCTTTCAGTGTCGTAAAAGACAAGCTTTCTGAAAAACATGTTTTAGTGTGAAGCGAGTGTTTGGGCTCTGGAGAGAAGTAGCAGAAACCCAGGAGTCTGGGGCACAGATTGAGATGCCACATGGGGCACAGTGTTCCTTCGGGCCTTTCTTCATCGTCTGTGTCTTAGCATCTTCCCTCCCTCTCCTGATGTGTTAACGTTAATGCATGTGACGTATTATTCTTGTGATTTTGGGACTGGGGGATGCTTTTGTGATGCAGGAATTGAAGGGATGGTTGGGGCTGCGTGTGGGGGATGCCTTGCCTATTGGGAGGAGCTGGGGAAGCAGGTAGCTGGGAAGAGAGGAGACAACACGAGCATCTAGGGCACAGTTAGTGTTGCCTGATGACTATTGCCCTTAAGCATCCAGTTTGGGATGTGTAGGTGCCAAGAGTGGACTTCATGTGGGAGAAGACATTCTGGATCTATTAAGGTAAGTAGTGGCTTTATTGTAGTGGACTAATTGTTTAGTGACGAGGAGGTTACAGGGCGAGGGCCATGATGACTGTCCCAGGGAATTGGGAGTTTGCATTTCAGTGATCCCTTGTCCTGTCTTCTCACCAACAACAGACTGCAGAGCTTGAAAGCACCTAATTTCAGCTCCCAAGATGAAGATTAGGAGGTCTCTTGTTAATGAATGTAACATTATGACAAAGATTCATTTGGCAGAATGAACTATTCACTTTCTTAAATGTGGGCAGCATTTTAACGATATAAAGTTTTTATTTTTAGCCCGTGTTAAATCTTATGTGGATAGCAATATGCTTGTTTTGATTTTTTTTGAGTGACTACGCTGAAAAAAGCTGGCTTATTTTTGTTAATTGGATCGTCTTTGGTAGTGTGCTAAATGCCTAAGACTGCAGTGTGTCAGAAAAATAATTCTGCAGGGAACAGCCAGAGAAGCATCTCCCACAGGGTTTATGCACGTGAAAAAACTGCCTGTAGATGCTTACTTGGGTTTTGTGTATACCCAGAGCTGTGTTTGTTAATCAAGTTTGTTTCTAGGAGAAGCCTGAGGAAAGGCAAATTCCTGGAATTATAACCCTGCAGCATTTGGGTCATACAACCATCAAATCTGGCTTGGAACAAAACCAAAACGTAAACTCTTGTATGGCCAAGTCCTGGCGTCTCTAAGGTCCTTCCTAATTTTCTGGGGAAGGCTCCCTTCTTGGAGAGGGCTGGAACTCCAGAACTAAGTCTTAGTTCTTCTGTGGTCAAATTAAGCATGTTTGGAAATCTAAATATTCAGCCCTTAAAATAGCTTTTATGCAGTCTCCTTTTTGTACAAATAACAAAATCTTGTGAGGCTTTGGCCTTAGAGCAGAGCGAAAGCAGCTCAGCTCCAGCAGCGCAGACACAGCTCTGCTGACAAGGAACCTCGTTAATGGAAAAGCAAACAAATGCTGGTGTCCTCCTTGCTCTGCCCTTTTCTGCCTTAAAAGAAGTCTCGCACAGAAATCTTTCTGTAGTTGGCAAAGTACGTAGCCAGTGTACAACTCGTACGTGTTGACTGTTCATTAGCAGAAAACTACTTCAAAACGTGTTATTTTTAAATGCATCGGAGCTGGAACTTGGCAAAGCAAAAGAATTGTATCTTTTCAATCCGTTTTTTTCCAAAGAGCTTCAAACTTTTTGATTTGCATCCGGTGTGGAATCTGTTTCAGAGTTAGGAAATGCAATTCGCTTCTCTTTTACAACTCAGGTTCCCTGTTACATCGCTGGAAGAGGCATCACCAGGTGTTTTTAGGCAAAACACAGCAATTCTCTAGAGAATCAGCTAGAAAATGACTAGATGATCATTTTTACCGCTGTTAAGTAAAAATAAAATGTGGTGTACTTTACTATTCATATGTTTGAGGTGTTATATCAATGCCAGCTACAACTGGACGGTATATAACTTGCAGTATCTATTGCAAGGAGGGCTGTCGAAATAATTGCCAAAGTATTTCTGAAATGTTGGTGTTGACTTACTTTTGATCCATCTCGGAAGTACCAGCCTGAAAGAATTGTTTGAAAGGTTAAAAGAAAGTTGAGTAATTTGTCCTGAATCCTACCTGGAGCAGTTTTGTAGCCATTTATAATTTCTTTTAACAAATATAAGTCTGTCTTAATATCAGTCTGTCTATGACAAGCGTCATAGAAGAGCAGGTGAATTTTAAGTGCTTTCTAATGCAATGAATAATTGAGAAGATGCTTGTTGTGATCGCTCCCGAAAACAAGAAGCTGAACTCAGGGAAATATAACATTTTTCTGAGAAGACACAGGTGTTTAAGCCCCCCTGCTCTTCTTGATGAACAGAATCAAGAACAACAGATTAATTGCTTACTCTTAGTAGTTTCCACTCTTCCCTCTCCTCTAGCCCTTGCTCTGAGATCATGTGTGCGCTTCGCTCCCGAAATGTTTATAGAAGGAGATGACTACATCCCTGGTAACCCTCTTCGTAGAATAAATCACCAAGCGGAGTGCGTGCCCGTGCTGTGTGCTGCTCTCTTGCAGGGGAGGTGCTCCTTGCCCTAGACAGAATAGTTTCCAGCAGTGGAAAGCCTTTTTTTACGAGAGCCGTTTGAGTTTGAGGAATTTTTGCCTTACGCCTCCTCAGCTTCTCCTGAAACAAAAAGCCTTCGTTCACGTCAAACTCCAGATTCAGCTAATTGCCGTGTTTTCTGGGTGTGGTGGTAAAATTCCCCAAATTACCGGTGTCTCCGGTGTTGAGTATGGACCTGTAAGTGGCCCAGAGCCAAGCGAGCAACTCGCAGTGCAGCTTTAATGTAGATTACGTGACATACTGCTAACAGAGGTCAAAGCCTAGGCAGTTTTTTATTTTTGTGACAGTTCTGGCTGATCTTCCCTTAAAATATAGGGCTGCCAAATTTTCAGTTGAAATTGTGGTAGAGATGGACGTGCCGAGGTATTATCTGAATGTCACCATTGTCCAGTATGTGAGAGTTACACCAGTGTGGTTTTATTTAGTGGTTTGTCTTCTCGATAGAGGTTCTGTTCTTTGAGGGGTTCTGCTGACAGATTCCACCCCCTGGAAGGTGCAACGACTGCATCCTCTGCTGTAATCTTGTCTCTAGTCCACTACGCAGTCTGGAGTAAGCAACTTTTTCTTTAGAAAAACAGTTGTTAATTCTTTTATTTAGTGTTTTTAAAAGTTACTGGAAAAGGAGATTGTTTCTGTGGAGATGCCAGTGTCCAATAACAGGAGTTCAGGCAAGGTCAAAATTTTAATTGGAAAGTGGGAAAATATTCTCAAAAGTGCAAAGTCTGGGATTTTTTTATGAGAGTTGCTGACTTGCATGACAACAAATGCAGGTGGGTGTCAGTCCTGTCTGTCACACATCTCTTCTAGGTTTCCTTTTGGTATCACAGTGCTGACTGCAGGAATGGAGCCTAAAGGAAGTTTCACATCTTCAAACTTAGTAAAACTCTTGGCAGGTGTTTCTGAGGAGATGTTGAGTTTGCTGGTGTTGGATTAGCTGGAGGTGGATTAGTTTTGCTGGATCCTGCGCTTTGGACTGCTCGTGGTACCAATTTGTAGTTGAACAGTTCCAAGCTCTGCTGTTTTGATGAAGTGTTTTTAAAGATTTTCAAATATTTATGCCGTGGGATAATGAGTTCACTGACAAATAGTCACTTAAATATTTGGAAAAGCCTTCATTGCCATTACAGAATTACAGGAGATGGAGTTATGTCCGAACGCCGGGTGATTTTGAGCAGAAGCTCGTTATGGCAACTTCAGGTGTTGAGGAGTTGCCCTGTTGTGCAGTTTTGGTGGGTGCATCCCTTCCATGGGCACATCCACCTCTCCACCGAGAGCCAGTGGGCATTTGGGTGCTCTTTGTGATATGGTCCAATTTCTCTGCCTTCGTGGTAGCTTTTAAATCCCGGCTCCCTCCTTTTTCACTTTGGCCCCAGAGATTGTGGTTGGAAACGGTTGTTATTGTCCTTAGGGCTTCATCCCGTGGATCTCAGAGATGTGTTTAAAGAGGAGAAGGTGGGATGGTGCCTCTGCAGCAACTTAAGGTGGGAACAGGCATTGCTCTGGGCATGGGCATCTCTGGGGTGGCCTCCCCAGGAGATGTATGGCCACACTGGGTACATCAAGCAGGTACTAATGTTGCTGTTCAAACTCTCCTTGAGTTTCCAAAACTCACCAAGTTCTCTTGGTAAAATGTTCCCTGTTCCCACTGGATCCCTGCAGATGGAGCGTGTAAACTGACTGATGATACTGTTGCTGGGCTCAAAAGAGAATTGTAAGTATTGTTGTTGTTGTATTGTAGTCACGTTTCTCCTCTGGTGTTTTTTAATTGAGAAAATTTTAATTTCTGTGCTCTCCATTTATTGGTTATTTTGATCAGAACTTCAGTTTGAGCAGCATACAAAGAGCAGTTTCTTTTTGTGTATATGTGTCTGTGTGTATATGTTTGTGTGTATGAACATTTAGTTATTGATAGGTCTTGGATTTGAAAAATTACTTGTATTCCTAAACTGTGGCAGGTTTTAAGGCATAGGCTGAAAAGCTTGACTGTGAGTGGGGAAAAAAGGTTGTTTGGAAACTGAGAGTTCCCTGATGGATTTGAGATGCCGAAGAAAGAAACAGTGGTACGGCATGGGAGATAACAGGTTCCTAATTAAATACAGCATTTAGTCGAAATTAGTACTGAACATCAACTTGCAATGCTATTTTTTTCAAATTCTGACTCCTCATTCTCATGTCAGTATTTCTGAACAGAATGCCCACTGACAGCTCAGTGCTGTTGTTGTCAGGAAGGTGTCAAAAATAGGATTGGGTTTTGGGATGAAGGTTCATAAAGACCTATTGAGCTGTCAGAAGAGACCTCCTTTGACTCTGTCATTTGCACCTGTCGTTTTCAGGGTCAGTTAAAAGACCTAGTCTTTGTAGGTGGAGGTCAGTAAATCAGGGATGTGTGCCGGCTCTGGGAGCTGGGATTTGCTTGCCCTAGTGCTAGTGACGTAGGAACGGATGAGGAATGAGTGATGTGTTGTGGGGTATAATTGGAGAGGGCAAATATCCCTTTTCTTTTTTGTAATTCATATGTGAAACCCCTAGAGTCTTATTTAAGACCCAGGATAAAAGGGAGATACAAAGTGAGCACGGGCATTGCGTTATAGAACATGGAGCTTGCTCTTACTGTCTCGTGTCTGTGAGATTTCACCAGCACTAATAGCCATTTGATGAAAATATAAACTTGGTGATTTTGTGCTTTTGCCAAATTACTATGGAAGTGTTGACAAAACAGCTGGGGAAGTCATTCATCACATTTTTCTGAAGTCACTCATGAGATTCTTTTCTTTTTAAATTTAACAGCATGGCTTTTTTTCTTTACATATAATTTTTTTTTTTCCCTCTCACTGTAATCTGGATTTGCTGCACATTAAGGTTTTGAAGACTGGTTTAAAGCTGAGAATCATTTGAAAAAATGTGTAACAAAATGGTGTAATTTGCAAATTAGGGATTGCTCAGAACTGCTCTGGAGATGCTCCTTTTCGTGGAAATGTAAGATGATGTCTTGATACTGTAACTTCTTGGCTCTTAGGAGTTACAAAGATCTGTTTGTTGTGAAAGTAGGAGAGCACTTTTCCTGTAATAATAATTTTCTAATTAGAGGCTAATTTTGATGGATGACGTGGTGGTTACTGGTAGGAGGGCTGAAGGCCAGAAGCAGTTGTGTCTTTCGGGGCATCAAAGGGGCTGTTTTGTCTGGCGCCAGGAGGTGGTGGAGCAGGAGAGGTGGGAAGGTCCATGGGGCTCTGCTGGGCCCAAGGAGAGAGGAGGCACCAGTGGAAGGCACCTCGTGGCTGGGTAGATGACGGAGGACCTGGGCAGGCTGCCTGTTACAACGTGGATTTTTTTTGTTTATTTGTTTTCCTCTAGTAGTGAGTATTAAGTTGCAATGGAAGGACCGGTTCTTTTTTTTTTTCCCTCAATAGGATTTTGGTTTTTGCTTCAAAATCCAATTTCAAAGTGAAATGTGAGCTGTGAGGCTTCCTCATGGTAAAGAGGAAACCTGCAGGGATTTTGACCTGAGGTTGAAATATAGGCAAGATGAAAAAAACCTCTGAATGTTGAACCCAATCAAGTATTTTTCTGTTGGGGGTAGCAATGCTGGAGGAAGAGGGGTCGTGTGAGAGAGGGAGACAGTTACAGTCATCTGTAATCCCCCATCTCACCTTCATGTTGCGTAGGGAGTGTGTTGGGGGAGAGAACCCCCAAGAGTAGGAGCCCTTGGTGCAACTTTTTAAGGGGGGGTCTGGCAGCAGCACTGCAAGGTAGTGGCGTACAGTGGGACTTGGAGGAGACCATGGCAGAGATCTGACGTGACCCTGAAAAGTTGTAGGAAGCATCATCTTTTAAGTAATCTCCGTTGCTGTTTAAAAAGCGGGTCTGTTTGTTCAGACTCTGAGCTTGAAATCTTGCTAATTTGTATTTATGTATGTCAAGCTGCGAAGCTCATCCCTCGTTCTTCGCTTCCTTTCAAAATTCATGCAGGAATGAATAAAAAACCCCTGTGCGATAAAGTCCTCTAAAATTAATAAAATTCACTTTGAGCAGCAGCATGCAAATGGGGTCATCTCTCTGCTTGCTGGAAACGTGGGGATTCGTGCTACCTCCTGCCATTTGCATTTCCCAAATCTTTTAAGATGAGAGCAGTTGGCGTGATCTATATGGATGCCCAGGTGAGCTTTGACAGAAGCGAAATAACAGCGAAAGCCTGGATGTGCTCAGCCTGTGCTTCTCTCTGGCCTCAAATTTAGTGCAGGACCCTTTGTTGGGCTTTAAAAGATCTTCCAATGAGTAAGTTTTGGCAGTGAGGAGGTAAATGTGGACTTTCTCAGCAGCTCCCCTGGTCAAACAGGAGTGGCTGTAGCCATCGATGGCCATTAGCCACACGGGGGAAGAGCATGATGATATCTTCTTCCCAAGTACCCGTTTGTACCCGCTGCAGGGTCAGCACGTGGTGTACCCTTGTATAACTTTCCCAATGTGTTGCAGATGTGGGGTGTCTTGGTGGTGAAATGTCACCCTCTTGAGCAGCTCGGAGTGCTGGGGATGCAGGACGCGTGTTGGTACACGCCGGGATGAGCACAGGGTACAATGGGGTTCTCGGGCGTGTACGGGGGTGGTAGGTAACATCCAGATGGCTAAAAAAAAACAACCAACCAACCAGCAGAAAGTTAAAAGGCTGAGCTTTCTAAAGGAGCTGCCGTGGGGTGGGGAGGGTGAGCCAACCCAGCGTGGGGCTTTCCCTGCCCCTGCCCTGCGCCGCGGGGGGACGGGATGGGTCGGAACAACGAGAGCTGGCACCGGAGCAGCTGGATACGAGGGCAAAAATAAAAGGAGCAAGTCCATTGCCAGCTTTTAAAGCCAGGAGGGCAGAGGATTGCTATGTGTGTTGAGCAAAAAGTATTGAGCCCTGCCCTTTCCCGGATGCTGGACGTGCTGCAGCCATGTCTCTCCGGGACAGAAATAGCACCGTGGGCGTCGCTCCATCACTCTCTGTCCTTTTTTCCCACCCCCTTACTTTTTTCCATCACTTCCCAGGACTTCACCACCGCCTCCCCTGCTGCCTTCTGCCACTCGCAGGCTTGTTTTCCCCACTCACAGGAAAAGCCTGGCTCCCACGGCAGAGGCAATAGCAGTGCTGGTCCTGCCCTGGGAAAGCCCAGACCAAATCCCCCCAGTTACAGACTTAATGTGACGTTTTAAGTTGGAGCAGGGAGACAATAACACACATCTGAGCGTGGTGCCCTTGGGGAGGGCAGAGCCGTGCAGGGGGAGAGGATGAGGAGGGACATGGCAGCAGGCTTCCGCAGAGGTCTTTAATTTCTAACCAGCTGAGCATCCCAGGCACCGCTTCGGCTAAACACCTCAGGATTTGCAGGAAGGATGTCTCAGACATGAGTTCACTGCACCAGAGGAAACCCTGCATCTCCTCGTGCTCTCAGTAGGAACCTGCAATTGCTCCGGAAGGAAAATGAGTGCCAATAATTGGTGAATGCTGCTGACTTGTGCGAGATGACTCAAAACGTCACCCTTTTTCCTGTGCTTTAGCCGATAAAATTCAGTGTTGAAAAAACCTCTCTTTGTGGTTTGCCAAAGCTCTGCCCCAAGCAGCGGTGGTACAGATGGGGCAGCTGCTCTGGCATTCCCCAGCAAGTTTCTGAGTCATTTCAGCCTCTTTCGACTTTCGAGACCGCTTGCATATTTTTATCAGTAGATTTTAAAATGGCTGCTTTTTCTCATAAGCATCACATCAAATAGCAAGAGAGAGATTTTTTTAAAGGCTGTCCCTGTCAGACTCAGTGACAGTGACATTTTCCAAAGAGGGCTTGATGCAAATCTTAGTTTCTGCCGAGTCTGACAAACCTGAGAGAGCCCAGCCTGGAAGGGGGTTTTACAACTCCTGCTGTTACGCGTTGCAGTGCTAGTGTTTCCTGGCATTTAGAAACAAGTTTAAGAACGATTAATCGGGAGAACTTGCTCAACATAGCCTCCAGTAATGGTGAGAGAGTATTTTCTTGGCTAAGCGTGTTGCCTACAGTTTCGGGAGCAGAGGGGGTGTGTGTGGGTGTGTGTGCGCACATGGGGGTTTGTAAAATACCCTGGGTTTGGTACCGTATGAGCACCCCTTGCACCCAACAGAAATTAAAAGAAACTGTGGTGATTTGGCAACTTGCTGAAGACAACTTTTGACTTTGTTCCCCCCAAATTAAGCCACTTCTCTCTTTTAGTAGAGTCACTTGCTCTCCCGATATTTTCTCTGTGCTATAATCGATATATTAGATATGGAGCTTTTAAGAGAAGAAACAAAAGAACCAGTTAATCTCCAGGGCAACCCAGGCCTGTAGGCAGGTCGTTTCCATTAAATAAATTCTTGGCTTGAACGGGCTCCTCTAAAGTACGAGATTTGCCAACAAATGTTGGGCTTGGGTCTCAGAAGAACGTTGGTATCTTCTGCTAAGGTAAATATTATATACCGGAACTGCTGTAACGGTGGAAAAGTTTATCAGTACAAAAATCTCATCAACAGATTAGAAAGATCATAGTGTTATCGACTTCAGATAAGTGCATTTAAAGGGAGATTTTTATTTGTTTTCTTTCTCTTTGGGTTGCTCCTTCAGTCGCAGCTCGGCTCTCCCCGGCAGCAGCAGATGCAGTTGAGTCATCAGAAACTCCAGTGCCCTCCGTAGGCGCAGGGTAAATTCCAAATCCTTGTAATAGCTGGGGGGGAAAAAGTCAAGCAAAGCTGTTTTATTTTGCGCTCTTGTTTTGTTGTCAGTCAGCATCAGCTCAAACTGAGATCAGGGTTCCAGTTGAGTCCTCTCTAGAAGCAGCAATATGGTGGCCTGCTGCTCCGCGCTTTGGAAAATACACCACCTCTTAACTTTAAAGTCTCAAAGTATTAGAAGGACACTTTGCTGCCCATCATTCAAGGAAGATTTGAGTGGAGTTAAGTTTCTGGCAAGCCATCCTTGCCCAACCAGCTTGTTGGAGCTTTAGCTCGGAGCCCTCTTGTGTCATTAGATGAAGCCAGGCATCTCTCACCAGTCACATCTTCTCCTGATGCTGGGTACAGGAAGGGCTGTGTGTTGTTCGCAGCCTCAGGGAAGTCTTCCTCTGGACTGAGCAAACTGGTGTGCCTACTTTTATTTCTTCATACAGGGGAAAATCCTGATTTTATATATATCTCTCTATAATTTTTTTTGGTTTAGGTGTGTTAGTTAATAGCACGCAAGCCGTAGGGCTGCCGTGCGGGAACCACGAAGGCTCGGCTTCCTCTTGCGCGAGAAGTGACATGGTAAATGGAAATGAGTGGGTCGATATCCTCAGGATGTTTACCCCGGTTTGTTCAGCACGTTTCTGTTAATTACTATCTTGCCGTTAATTACTGCTGATTCCTGGTAGCATTTCAGTTCAACTCCAGGGGCTATATGAATGCTCCTTAAACCCAACACAAAATAATAATGCCAGCTCATGGGGGGCTGATCTGTTGGGAAGTGCTCCGTGACTTACCCGCCCCACCTCACCTGGAGTACCCTCTGCTGTAGTGTGTTTATTCCTGTGCCTTATCTCCAGTTTCCAGGAGCACACATAAACCCCCTTCGTGAAGCTGCCAGCTCCTCCAGAGCACCTGCCTAGCCCAAGAATTGTCCTCACGGTTTGCCTTAGACATATAAAATCCATGTATTACCAAATAAATGAGTTTGCAGCCACGTCTGATAACATTGCACCTCACAACAGGCAATATTGCCCTCTACTGGTTAATTACACGTTAAAGGATCCATATTTTCCCCTTTCACACAGCAGCACTTTGCTATGAGAAATTATTTTTCAGCCCTTCTTGTGTGGAGCAAAAGGCAGGGTTTGATCCTAATGCAACTTTTTAGGATTCTACAACTTCTGTTGGATTTCTTGTTCCTCAGCAGCTGCTTTTCATTTGGGAGGACCTGCTGCACCCCAATATGAAACTTTAATTACTGTTTTTAAATGTTAGTAGAAATGCTGAATCTCTCATTTCCAGAATTAACCCGTGGAAATGTAACTTCTCCAAACTGGTTTTGCAAGTGAAATAACTGCAAGGTTTTTAATTACTATTTGCAGTAGTAGAATAAGACCTTTTGCTTAACGCTGTAAGCTGGGTGCCGACTCCAGCACCCCCCATAATTGCCCCCTCCCCTGCCCAGCTGGGGCAGCTGCACCATGAGCTGGATCCAGGCGCTGAGCTGGGTTAAAATAAGCTCACAAAAAGAGTGTTATTTTTAACCGGGGTCAGTCCCCTGCTCGGGTTCACGGCGCGGCTGCCCGGGCTCTCACAAGGGTTTGCTGGCTCAGAGGCTCAGGAGACGGCGAGAAGGAGCCATGGGGGAAACCAAGGGCTGTTTAAAGCCAGAGCACCCTAAAAGTTGCTTCTCAAGTAGATGTTCCAGCTCTGAGCTTGGCCACAGACCCCTCCTCCATACCAGCTGTCTCCCTAAAAGCCTTTTCCAGGGCAAACATCACTGCTGACGAAGCTCCAGCAATGTTTAAGCACTTTTTGGTGGTGATGCCCTGTGTGGCTGACCTTTCCCAGGGTAAATTTTTTCAAGTCTCATTTTTGGAACTGGTACAGCCAGCTTTATTCAGAGTCTGCCTGTGAATGTTTCAAATGTCTTTAAATATTTAGAACAAGAGAAAATGGTTGGTGCAAATTACACTTGAGTTTTGCTTTGCAAGGTGTGCTAAAGATAAACGATCAGAGGGAAGGTCTGGTGGCTCATACCGTGCCCAGCACTGTAGTCGATTCAGTGTTTGAATCACAGCTGACATAATGTTAATGGCATTTAACTAATTCGTGGTGCTGTCCTGCTCTCCTGCAACTCGTAAAAGGGGAAAAAAGTTTGGAGATTTTTTTTTTGGGGGTCTATTTGTTGAACTAAAACCTTGTCTTTACTTTGAGGGAGATGGAAAACTGACTCTGTTGGGTGATCGAGATGGATTTAATCCTTTCAGTATGTAAAGGGCACTTATAAGAAAGATGGAGACAGACTTTTTAGCAGGGCCTGTTGCGATAATGGTTTTAAACTAAAGGGATACTGGTTTTAAACTAAAAGAGGATAGATTCGGGCTAGATAATAAGGAAGAAATGCTCTACACTGAGGGTAGTGAAACACTGGCCCAGGTTGCCCAGAGAGGTGGTAGATGCCCCATCCCTAGAAACAGTCAAGGTCAGGCTGGATGGGACTCTGAGCAACCTGATCTAGTTGAAGATGCCCCTGCTCATTGCAGGGGGGTTGGACGAGGTGACCTTTAAAGGTCCCCTCCAACCCAAACCATTCTATGATTCGGGTGCAAAACGTGCTGCCCGTGTAGCTGTGGGGAGCAGCTCTGCATCCCCCCAGGGCTCTGCTGTGGGGCGAAGGACAGACGGGGGCAGGTATGGGGCACCCAGAAATAGGAAGCACAAATTATTTTTCTGGAAGAAAACTGGGTAACCTTGTAGTCTAATCAAAGTTAACAAGGTATCTGTCTTCAGTTGCCACTGTACTCTGTTTTGGGGCATGCAGACACAGCCCCCCTGGTGTGCCAGTGTTTCCCAGCGTACCCCAAACAGCAGAATAAAATCGACAGCAGCTTAAGAGGCAATTTTCTTCCATCATAATACAGGTCAGCTCAGTTTAACAAAAGCACTCATTACAAATCCTTGATGACAGACTGTTAGGGAGTGTATGAGGAAGGGTTTAACACAAACTTCCAAAGGGATGCTGGTTCCCTGGGTCCGATACCGAGGAGTTGTGCTCCAGGTTTCAGCAGAGATTGCCACCTCTTTTGGGGCAAACAGTGGGTCTGAACAAATTTGCGAACAGCCCCGTCACCGCTTGTTCTCCAGGGATGGTCTCAAAGCCTTTCATACTGACTCCCACCCTCAGCCACATGCCCTTTCCAGGTGCTTCAGCTGCGTGGCACAGATAAACCCCAGGCAGGAGCAGCCTGGTCCTGCATCTCAGGCTGGTGCAGGCAGGGCGGGCAGCAGGCAGGGTACAGGCAGCACCAAGCACAGCCAGGTCTCTCCTGTCTTCCTTGGGCTGATGCAACACATTCAGGCAACGTGGTGGTGCAGTGCAATGTCCAGCTTTAGGGGTTAGTTTCATAGCATTTTTGAAGGAAAGAGAAATTAATATGCATTGCAAGAATTGTCTGTTTGTGGGTTTGGGTTTTTTTCTGTTGGTGTGTCATCTTTCACAGGGAAATTGAACTATGAACCCCTCTGGAGGAGGGTGTGTGGGTCTGAGGGGACAGTCCTTGCTCTGGGCTGTTGGCAGAAGAGCTGCAGTCAGAGGACACCCCAGGCAAAGCCTTGGAGAGGCATATTGTGACTTTTCACAGACAAAAAGTGGCATAGCTGTGAGGACTTGTCACAAAACTCACAGGAGGTGTGTAACACACAGGTACCATCATTTTCCAGAGTCAGAGCTGTGCTCATACCCTGAGAAGCTGAAGGCTAAAACCTCTGGAGGGCAGCTCTCATGGGATTTGATACAGCAGGACAAGTTCTCCTGCCTCTTCTCTAGATTGCAGTTGATTAAATGGGAAAGTTTGGAGTATGGAACGTCTTCTGCATTTTTACACTTTATTTTAAGTTGGCCTCAAGCTTCGAGTGCTTGCTGGAAGATCTTTCTATGCCTTCATTCAGTGCCTGGCATGGTGTGGCTGGTGGCAGAGCTCAGCTCCCAGAGCAAGGGAGCTCTGGGGGAGCATCGCTGCAAGCAGCAGATGGAGGAGGCATCTGGGGCAAGGGGACCAGCCTGTAACCATGCTGCGGGTACGTCACCCGGCAGGAGCAAGATTATTTTGATTTCTTCCTGTGTTCAGCTGAGCCTTTCGCACCAGCGGAATTGGACTAAAGGTGGTGAGCTTGATCTCTAGCGTACTTAGGAGTGATTTATTGGGGCGTGTGTAGGGCATCTGGTTTAATATGTGTTGAGTGTTAGTGTGTCTGATCGGGGTGTCTCTGCAATGCACGCACACACACACAGGGCTTTGAGAATGGCCTCAGCACATTTCTCAGTCCTGCATCTGCTTGCCAAGATGAATTTTAAACACGCAGGACTTTGCACATCAAAAAGAAAGCCATGCAATTTGTATTTCCATGGGAGGTGTCGCCTATTTCTGGTGCACTGTAATTTGTTAGGAAGTGAACTCTCTTGACTGTTTTTTGTATGTGCAACTGCTGTGTACATGGGTTTCCTGTGGTTTTTTTTTTTTAAACTCCTGGCATGTCATAGGGTTGATCATCACAGCCCTGGTATTGTGAGACTGGCACACGCTTCAGTGTTGTTGGTACAGTTTGTAAAATCCTGTAGCCTCTTATGGGAAATGCCATTAATTCTGCATCTGGCTTTTCCTGGGCTTTTCCTTGCCCACTGCCTCTCCTAGCGGGAGCTCAGGGAGAAAAAACAACCTGTCCTTGGTGTTATCATCACGTGTGCGTTTGTCTTGTTTGCTTGTGCCCTTCGGAAGGGCAGGAGACTCCAGGGTAAAGAAGTGTGAGTGTTTTGTGTGGGGAATGGGCATCCAACAACCTGGGAGAGTAGGTCCCCGGCATCGTATCCAGGGGCAGCAGGGGCTTGGACACGTGGTGGGGAGAGGGGAGGCACATCTCAGAGTCTTCTTCTCCCACGAGACCTTGGGTGCCGCATTGCACTGTGAAATGACTTTTTAAACATACCTTGCCTCCTTTCCCTCATGCCCTCGGAAGCATCTCCCCACGTAGGATTACAAGGTAAAGACAACGCCACCTCTTGTGTTTGGAAGTGTGGGTGGTTTGGTGCACACAGTGAAGCGGGCATTGCTGCTCTTGTTCCTCACCGCGTGCGTGGTGCTTTTTCCATCTTCAAAGCGTTTTCCAGCCATGAACTAAGAGCACAGGCATTAGCCGAGAGCACACACCCCTCCTGAAGCAGCTGATGCTGGGCACATCCCGGGAAAAACTTCCAGAATGTGACACACCACTTTTGATGCAAATAGAATGACGCCGTATTTCATCAGCTCTATTAAAAGTACTTAAGTAATTGAATTAATGCAACTTTAAAAAGCCTTTAAGAGACAAATGTGGTACACACCTTTCTTCTCACTTTTTTTTTTTCTTCTTATTTTCCCTGTTGAGTGTCTTTGGTTGGCTTGTTTTTATTTGTTATCTTACTGTTTGCATTTTGATGTATGGTTTTACTGGTGATTTTGTGTGTGACAGTAGCTGATTTCTCTACTTTGCAGCTTTGGTACTGTTACAGTTTCTGCAGCAAAGGAAAGTGTTACCTTCGAATTAGCATGAGTATGACTGGAGTACCTCATCTTTCATATTAATTTTTGCAGACATTGGATTTTTATTTCCACTGTGTTCATTCGCCTTTGCTGTGCGTGCCTGCCTTGCTCCCTGGACTGTGCTTACCTCTTACATACTCAGCTCCATTTCCCATCTTCATGTGATCTTTCACACTTCTCTACCATCCTCCCAGCTGCAGATGTCCAACATTCAGCCCCTCTGAACCCACATTGGCTTTGTTTCCCTCAACCATCCCTGTAGCCAGCTTGGGTGTTTATCCCTCCTTTGCCTATAGCTTTTCCTTGAGCAGGGCCAACCCTTCCCAGGCAGACAGTCCAGGTGAGGTGGGACAAGATGACATGTTCTGCACAGGGCAGAAGTATTGTCCAGGGCCACGTGCTTGGCTCGCTCACCCTGCCCTTTTGCGAAAAGGGAAGCAGTGGCCCCAGAGTTGTCACATCCAGCTGATGTTTTTGGGTGGTTCCAGACTGGTGAGAGGCCATCGATGGAGCTTTCTGCTCTGGACACTCCCCGATCTGCAGATAGACAGGAGTATCTGTGAACTAACCACCACCAAGGCAATAGTTTAGTGACGCCCAATTTCCAGCGCAGTTTTGAGGGTTTTTCAGGCTAAATTTAAGTATTCTGGGTGCAGCTCACTTTTCTTGTACTCTTTGCTTTTACAGGTGAGACAGATGAAGAAGCCTTTGCCGAGGAGTGCAGACGGAGAGGACAACATGCCCTGCCCTTCCAGCCAACCAACCCTCGCCTGCTGAAGCCTCACAAGCCTGCCAGTTCCCCCAAATATGCCTTTCATTATAATAGCGATGAGGTGGAAGAACAAGATAGAAGCCGGGTTACAAGCAGCTTGGAGACCCCTTTTTATTTATCAGGTGTGCACAAGCATGTTGATGAGAAATGCACAGAAAGGGATCCATCAGCTAGTCCAAAGCCAAAACCAAAAAGCCAAGCAAGAGTTTGTTGCTGTGTGTTGACTTAATGTTAGGTCCCCGGCAGATAATAAAGGGTAGCTTGTGTGCCTTCATCCTGCATTAGCTCTGCTCTTCAATTTAGTCTAGATTCACAAATGCCCCAGGATATTCAAGGATCCAGGGCAAATATTGTTATGCTGCTGAAGTGCCCATGCTCTTTGTTCTTAAAAGTGAAGGCCTTTTAGGGATTAACTAATTATAATATTTTGCACAGTCATTTATTTAAATTGTGCTTCGCTTCCTTGCTGAAGGAGAAGTTCAGCAACTTGATATTATTTCTGGAAGCTGCAATTTTAGGCACCTAAATCCTAATAGAGAGGGCTGAGACCGTTCAGGTGAACGCAGAAGCATGGTGATTGCCCTGGTTATTTTTGGAAGTAATTAGTCCTTTGATATATTTCCTGTCTGTAATGTTTCAGCAATATAGTCCAGAGGCTATCTTGGACAACAAAGTCCTCATAACTACTTGATTTAATTTGAACCTGTGGTCAAAGATCATCCAGGACTGCCAGGACAGGTTTTCCTGAAACGTGAAGGTGTCTTTCTACTTGGATGCCCAAACTGAGGGCCCTTCTCAGTAGTGCTGAATTAGGTGAAGTGCTGGGAAGCGTGAGTCTGCGAGGCTCCTCAGGCTAAACACAGCACATGAAAAACATGCACTGTACCCCAAACCATGTGCTACACCCACTCCCAGTGCTGTACCAACTTCTGCTGCATTTATGAGCCTGTAAATCTAATGCTGTCTTCTGTACGGAAGGCCTAAAGATACCGTGTGGGATGACAGCTTGAAAAAATAGACACAGTCAGATAAATGTCTTCCTGATCAGTTGCTGGAAGTTTTGTCTCTTTGGGGATGGCTAAGTTGAATTTTTAAATTTTTTTAATTTTTTAAAAAGTTTAAAATTTCTCTATGGAAGCCTGAATGTAACCTCTGGGCTGATGGATGGCTAAGCTGATTTTTTTTATTATTTTTAAAAGTTTAAAATTTCTCTACAGAAGCCTGAATGTAACCTCTGGGCTGATGTCCTGAAATCTCCCACGCAAGGGTTACAGGTTTTGTCTCCCATGTCTGTAGCTGGCAAAACAAAAACTTGGCTCTGCGTTTGGAGACTCTGCAATCACAACAATACTTGGTAATGGTTTCCAAAGAGCATCCGAGTTTGACACGCACCTCGCAATTTTTGGAGCAATTTTTAAGATTGCTTAGGACTTTTTGCTGTGAATCTATTTACGCTCCAAGGCGCACAAGTTTGCAATTAAAATGAATTTCCAGAAGTATTTGTGCAATCACAACATCCTCTTTTCTGCCAGTAGATTGTGAATTGCCATAAAAGAATCAGGGTGAAAACTTGATTGCAGTAAGGCTTCGATTTTACTGTTGCTTTAAATATTTTGCCTACTGTTCCTCTGATGGACAGGGCTGCTGAAGGAGTGGTCGAGTCAGTCATAAAAACCGACGTGAGTGTCTCAATCCCTCCCTGGGAAGTTTGTGCACGAGGCCTGGCCAATAACGCCGTTCTCCTTCATGGGTGTTCACCTCTGCCCAGTGCCTTGCCCAGCAAGCAGGCTTCACCAGCGCAGCTCTGTCATTAGATAGACCACTGACTGGCTCCCGCTTGGCTTCTCCTTGATCACTGCAACAGCTGCCGTGCTCACACGGGCCAGCCTTGGGAAAGAATAGCATCTTTTTCTGCCTTGGTCCAAAGCCCACTCGCTTCAGTGGAAAATTGTTAAGTTCAGTGGCCTCAAACCAGGCACCGTTCCACTTCGAATCGGATGGTTTTGGCACCGCTGACGTGTGGCCCTTGGCAGCGAGACTGCGCGGCAGCTTTAGATGTTGTCCCAGTTAGAGCACCTCAAGCATCTCCCGAGTCGTTAATGATTCACCTGCAGTGAAATGGGTTTCTGTTCCCAGCTCTAAGAGTTGGGGATGTTTGAGTTTTAATGTGTATGTCCCTAGTGAATCTAAATGAAGGAAAAGGGAATGGGTTTTGTCTTGACTACGTGGTGGGGATCACTCTGGAATCGGCCACCTCTTTCCAGTGCCCAAGGAGAAAGGCTGGCCAACTTGTTCAGGTTAGCAAGTGATATCCAAAGGTGAGACAAGTCCTCTCCTTAGTCAGGTTTTCCAGTCATGATAGTGGGTTTTTAATAATAAAGAGTTAAATTTGATTCTTCACCTAACGTTGGCACTCTGCATTTTAGTTGAAATTTCTCTGGGTTTCATACTGTTCCTGGTTTCGTAACAGCCTTTAGAATAAAACCTGTGCTCTGAAGTCACTGCCTATCTCAAACAGCTCCACCCAAGTAATTTTTTACTGAGAACTCAGATATTACAAGTAATGCATTGCTCGACTGTATGATGTATGGCTGACTGGTGATATCCAAGCTGCACCAAGGTGGTATTAATGCCAGCAGAGACCTAGGGGTTACAGCCACTAATGGTAGGGGTAGTGGTAACTACCCCTGAAAAACTGCTGCTCTGGATTTGAGAGTTTTGATCTTTATCTAGCAAGAATGGTTGAAATGTTTAATTGTTAAAATACTGAAAAGTACACGATATGAAAGATCATTATTTGCAAGATAATATTGCAAGGTTTGCTCTTCCTTTTGAATGAAATAGCTTGCATTAACCTCAAACTTACAACATTAATAATTCATTTTTGCTCCATTTTCACCCACCGGCATCCCTGAAAAGGAGACCACTTTAGAGGAACTAGCTTAACTAATCTTGATCCTTTCCTGGCATGGATTCCTCTGCTGGAAAGTTGAGCTATTTATACTTTATTGCATCTTTAATACAGTCTCCATTCTCTTTACCGACATACGGTTTCCTGAATTACACATTACTAACTAGTAAAATCGATGTGCCTGGTTATCCAAACTAATTACCTTTATAATTCTCTCACATACTTGTATTTGAGCATGTAATGGAAAGAGAAAGGAAAGCAAAGCCACTGTTTTCCCTGGAAATCTAATAGGGGAGGCATGCTGGAGATGCAGAGATGGGAGGGAGTTCCCTCTGCCTTTGCTCCACATCCCCTGGATGTAACTGCGTGCGAGTGGGACGGGGTAACAGCTGTAACAGCCGTACTCTTCTGCAGGCAGAGGGTGGGAAGGTTGGCTGGTGGATTTGGAGGCTGGCTGGTTGCTCCCTGGCTTAGCCAGAGCTGCCTTCACGTGTGTTTTTTGTCTGCTACTATAAGCACATCCCATTACCCCTTGGCTTCTCGGAGAAGGTGGCTGGGTTGCACATGGAAGGGCTTCCAAGGCTGCATGGCCTTGCAAGCTTTGGCTTGCCACGTGGGAGTAAAACCTTGGGCTCTATTCAGTAATAGTATTACCTTAATTAATAGCAGGCAATCAGGTTTTATCTGGCTTGGTATGTTCCTGTAGCAATTCTAGGCAGAATTGGTAATGAAAATAGTACGGTGAGCAAGCATGAAGGAAGGCCCCAGTAAGTCGCTACAGCTTTCCAGTCCCCTAAAACATCAAAGTTGGAATTACGTCACTTGGGTTGGCCAGTGAAACTGGAGAACTCGCCCCTTGGATTTAACAGTGAGGATAATTAAACAGAGGAGCAGCATACCGAGACGGGGTGGGATGTTTTGTCACCTCAGGACTTTGTGCAAAGGCGGGCCCTCTCTCCGCTATGCTCCGCGGCAGCAGCAGGAGCTGGGGATGCGGTGAGAGCATTAGTAGGTCAGATTGTGGTGTGTGTTGGGCAGTGGCTCGGGCTGAAAGGAGGGAATGTGAAAGTGTAGTGTAAGGCTGTAATTGCAAATTGAGTCACGTGTATGAAATTATACTGAAGCTGTGATCTGGGGCGAATTTTTATAATGGCATATGCAAGCGTGGTCAGTCTAAAATAACAGATGGTGGCTGCCACTCAGGAGTAAGCTAGCTACCTTTGAAACAGCAATTTATTGCTTTGACTAGAGAGATGTTTCTAAGAGCAGAAAATTAGAAAGCACACTACTGAACCCAAGGTGCAGGCAGCCTGCTGCCCTGTTAAACTCCATGTGCACGTCACAGCTGTGGCTGCTTTCATGGTTTTAAGGAGGGCAGAAGAATGGGCGTCAATCTTAGCAAAAAAGTTAGTAGATTTTGAAAATAATTTTCTCTGGGACTTGAGCAGAAAGCATGAATCCCTCCCACCCCCAGCCTCAGTGCTTCAGAGCCTGAAAGTGGACAGAGGCTCCTGCAAAGTCTTCATCTTTGCAGGAAACCTATAAAAATCAGGCCATGGCCTTTGTCACTGACTGATGTGGGTCGAGAAGCAGCAATGATGCATGTTAATCGTCAGTCGTGACTGAACAGCTTGTTTCCTTCTGCTGACTCCTACGCTCTCCTGTGCTGGCAGGAGGAAGGTGGAGCAGACCCGTGGCTGCTCTCTGCGTCCTGGTAGGGCAGGCAGGTGTCAGGCAGGGCAGGCAGAAGTAGGATACCACGAATGGGTTGGGTAGGAGTGTTTTCCTGAGGACACTTGTCCTTTTGGATCAATCACTCAATGTGCACTCCTCCCTTGCAGTTGCCACTCACGATTCTGACGAGTTTCATAGTCAGTGACTGAACAAACCTGTGACTTTGGGAGGTGCAGATGGCAGGAAAGTAGAAAGCCAGAAGGAAAGTCAATCCGGGAATACAGCAGAGACACTTACCAATTGGTTTTGGTCCTTGCCGAGTCCTTGCTACCGAACTTTGTTGGAAGTTGGTTTCAGCCAGCTTTATAAAAGCTGGAATAGCTTCTGTGCTCTTTATAGTTCTTCTGGAAGTAGAGGAGAAGGGGATGAAATGGACAGAGTGGGCCAGTAGATGCTGTTTGTTTTGGACAAGAATTATCCAGGTTGTAAACCAGGTGTAATTCCAAATGGTATGGACTCTGCTTCATCTGTGTCTGCTCCTGGCAGCTGACAACTGTAAAAACATACCAAGTTAGAGTGATACCTAACTGCATCTGAGTGAATCTGTTTTCCAAATGTCAAAGCTGGGGGAAGCTCTCAGCAAGCTGTTCTCCCCGCCCCCTGCAATGCACTTCTAGAGTTTAGATGGCTAACAATTGCTCTTAAGGGAGGAGATTTGAAAAGCTGTTCTCCAAGGCCAGAGCTGTTTGGCTGGAGCCGGTTCAGCCAGGCAGTAGCTATGGGCAGTTTCTATGGCCACTCCATGATGCTGGCGACTCACCAAGACACAGGTTCACTGCGAATCAGTCAGATGGTACCGGGGCTGCCACCTTGTCATGCAGATTTTGTTCTCTTGTGACTCTGGGGCTAGTCTTGTAACCAAGGCAGCTAAATATGCTTTTAATTAGGACTGGTTGAAGTATGCGAGTGAAATAAGCACCAAAGGGTTACATCTTTAGTGTGCGATCTTTATTTTTACTGGGAGCTGCTTCACTTGTTTGGATTGGGTTTTTGGCCGTGATCACCCAGCACAGCATCACTGACACCAACAGACTGGCAAACTTTGACCCATCCTTTCTTCCTCGGTGTGGGTAGAAAAGGAAATGGTCGAGAGTGAAATTATTTATCACAGCAGGCTCGAAACAGAAAAGACCTGACAGTTTTCTCTTGAGGAATACGCTGTATTTGTGCGTTATCTCCTACTTTGGCCAATCTGTTTCTGTGTGTCAGTGATAACGCCTGAAAGATTTCCACTTTTCACCGTTATCATTCCGGAGGCTGGTAGGAGACCATGTTGTCAAATGCCTAAATATCTTCATACCACATTATTTTAACATTTGAGTTGTTTCATTTATAAGACAATGAAATATGTGGCATTCATTTAAAGTCATAATTTACATTGACTCACAGTATTTTTTAAGGGAGAGTTGCTAGAATTGCTTTCAACAATGCAAACATCTGAAGAAAATGGACTTGCAAAAAAAAAAAAAAAGTGTTCTGATAATTATGATATAAAACAGCAGTATCAAAAAGAATCGTGCCTGTATGTGGAAACCTTTTAGAAATACTGACAGTGTTTTGAGAATGAAAAATGAGAAAATTATGAAGCTGATAACCTGTTAGGGTTTAAAGATCCTTTCCCAAATATCTGTGTTAATGTTTCATAGGTATTACATGAACTAGTTCTGATCAGCTGATATGATGCTGTTTTTCCCTCCAGTAAAGGAAAGAATCCTTTGAATAACACCCTTCGGATGACTGATTCTCAGGAGTCAGCTCGTCTGTTCCGCCTCCATTGGCCTCTGTGGGAAAGCAAAGAGATGCTTGAGCCCTTCTGGGATGTGTCTTTTACGGCAGTTGATGAAATGCCAAGGGATTCTAATTTTGACAATGTAGAGGTGACCAAGGGGCTGACGTTGACGTAAACTTCACGTTTTAGGAGACGTTCATGCAGGATCCCTGGGGACAGGACTGTAGCTCAGGAGGGTGGCAGGGTGCAGGGAAAACACAGCGTCATCTGCAATTCTGCAGAGCACTGCCAGTTTTGCTCTTCCTTAAACAATAAAACTGGTTTCCACTCTAACTTTGCGCAGGCTAATCGCTCATGGCAGAGTTTCTAAATAAATATCTTGCTTCTTGACTCAGATGATTGCAAAAGATGAAGTCATGCTGTTGGTACAGCGTAGGAGCTAGAATGATAACCTAGGAACAGTTTTCCTTCGCTGCAAGGGAGTGTATTTCCTCTAACGCACAAACTTTTGATAATGGGTCGAGTGATTTTAGCCTAAAGACTATTTTGTGGCTCTCCCCAAGTCTTAAACCGAAGAACTGCAGTTCTGCCCTGGGCACAACTCTAATTGCGCCTGGGAGGAGCTCTGATTAGGAGCAAGCTTTAGCCACAGCGTGGCTTCATGCTCCTCTGACCTCCCACCGCTTCCTTTTCCCACCTTAATTGTGCTCTTGGTGCTAAATTGATGGAGAACCAGGTGCGATGGTGACATGGCTTCCTCAGGGTCGCACCTGCCTGCCTGCAGACAGAATGGGGGAAAGAAAGGGATTTCTGACAGGCAGAGCTGTGCCCTTCCTGGGCCGTTCCTCTGACTCCCAGCCCTGCCCCTGAGCTGGCTGACTCTGCTCGTCCCTGCTCACTGGGCTGTGCTGGTTCCCAGTGGCAGAGCACTGCTGAGACAGAAGATCCCTCCAGCTATCTCAAAGTACCACAGAAGAATGATTATTTGAGGGAAATGCGTGCTACCTTTGAGTTTAGATTTAAGTGCACTTGGGTAGGTGTGGTGTTGGCTCTGCACAGGTCACTGTCTGTGCAAGCCTGCTGGCAAGTTGCATTTTATTGCAAGTTTGGGGAAAAGACCAAGATGCAGAGCAAGAACTGGTTTTCATGCACCTTTGTGGGTGGGGAAAAAAAACATTGAGATGATGATGATCACGTGGCTGGAAGCTTCTGCCTACTGAACCTGTAGCAAATAATTGTTGCTTGAATTTAATACTTCCATACACTACAGGAGCCGCGGTAGAATTATAACCTGTGGTGCACAGTTAAGCATGAGCAGGCTGATGACCTGCATATAAAATGCATATTGGTAAACACTGAGCACCTTCTTATTTACTCAGGACTCTCGGCACTCCCTCGTCTTAAAATGGAAATGCAAATATCGTGGTAACTGACTACTATGAGCAGGAAACTCCAGTACTTAAATAGCTCCTGCTGTATAAGTCTTATTTATTGCTTCCGTTTTGAAAATTATTCTAGTTTTGCATGTGCTCTAATTTTGAAGCTTTTCCTGAATGGCTTTGAAGTCTTTTGAAAGTTCTCTAGATCTTTTCAAACTTCAAAGATTGATAACAATTTCCTTCTATCCTATGTAAGGGATATAGTAGAAATGATCATTTTTGAAAAAAAAAACCAACAAAAAACAAACCACATTAGAAAGCCAGACCTTTTCTTTAAGATTCCTTAAACCATTCAGAGAATGTGTGCTTTTGCTAGAGGGAAAAGTCCATGAATGCTGTGAATAGTGTTTTACAAGCCATGTTTCCTCAGGATACAAAGAAGGCAGCAAGAGGAGGAAGCAGAAGCAGAGAGAGGAACAGAAGAAGAAGAAGTCAACCAAAGGGAGTTACTAAAATGGACTTCTCTGCCATGCCAATACCTTTATAATAATGACAACTTAATGTTACATTTGAGCACACCTCTTTTGTGTATACTTTTTGATTGTTCACACTGCTAGCAAGGAAGTGACTCATGTTTAAAACTGTACTAAAATTGCACTATGTTATTCTTTTTAGTTTCACGGAGTGGCTTTCTTGCCAGCCAGGTTAGGGAATTCGAACGAGGCTGATCTTGGTTAGAAGTGCATTATGTTTGAAGATTGGAAAGCGTTACAGAATTTCT
The DNA here is from genome assembly GCF_001431845.1 of Calidris pugnax. Taxonomy (NCBI): domain Eukaryota; kingdom Metazoa; phylum Chordata; class Aves; order Charadriiformes; family Scolopacidae; genus Calidris; species Calidris pugnax. The sequence continues at coordinate 8,744,889 of NW_015090864.1, forward strand.
TACCTCTTCCTTCCCTGGGACTAAAATGACTCTAGTCTAGTGTTTGTTTGTTTTGTAGGGTATAAAGGGTTGTGCAAATGCCTGTTTATTGGTGGCCCTAGCATCAACATCAGGCCTGTTGAAAGAAAAGTCCTATTCACTTGTGTCATTTGGAATGGGACTGAGACATGAGCTCTTGTAGGGTAATTAATGCAAGTTTAGTAAGTGACTTCTACGGTTATTTTTTTCCCCAAGCTGGGCAGCAAAGGTTTGTCCCTGCTATTAAAATGTCCCTTCCTTTTAAATTGTATCATGAAGTTTTATCTTCTGATTTTAAGAAACTTAGTGTAATGATGGTCTCCTGAAAGCACTCCTACTGATTTCCTTAAGCATAGTTGACTTCTGATGAATCATTTAGTGAAATCATTCCTCATTTTAAAAGTTTATTTTCAGAACCTAGAGACAAATGATCTAAGTGCTACTTTAAAACTGCTTTTTGTTTCTGCTGAGTAGGTTTTAGATAACAAATGTTTTTTTTCATCATCCTTTTAAGATTTTATCAAGTTGTTTCTGCAAAGAACTTACACCTTTATGTATGAGAGCATTTTGCATTGGGTTTATTGCAGGACTAATTTTTTTTAGCTTGAAAAGATGTCTTCGATTTAAAAGAAATATGTATTTTCTGGCAAGATGACTTCCTTGCTTCCCATACTTGTCTCATGTGCATGACACATTGCTTCTCTTAACCTCTTAGTTTGTACAGAGCCCTTCTGTTGCCTTAAGCATTTACCTGCATGTTTCTTGTCAGTATGTTGCCTCCTCTTTTTAACCTCCAGGTAGGAGTTATCAGCTTATGGTTTTGTTTTGTTTCTTTTATCTTCCTCTTGCCAATACATTGTTAATGTAATATACTTAAACCTGGCAATATTGAAAGTCCGCAGTTCCTGGAGAAACCCACGCATCTTAATGTTTAAAAGATGTAGGATTGCATGTAGGGAAGAAGCTAAACAGAAAAATCAAGTCTGCATTCTAGCATGGATTGATATAACAAATCCTGGTGTCTCTGGTATCTGAATAGTTTAGCTTCAAATGCTTACATTTCCCAGTGTAACCCTACGCAAACATATAACCATACATGAACTCTGTTAGGGTATTTAAATTATGGTTAATATAAAATAAGACTCAGTACCAGTTTTCTGTCACTTAAGTACCACTTTCTTTTTGTTTTGTGCAGTGTTACTAATATTTAAAAATAAAGAGAATTCTCCTTTATACTTCGTCCTCTTGCATTGTGCTGTAGATTGGAGCTGGCATCAGTTGTTCATGTTTAATTTCAATTCCAGTTTAGGCTGCAAGCACAAAGGGGAGAGCCCGCGTTCACAAAATGCCCACAGGCCGAGTTATTCCTTTTGCTAAGTCCATGAGCAAGCCAATAACAGTGTCAAATGGCTGATACTGGAAAATGAGGGTTCGTTCTGGCTGGAAACATCGCTGTCAGGAGGGTACACCTCAAATGGAGCTTGCACATTCGCTGCGCGAGGAACATTCACACCAGATAATACCCAACACTTGGAATTGCATCCCGTTTAGTGTGCTTTCCTTTCTCTGGGAGAAGCCTGCCCCAGTACATATGCCAATTTTAAAGCTATTAGTGCTCCTTATTTGTTGGGGAAATAGCGCATGCTCTGGAAAAGCAGGAGGGGTGGAGGGCGGGAGAGGTGACACCAGCGCAGGGCTGTCCCTGTGCTGTGAGCAGCCCCACGTCACTGCACAGAGTGGCTCCAGACCAAGAATGTGCCCTCAAGAGTTATACACCTCCAGACCAAGAATGTGCCCTCAAGAGTTAGAGCAGACCAGGATTTCGTACATAAATATCCTACTGGCTCTCATCCCTGTGTTAGGCTTGAAGAAGGATAGAGCATTAATTAGTTAGGAGACCTGAAGGCAGGCTCTAAATTAGTTGGGGAGCCTCTCTACCAAGAGCATCCTTATCACACTGGAAAGGTGCTGGCAAGCTTGCAGCTGAGCTCCTACACCCTGTGCTTCCTGCGGGGAGAAGCTCCTGGGAAATGCAGAGTTCCTCCCCAGAGGAGGGAACCATGGGCATAATCTTCCCTATAACTACCTAGAATCTGCCCAAGCTTGCCTAGAAATAAAGAAATGTGGGCCCATGGCCATTGAGCCTAATTCCTTCCTTCCTTCAGTCTGATTATTTCTGGATTTTAACTGAAAGGTGGCTGCTTAACTGAGCACTGTGAAGCCTGGTGCTGTGTTGACGTGGCTGCGGTGCTTACAGGACGGCCTGGACGTGGTGCCACGTGTGTGTGAGCAAGCACATATGGGAGGTCTTCGTATCCCAGTGCATCCCGCTGCCGAAGGTGAAGGCTCCATGATTATATGGTTACTTGAAGTATGCGTTGGGGCAGGAAAAATGCAGGTGGGCGTGAGACACCGCAGCTGATAACAGATGATGCTGGCCCAAGAGTGGCTGTGAATAAACGTATTGTGAAAGTTGGAGAAAGATTCCTGACCATCCTGCAACACTTCTGTGGAAGAGCTGAGGACAGAAACAGAGCGACTTTAAGTACACATCTGACGTGATTTATGAAACGTATTGCAAAATGATTTTTTACAGAGAAGATACCTGGGCTCAGAGGCCCAAAGTGTTTTCAATGCCTTTTAGTATCTCATAAGAAAATGAAATTATTAGGGTAGAGAATACGCAGTGAGTTGAGTAACAGCATAATTAAAACGATAAACTAAAAACAAAACAGTTTTATCTTAGATAGTTGGACACAATCGCAAACAAGTAAAATATGAAAAGATAAGGGTTCCTGCTCCTCACTTAGAAGCTGCCACTATGAAAATGGTTTAAGTTCAGTTGGTTTTCCGCACCTTTTAGAGACGTGCATGGTCTGCTCTTTGAACCAAGGCTTGGCAAGGCTTTGATCCTAAATAAATGATCTCAGAGAGTGTAGGTGTCAAAATGATAAAAATGTATTTTTCAAGTTTTTGCCCAGTCTCTGCTCCGTGTGGCTGCCTGCCTCTGTGGGAAGCTTTCAGACCTGTAAGTCCGACTTCTAAGGTAACACAAACCTCAATTTTTCTCTGTCAGTTCAGCTGCCTTTACAGAAAATTGCTTTTTCCTGAATTTCTGAAACATTTAATGACTCTTTGTATGTATTTGTTGAAATATCACACCAAAAAGATGCTTCTGTTGAAAAGAAGAGAGTCAGATACCTGGAAAATGTATAAAAATCATTAGGGAAGCACTAAACTGCCTGTTTTCCTAAGCACATCTGAAATGTGTGACTCGTACCCACTTGTTCTTCAGGAATGTTCCCAGACATGTGCCACCACACCGGTGCCTATCAAGTGATGGGATTAGCTTGTTACTAGATTGACTGCCATGGTTTTATTCTGCCTATACAGAACTGTATGGATTCCATTTTTTTCCCTTTGTTGTGTGTGCCAGTTGCAGAGGACTGTTTATTCCCGGGATGCACAGGTTAGTCCTTCCTGCATTTCGGATATCTTTCTTCGTGTGCAGTCCTGCTCCTTTATGTCCAGACTTAGCTGACGTGTTCATGCTCTGTCATGTAACTGTGCCCGGGGAGCACCTTACTCCCCTGTAACTCACATATTGATGGGGTATGGTTGCCCAATTAATAGCAGTGGTGGTTCAATTAGGTGTATTCTCCTCTTCCAGACGAGCAAGTTGGAATCTGGTCTTAAGAGACTTTTTATCACTGTTTGCAAAACTTTCCTCATTCCTACTTGTAGCACTGAAAGCTGTAGGTAAGGCAAGGCAATTTTCCTCTCCGCTGATGAGAATTAAAACAGGGCACTTAAAGCCACAGACAGATGCTCAATTTTAATAGAAGTTCATATTTGAAACTGTGATCAATTCAGCTTGGCTTCTCACAAGTTTTTCTAGCCAAAAGGGACTAGGTGGGGTGTTGGGAAATGTCAGGTTTGTTAAGTACCTTGGTGGTGCTCTCTTGGGCACCAGCTGTTATCTACTGACTGCAGGAACAGCACTTCCAAAGTGGCTGAGCCGACCTGAGGTGACATTTCCAAGTGTGAGGTAAGTTACTTTGCTGCTCTCGTCACAACAAGCAGAAACTGCTCATGTCATTTGGCACATTTTGAACTACAGTGTCGGGTGTCCCAAACTTTCCTTCTGCCTCTTCCAGAAAGCCTCGTGTTGTCACTGCAAAGCCAGCCCAAAAGGCAAGAAGTGAGTGCAAGAGGAAGACCAAAGCAGCATGGGCTCCCATAACGAGTCTGAATGCTTGGATTTCAGGAGAATGCCTCCATGTCTGCCTAGAAGTGATCACAGATTTTCTAGGATGCCTCCAAGGTGGGAACAGGATCTCACTGCACTGGCTGGGTGTTTAATTGCATCTCTTCAATGCCTGTTTCCATTGGCATTCACATACACCTTTCTACTTAAACAGCATACGTAATTTTTTCCATCCCTTGTTTGGGACATTCTCATTTTTTGGTCAATGCAGACTGATGGCTTGCTTGTTCTTTAGGCTGCCAGTAGTTGCAATTTAATGAAATCTTATGTTATGGGAGGTGTTATTTTTACATTATCTCAATAGTAGATAGTTAGTTGGGAAAATTTCTTTAACTTCAAAACTAAAGTTACTTCCAGGTTTTTAAGATGAAAGCTAACAGTGCAAACTGGTAGAACACTCCTAATACATGTTTTAAATGTATTAGGTTAAAATTTACTGAATACGTGTTTTTGCCTGATTTTTGGAGTCCCAATTTGTGACATCTTTGGATGCTTTCACACGTTAAGCTGAGCAGTGCTGGTCGCATATTGCTACGTAAGACCAAGAGACAGGTTGGAGCTCCTTTAATAGACTGCTCGCTCAGAGCAGAGGAAGGGAAGGAGCTCTGAGGAGACATTAAGGAGCACTAAGCTGACACTTCCCACGGCACAGGGACACTTCCCAAAGGTGCATGACTTGATCCTGGCAGCAGATGCAAGCCACAACCTGCCATGCTGGTAGAGTTGTGACAACATGGGTTTCACAGCTTCAGGATTCCAGGCGAGGAGGTAACCAGCAGTAGAGCCTTCCCAGTGCTGTGAGTCATGCTTTATACCCATAAAAGTGATTTGTCAGCTACCTGGCCCACTGGCCTCTCTTTGATAGTGACTAATGGTGGATGCCTAGGGGAGAGCACAGGAACAGGCTAAATGTGTAATTATGCCTCACCAGACTGTTTTCCCAGCTGCGGCGCTTTGGGTCAGAGGCTCCTGGATCCAGAAATCTTTCTGTTGCCCAGTATTTTTTTCCATTGGCTTGTTCAATTGTCTCTTAACCTCAAAAACTGCTCAGTACCCTCGGCAAGGGGTTCCTCCCCTAATTGTTGGGTCGAGATCCTGTGCTTTAAACCTCTCCCTTGCAAGCTTCTCGTTTCCTACTCTCCTCCCTCCTGACATTGGAAGAGATACTAAGCAAAACATCCTCATTCACCTTTTCCATGCCACTCATGATTTTACACGTTTTGCTCACGCCATCCTTTGGTTAACTCCTTTATGGCTCATAACATCCTCATTCACCTTTTCCATGCCACCCATGATTTTACATGTTTTGCTCATGCCATCCTTTGGTTAACTCCTTTATGGCTCAATAGGTCTGGTATATTGTACCATTAGGAAAGCTTCTTAAACAGCAGCTGTTGCTCAGCTCCATAAATTGTGATGACCACCCAGATGAGCATGACTAGTGTTTTAGCAACTTGTGAATACCCCATTATCAGTCTGACCGAAAGAGAAAAAGGCCACACAAAGCACGGGACGCAGGAAGAGCAGACCAGCTCTTGAGACCCAGCTCTGATGCCCTCAGTCTCGCCAGGCTCTCACAGGATCTGGAATGACGACGCATGAGCTCATGGCACTGATGGTATCTCCAGGGGATGGTCCCACACACCACCTGCCTTCCCACCCCCTCAGATGAAATCGCGTCACGGGGCATTCCTGGGAAGCTGACGGGACGCGGCACCTCCTGACTCAGGCACATCTCCTGCCACTGCTCACTGTTCCTCAGGCTGCAACGTTCACTGTCTCAAACTCTGCTGGGCTGGCACCACAGGGACTGGGGAGTAAGTGTGTGCTATATTGTAAGAAGTGTCTGGTGTTGCCAACGCCAGTTTGCCTGCTCCCATGGAAAACCGGTGTTGGCTGTTTGGTCCCTGCCAACCAGGGAGACAGGTCTGGTAACCTTGGGAAGACACCTTGTGCCTGGTGTGACACATCCCTTTGTTTTGCTCATGCCATCCTTTGGTTAACTCCTTTATGGCTCAATAGGTCTGGTATATTGTACCATTAGGAAAGCTTCTTAAACAGCAGCTGTTGCTCAGCTCCATAAATTGTGATGACCACCCAGATGAGCATGACTAGTGTTTTAGCAACTTGTGAATACCCCATTATCAGTCTGACCGAAAGAGAAAAAGGCCACACAAAGCACGGGACGCAGGAAGAGCAGACCAGCTCTTGAGACCCAGCTCTGATGCCCTCAGTCTCGCCGGGCTCTCACAGGATCTGGAATGACGACGCATGAGCTCATGGCACTGATGGTATCTCCAGGGGATGGTCCCACACACCACCTGCCTTCCCACCCCCTCAGATGAAATCGCGTCACGGGGCATTCCTGGGAAGCTGACGGGACGCGGCACCTCCTGACTCAGGCACATCTCCTGCCACTGCTCACTGTTCCTCAGGCTGCAACGTTCACTGTCTCAAACTCTGCTGGGCTGGCACCACAGGGACTGGGGAGTAAGTGTGTGCTATATTGTAAGAAGTGTCTGGTGTTGCCAACGCCAGTTTGCCTGCTCCCATGGAAAACCGGTGTTGGCTGTTTGGTCCCTGCCAACCAGGGAGACAGGTCTGGTAACCTTGGGAAGACACCTTGTGCCTGGTGTGACACATCCCTGCAGGCCTGGAGATGTGGGCAAGGCCACTCCAGATGTCCCTGATTTCTGTAGCGCTGCCCATGGAGCATAACAGCTTTTCCACTTCCAACCCCTTTTTGTCCATTATGCAGATGATAGTTCTCATCTGGAGCAATATGGGCTGTGACTTTCCCTATTCATAGAATCATAGAATGGTTTAGGTTGGAAGGGACCTTAAAGATCATTCAGTTCCAACCCCACTGTCACGAGCAGGGACACCTCCCACTAGACCAGGTTGCTCAAAGCCCCATCCAGCCTGGTCTTGAACACCTCCAGGGATGAGGCATCCGTAACTTCCCTGGGCAACCTGTTCCAGTGCCTCACCACCCTCATCGTGAAAATTTTTTTCCTGAGATCCAATCTAAATCCACCCTCTTCCAGTTTCCCCTCAGAATCTTCTGTGCAGGGACAGCCATGCACAAGTGTTCACTTGCTGGGCTTTAGGGCCACTGACATCACTTGGGAAATCTTAAATGGCTGGGGAGTTAGTTATGAGCAAACATCAGAGATGGTAGGGAGGATCCAGGGAGATGGGAGGGTGCAGGACATCAAACGCCGATTCTTAAAGTCCGAAGTCACAATTGGCCCATTGATCCAACCCCCCCCCTCCAAAAAAAAAAAGAGGTTGTGTCAGGATCTGTCAAAGCTCAGAGTGTGTCTGGCTCTGCAGCTCTGGTTCAGATCCAGCTCTGCTTTAAATACGATTCTGCCCGATAGGTTTTCCATCTGTGTGCAGACACGGGCTCGAGCGACAGGTAACCTCTGCTGGCTGTGCCTCTGCTCCAGCAGATAGCCCTGCTGTGGTCTGCAGGAAGGTTTCTCTTATTGGGTGCACCTGAGCCCACGGCCTCTTCTTTGTCAGCAGGGTTCAGGTTTGGTGGTGGTGGTTTTTTAATCAACAAAATGACTTCCCTCGGAACCACAGATTTTTCTCTCATGAATACTTAGGAAAATATTATTTAGCTCATGTGTAATGCAAGTCTCAGGTTGCATTAGGAGATGGGATGTGATAGAACACGATGGTAATGAGTCACCTCGTATCATGTTTTATTGTGATGTGTCAGCTGAGAAAGCTAAAGAGCTATAGGTGTTTCTACCAGCCCAATTATGAAACAACAACTGGTTCATGCAGATATTACTAAGTTTTTCCTGGGATAGTTAGATTTAGGTCTGTGGTTTAGCAATGTTTTGTTTAAGTTGCTAACAATGAGCTGCTTCGGAATCTATTTTCCACCCAGAAAAAGTCATCAGTCTCTTGTTACCTAGGGTTAACCTTGCTTAAAGATGCCAGTCATCAGGACGACACTGTCTTTCCCAGCAGAAGGGAAAGTCCATGAGATTGTCTTTATTTTAGGGCTACTTTCTGTTGGCATTGACTAGAAGAGGGTGCCGATGCCATCGCCTGTCGCTGCTGTAGAACTGAGAATATGAAGGCATGATTTGGAAAGTCAGGAGGGTAGAGGCTGGTCCTACACGTCTCAATTTAATCCAGAGAATGACAGATGCCCAGACACAGGCCAAAAAACTCACAAGGTTTTCAAGGTAGGCTTTTCACTTCCATTACTGCTGGCTGCATTGCTGGCGGTCATTAAGAAGCATGCAGGACTCTTCAGGACATCACACCAGCCCTGGGTATGAAATTGTGCCTATGGGATGCAGGTGATAGAACTGGTGGAGGCCAGTGGGTCTCAGTCCCTCTCTCTCCACCACTGGTCTGGTGTGACCTTCAGCCAACTGCTTTGCCTCCTGCCGAAATGCCCATAGATTTGCCAGGGCTGTCCAAGGAAACAGCAACTTCGCTGGGCAGTCTGGAAGCATCTGGTGTACGTGATCTGCTATGGTGATTGTGGGTGAGGCCTTTTTCTTATATGTTTAGGTAAATTTGGAAAATAAGGATTTACATGTTCAACTTCTCTTGTCATACTGTTTATTTTGAATGTGAGTGAACTCAGCGGGGGGCTGCAGTTTCTAGCCCCTCACACAGGGCACAGGTTTGGAGCAGGTGTATGTGTTTCCTCTCCACAGCTCCGTGTCTTCTCCTGGTTACGGCTCTCCGGCAGCCCCCATCCCTTCAGCCCTGTGTCTCCCTGCAGCAGAAACAGTTGATTCAGTGAAATGCTCTGGGGCTTTTGCTGTGTCAATGAGCAGAGACCAGGGTAGGACCTTTCCCATCATTTTTATACTGTGGTTTGAACTCCCCTGCTCTAAAGTGTCCGTCTTGCACCATTAACCCCTTCCAGCCCTGGATGGTGGAGAGGGTTTCCTAGCGGAGCTGTAAATGCTTCAGAGGAGGCATCTGGGGAGGGAAGCTGAATAATGGAAATGTTAACAGACCTTTCATTACACACCCGATACATCATTACTTAATTTCTTTGCTTTTGTCTCCTGTTTTTATAGTTTTTTTTTTTTTCCCATGCTCTTCCAGTTTCCCCTCAGAATCTTCTGTGCAGGGACAGCCATGCACAAGTGTTCACTTGTTGGGCTTTAGGGCCACTGACATCACTTGGGAAATCTTAAATGGCTGGGGAGTTAGTTATGAGCAAACATCAGAGATGGTAGGGAGGACCCAGGGAGATGGGAGGGTGCAGGACATCAAACGCCGATTCTTAAAGTCCGAAGTCACAATTGGCCCATTGATCCAACCCCCCCCCTCCAAAAAAAAAAAGAGGTTGTGTCAGGATCTGTCAAAGCTCAGAGTGTGTCTGGCTCTGCAGCTCTGGTTCAGATCCAGCTCTGCTTTAAATACAATTCTGCCTGATAGGTTTTCCATCTGTGTGCAGACACGGGCTCGAGCGACAGGTAACCTCTGCTGGCTGTGCCTCTGCTCCAGCAGATAGCCCTGCTGTGGTCTGCAGGAAGGTTTCTCTTATTGGGTGCACCTGAGCCCACGGCCTCTTCTTTGTCAGCAGGGTTCAGGTTTGGTGGTGGTGGTTTTTTAATCAACAAAATGACTTCCCTCGGAACCACAGATTTTTCTCTCATGAATACTTAGGAAAATATTATTTAGCTCATGTGTAATGCAAGTCTCAGGTTGCATTAGGAGATGGGATGTGATAGAACACGATGGTAATGAGTCACCTCGTATCATGTTTTATTGTGATGTGTCAGCTGAGAAAGCTAAAGAGCTATAGGTGTTTCTACCAGCCCAATTATGAAACAACAACTGGTTCATGCAGATATTACTAAGTTTTTCCTGGGATAGTTAGATTTAGGTCTGTGGTTTAGCAATGTTTTGTTTAAGTTGCTAACAATGAGCTGCTTCGGAATCTATTTTCCACCCAGAAAAAGTCATCAGTCTCTTGTTACCTAGGGTTAACCTTGCTTAAAGATGCCAGTCATCAGGACGACACTGTCTTTCCCAGCAGAAGGGAAAGTCCATGAGATTGTCTTTATTTTAGGGCTACTTTCTGTTGGCATTGACTAGAAGAGGGTGCCGATGCCATCGCCTGTCGCTGCTGTAGAACTGAGAATATGAAGGCATGATTTGGAAAGTCAGGAGGGTAGAGGCTGGTCCTACACGTCTCAATTTAATCCAGAGAATGACAGATGCCCAGACACAGGCCAAAAAACTCACAAGGTTTTCAAGGTAGGCTTTTCACTTCCATTACTGCTGGCTGCATTGCTGGCGGTCATTAAGAAGCATGCAGGACTCTTCAGGACATCACACCAGCCCTGGGTATGAAATTGTGCCTATGGGATGCAGGTGATAGAACTGGTGGAGGCCAGTGGGTCTCAGTCCCTCTCTCTCCACCACTGGTCTGGTGTGACCTTCAGCCAACTGCTTTGCCTCCTGCCGAAATGCCCATAGATTTGCCAGGGCTGTCCAAGGAAACAGCAACTTCGCTGGGCAGTCTGGAAGCATCTGGTGTACGTGATCTGCTATGGTGATTGTGGGTGAGGCCTTTTTCTTATATGTTTAGGTAAATTTGGAAAATAAGGATTTACATGTTCAACTTCTCTTGTCATACTGTTTATTTTGAATGTGAGTGAACTCAGCGGGGGGCTGCAGTTTCTAGCCCCTCACACAGGGCACAGGTTTGGAGCAGGTGTATGTGTTTCCTCTCCACAGCTCCGTGTCTTCTCCTGGTTACGGCTCTCCGGCAGCCCCCATCCCTTCAGCCCTGTGTCTCCCTGCAGCAGAAACAGTTGATTCAGTGAAATGCTCTGGGGCTTTTGCTGTGTCAATGAGCAGAGACCAGGGTAGGACCTTTCCCATCATTTTTATACTGTGGTTTGAACTCCCCTGCTCTAAAGTGTCCGTCTTGCACCATTAACCCCTTCCAGCCCTGGATGGTGGAGAGGGTTTCCTAGCGGAGCTGTAAATGCTTCAGAGGAGGCATCTGGGGAGGGAAGCTGAATAATGGAAATGTTAACAGACCTTTCATTACACACCCGATACATCATTACTTAATTTCTTTGCTTTTGTCTCCTGTTTTTATAGTTTTTTTTTTTTTCCCCTGATCAATAGCATTCATCCTACTCAGTGAACAGGCTTGATACTGTTTTTATGGTGTGAAAATTACTGTTGCTTTGACTGGCTCCTATTACCAGGTGACACTGCTTGGCAGAAAACAATGAATCTTCCTATTATTTGGAAAATAAATGTGATTTATGGGAGCAGCAATCGATAGTGTTCTGCGTCTTGCCGTCAGAGTGCTTGCTTTCTTGAAATAAGGCTTTTACCTTTGGAGTGTGAAGGCTGTTTATCTAGTGCTGCAGGACAATCTATAATGTATAAATATTTTAATCTCAGCTTTTATTAAGGATTTTTAAAAAGATGATGATAAAGAAAACATATGTTGGCTTTTTAAGGGTTTGATGTCTTTGTGCAAAGCACTCGAGTAGGTGTAAAGCTCAGCACGTTGGCCGGGAAGGGCATGTTGTGGTTAGTTACTGGCGATGCTGGAGGGAGGAGGAGGAAGGAGAAAGCCGACCATTGAGCACCTGCCATCTCTTCCCTTCACTCACTGGAGAGATGATGGTCAACACTGAGGATTTCTTATTAAAATCCCACAACACTGATAACAAAAAATCGACCAATTTAGCTTCAGGGAAGCAGAACCCCTTCACCTGATAACTGTGCAAGGCATTATCTAGAGATGTCTGCGGAGGCCTGTGAGGCTGCTCCTGGTTTTTCTGTTCATTCTTGCTCTTGTGTAGCAATCTCTCACTGCCTACTACTTTGCTTTAGCTATTGTGGGCACACTCTTCTCCCAGACAGAGCAGGCATGGGTCATCTTCCTCTAATACCCATGCTAAGAATGTCTTGTGTTTCTTGAAGAACTGGTAAATGAAGAGTTTACCTATTTGGGGACAGTTTTTGCGTCTCCCTTGGGACAAAGGAACTAAGGGAGTTCAATGTCACTTTAGTTTGTTGTGGTTTTTTTGTTTTGTTTTCTTTTCTTTTCTTTTTTTAAAATAGAAGTGGTCTTCAAGTCCCCTCAACTCTTTGGTGTATTCCAGGTAGCACTGGATTAACAGTGATATAAACTATGGTTCTGGTGTATTTATGTAGAGAGAGAAGGTTGTGTGACTGCATCCATGTATCAGTACCATCTGGAAGCAAATACAGTTGGGGCCAAACCCTGAGTTCTTCCCTGTAATTGTGTTTCCTGTGCCAAGGAAGAGCTGACACAGCCCCCGGGGCAGCAGAGCTGAGCGTCACCTCAGCCAAGTGCAGGTACCCCAACACCTCCAAGGATGGATGCCCTGGGAGATCTGTGGTGCCCCAAACCCATAGATATTGGAGAGATGTGATTCCAGTCCTGGGGTGGAAGTTTTCACCTCCTGAGGATCAAATTTGACCTCAGCAAACGATTTTTGTCCTACAACAAGCAGCCTAAGGGGCCACGCTTTTTGCAAAATTACTGGTCAAAGGAGCCTTGTGTCCAAAAAGGCACATCTGCACAGGAAAGACTGAACACTGAATATACACCTATCACTGCTGCACAAAGGGCCAAAGACACAGGGCCCAAATTATTTCTCTGTATAGAACTGAGCTGCTCAGAAAAACAGTTTATCAAGAGATTTTTGTTAAGGTATTTTGACAAAGACAAATGTTCCCCTTGGAAGCAGGGAACATCAGACAGGAAGAGGTTGATCATTAATTTTAAAAAGTTAATTTTCTGTCAGGTAAAGTTTTATTTTGGAGATCACAGAATAGTATTATCATTTAGGTTGGAAAGACCTAGAAGATCATTCAAATCCAACCATAAGCCTAACACTGCCAAATCCACCACTAAACCCCGTATTACTAGCCCTCCTGCCAACCTTCTTGCTCTGCTTTGGGCTGATTTCCAGTCAAGCTGAAGTGAACAGATGAAAGTTGGTTTTTTCCCTTTAGAATTAAATATGCACGCAAACATATACATATTTATACATACCTTAAGTACCGTTCTGGATATTTCCAATTACCTTTCTTAGGCCAAGAGGATGGATAATGCTGTACTAGCAGCTGGGAGGATGAAGTGAACTGGAATTGCCTTTATCAATCTTAAAACAGTGGAATCAGCAGTTCTCTGAATATCTTTGTGCAGAGCCTCTGAGTTTATGTTCAGGTAGTGCCAAACACTGGGGTAATCCAACCCTGATTTGGGTCTCCTTAGTAGAATGTCTTTGTTTTACGGTCAAGAGGAGTTTATTATGAAAATCTGATCTGCTACATTATGTGAGGCTATATAATGTCACTTCATGGTGTCTGCATTGAAGTTATGATCTCATGGCAAATCCAGAGTGTATCTCACAGAGAAACACCCAACCACAACTAGAAAAATTATCTCTTTTAGGCATCACCTCTTACAGAACATACTTTGGTTTACTCGGTTCCTCAAACAGCAGCTTCTATTGCCTGCAATGTCCTTACACAGATAGGACCTTCTCTGGCCAGGAATAAACATAGGGTTTGTGCTGAGTTAGATACAAAGAATGGATTTCAGTGGGTAGAACAGCATAAATACAGGTGCCAGGGTAGCTATAAGTATACAGATTTTGATAAATATAATTACACTGTTGTTAAAAGGACTTTGGTGTAGTTTATTTCTTCGACTTGCAAGAGTTGGACAGAGATAGAGAGCTGTCAAAGGGAGTCCACAGTTTTGTTTTCTTATCTGAAACTAGAGCCCCAGGACACAGCTGTATTCTTGTACTGTGAAGATTAATTTAAAATAAATACCATACTTTTTATATCAGGCTCTTTCCTTCAGTCCAGGACTTTTGTCACATGGATGTACTTATCTATGTGAAAAGCTGCACCACCAAAAGCAGGTGCAGCTTTTCCTGCTGTCCCACTTTGGAGAGGACATATTTGTGTGCATCTACCTGGCTACGGGTGCAGGATTCAGCACTGTACTTTAGCACTCTATTGCTAGTGATAAGTACCTTTACTGGGATAATGACATGAACTTGAAGAGGTGTTATACATTAATTATACCAACACAGGCTGAGGTAAAATTCCGGACGTATTTAAAGCTTCCCATATGTAACATAAATAAGCTACTGCTATGTGTATCGTTGCACTGAATCTCACTCTTAAATGATACTTTACTTTGATCAGGCAACAGAATAGCTGAGTAACAGAAGTACCATGTTGCCACTTCAGAATCTGGTCATAATTTGATGACATTATCAGGATGTCTGTCTTCTCTATAAAAGATCCTGAAAAGGTCTTCTTATTTAAATTAAACCTTATAGAGTGCACAATGCTTTTCTGAATGCAACTAACCATTCCTTAATTAGCCCTGGCAGTTGCTGTGCTATTTGCACAAATATATACTGATACTCAGTGAATTAAATCATGATGCATCCTTCCAAGGGCAGTGGTGAAGAAATCCCATCAGCCCACATTGCCTTAAATCAGCCTTTGCCAACTAATTTGTATTGCTCTGAACGTGGAGCACTTTACTGTGATGAGTTAACTCCAATACTGACAGAGTAAACCCCCAAATCCTGCTATCACTTAGAAGCCTAGAAGGAGTTTTGCTCCACAAAGCTTAATGTACTCCTGTCAGGTTCATGACTTCATAAATAAAGCAGTGCTCTGCTTTCCCCCTAGGAAGAAGTTGTGTTCCTGACTCCCTTCTCATATTGAAGCTGTTGAAAGAGCTTTCAGCCAAGAGCTTTCAGCTTTGTGAGCTACCTCACCCCCAATTTTCCATATAGCTGAATTTCCTTGCACCTTAGCCTAATTTATCAGCTTTGTAAAAAATCTGCTATGGTTTCTTCTTTAGAATCCCTCTGGTCTTCTGCAATTCCTGAGCATGTGGAGCTGCAAAGGGTATTAATCTGGAAGCACAACTTTTGTGGGGGAATCAGCCCTTGCAGATATGATCTAAGTTCAAAGTCGGAAATTTGCTGGAGCGAGGGTGGTCTGGAGGCAGAAAGTAGTTTGATGTATGATGCATGGCCACATTACAAACATATCTCTCTACTTGAGAATGCGGCTTTCAGGGTTAAGAGAGTAGCCTGGGACTGAAAGGATCTGCATGCAGTTCTTGACTCTGCTCCTGCCTGTCTGAGTCAATGTTAAAATGGTTACCAGTCAGCCTATCTCTCTGTTCCCTGTGTATAAAATAAGGTAATTTAATCCCTTTCTCTTGCACTTCATTCAATCCATTTAGGTCATTAATTCTTCAGGCCAGGAACTCAATCGTGCTGTTTCACAAGGCAAGCACACAGAGACCCAACGTGGAGAAATACAGAATAAACAGTCCTGTAGCTTATAAAAATGAAATTCAACCCTACAGAGCACTTCCCCTTACTACCAATACTAAGACAACACACCTCTCCCCTTAAATCCAGACACACCAGGGATGGAGACGGGTGAGGTCTGAGAAGGATGAGGTCTGCTAAGTGCCCTGCTCCACCCTTCTGCTGGCAGCTCTTGTTGCATCCCCTCTCGCTCTGCCTAATTGTATTTGCAGTGCAAGTATTTGTACAACCACAGCCATATCCAAGGACTTTCCCAGAGATAAGGGGGTTTATTTCACTTCCATCCAGAGCTATCTGCAAAATAATGTAATTAGTTGGTCCCATGTTTGTCAAGAGAAAACAAAAATGAACAGCTTAAATGGTATTTGGATGAACAACATATTCCTGCCCTTTGGCATAATTCAGCCTATAACTCCTTTTCCAGCTGTTCCTGTGCTACGATGTCCACCACTCCGGGGTGTGACACAGAGCAGGGCTACAGGAAGATAGTGCCTTGATTTAGAGGAAAATTTCAGCACATCTACCACAGGAAAAGTTATTCAACTCCTTCAATTATTTATCTCCTGCATTTGTAACATATGTTTTTGTAGGTACTCATATTTTCGGGGTGCTGGTTAGTGCAGGAGCAATGTAACCAGTTCTCTTCTGGCTTTCCTTCAGCTCTGCCCCTATCACCTGGACATGAGTCCCACTGGAGTGGAACAGACCCTGTAACTATTCTCTGTGAGGGGCTTAAATATATTTTCCTGCTTGTTAGACAAACCTAATGTAACCCTAACTATCCAAGCCAACTACTGTGGTAAAAAGATGCTGTAAGATCTCGAGAATCCAGAGCAAAAGGAGGAGCATTTAAAAAGGCCCCCAAAACAGCTACCTTTAATGGAATTAGATAGCTTAGCTAAATAAATAAGAAGCTATTGCTCGTGGAAAAAAAATGTCAGTGATTTCCCCTGAGGTAAAATCAGTAGAGCAAAAGAAAAAAAAAAAAGTCTAAAAAAAAAATAATCCCTCACCATAAACCCAAAGGGACTTGTCAGTTCTAAGGCAGAAATTGGAGAGACCACTCAAGCAAGAAGAGGATTAGGCTATCTCCTATCAAAGCATGCATGGACTGGATTTTTTACAGCAACTTAAACAGAAAGTGGTGAGGTTTTGGGTTTGTTTTTTTTCCATTTCCAGCTGTGGCAAAGATTGAAGAAAAAATGTACACAGTACAGTCCCTAGGGTAACGTCATTCCAGCAGGACCAGTGCCCGCATCCTCCTTCTAGGTCCATCGGTTTAACAATTATAAAACTCTTTGCACAGCGATGCCAAAGGCAGCGTGGAGCATTTACACCTTTGGCTAAATCTGTGCAGACCCATGTCCCACGGTGCTGAACATGAGAGTGAGCTGGCCTGGCTGTGAGATGGAAAGGACATAGTTGGTGATGAAGGGATGCAGGAGAGCTGGACGCAGCTTTGCTACCACGAATCCTGCCTCCTAATTCCCTCTGACCTGGGCTCCTGATCCCAGACACATCAACGCTCAGCTATTTTGAATCTGCTCAGGCTTCCAAAAATACCAGGCATGCCCTGAGCACACTCACACCAGCACAGCCTCTGCTGTGAGAACGTGGTACAAGCCTGTTTGCTCTGTGCGAGGAGCACTGTGCTCTCCTACCGTGCTGTCCCCCTGCTGCTGCCAGACAACAGGACTCTATTACAAGTAGCAGAAATTGGGAAAAATATTACTGGACTGTGAATAAATGATTCCTTATTAAAATTCAAATTTTCTTTCTCTTTTGCAGCCTTAGATTCTGGTGCTGTTGACGTAATGCATCTACCTGTCCAGCTTTTCGTTATAAAGCCTTTGCCAATGTATAACTCTCCCTCTCTTTTTCTATTTTTTTTTTTTTTCTTCCTTGCCACTTCATTGCCAGCTGGAGAAAAACTGTTATCTCCTTCCTATGGGCAGGGCATTAAGAGATAAAAAAGCAATTCCAATGCCAAATAGCAAAGTCTACCTTCCCAGCCTTCAGCCACCACTCTTCCTTGGCTGAACCTGACAGTGTCCTATGCCTGGAGCCTTCTCAGGTTCTCCTTCGACATTTCCCTAAACATCTCTACATGTTCTACATTGAGAGACAAACAATCATCAAGTCCATGCAGCAGCCTGCACTCCTGCTGGTAGTCACCAACAAGGTGCTCTGTGCCCATTTTCAGTTTCAGAGCCTACCCTGAAAAGGACCACCTAAAGATAGTTTCCATTTATGCTCAGCAGACGAAACCTTCTGCTGGGATAGAGTAGTTGCAGGCTCACCTCCCTTAGCCGCCTGAAGGCTTCCCAGCATTATCTTCTGCCCACAAGGTTCTTCTCTTGGAGGCAGGATAATAACAGGGCATCTTTAAAACAGCTATTCAAGGATGTCATACAGCATGGGAAAACTTCAGCAGAAGAATATACCTGAAGACTCCTACAGTCCATGAGCACTGTGGGCACCACGCAGTGGGCCCCATAGGTCTGCAGCAGTAACTGTGCCTCTGAGATGTCACATTTTGTAAAGCATCCTGGACTTGACTTCAAGGTCTACCATCAGCAGAGTCCTCTCCATAGGACAGCTTCATGTGGAAGTGGGTTTTCTTAGCCCCTTCCCCAACAACGCTCCCCTACAAGTTTACCTTATCTTGATGCTGTTCCCTAAGGTGTCTGCCTTGCAACAGTGCTCTTTTAAGGTATTAGAGTGCCCAATTTCTGCCTATAAATCTAATCCTAAGTAAGTCACCCAAGTTAAAATAGAGAATTTATTCTGAAGGTAAGATATCAATCCAGTTTGAATTTACACCACCCTTTTTAACCTCAAGACTTCTAAATCCAATTGCCTCAGTATATGAATATTACATTATCAAATAGTATTCAAGGATGCTGTCGATCTACACATGGCTGAATCAAGGTTAGCTGTAGTAAAGAATTCATTGCTCAATATGTGGTTAAAATGGATTCCATGTCTTTACAAGTTTATACATTTAGCTTCAGGCATTTTATTATGACTGGCGTGAATGATAAGCTTTCAAAATAAACATACATGTATTGCTCTATATTGTAAGTGAAGTGACCATAATCCCTACTCTGCCTAGTTCTCCTGTTTTAAAAATTCTTCTAACCATGACATCAGGATTTTGTAGACCAGTATTGCTTTCCTTGAACTATTTCAGATGAATAATTCTCATGCCAGGGAGATATTTTACTGGTACCTCCCTCACCCCCCTGGAAAATCCACTCATAGTTTAGAAACCTAGAAGAGAACCAGAAATTTGGCAGTTCCCAACTGTCATTTGCTCCTTATAGCCTACTTTTGGAGCACTGCCAGAGGCTCTCATCAGTCTGCTCGTGATGTATACATGCCTCTTTCAGCATAAGGTATGGCTGTGGACAAGATGTAGGCACATGAAAATAACGGCTGCTGATTTCTTTATCAAAATGCTCTTTGACCTTGACCCTTGGCTGGAAACCGCTATATTATTAATTTAAGTCTCTTTACTTGAAATTCATGTTCTGTGTAAGCTTTATTACTACAGATTTCACAAACTGGGAAAAAAAATCACACTGTTAGCATGACACCCCCAAATACCAGTCTGTCTGCTAGGTTTCTCCTGGGAGCTAGTTACTCTTTGCACGACCTCAGCACCTTCCTACTGACCCAGCGCAGGAGCAGAAGTAATATTAGAAAGTCCTAAACTCACTGTTAGTATAGAATAATTTTATTTAAAACCACTGGCCTACATCCCAGTTGAATTTATTTGCCGAAACATGAGCCTTTGGTGTAGCACAGATACCATTTTATTTTGTGCAAAGGCGTAGATTCTTGCTTAGGAAGATTTATCTGATATTAATGACATAGCTGCATTTAGATTGCATGAATCAGTACGTGCCATAAACTGCTTGAACACTCGTTAAACCTGATGAATTAAATAACCCTCCTGGGCTGGAGAGAGATGTTGCTGTTATAGTTTATGATATATCATATATCACATTTGTTTGTTATTGTTCTACCCAGGTTATTTTATGTGTAAAAGTGATAACGCCAGCAGGAGTAATTCCTGCTTATTCTGTAAAAAACAGATGCTCCACAAACAGGAGAAAGTGCGAAGAGCCTGGAAATCAGGAAATCTGCTGGAAATCTCCCCGATAGCCTGAGGAAGTGCTGGAAGACTTGTCTATATGGAGAAAGAGCCTAAAGAATATTATGTTGTAGTTATTATACTGTGGGTTGGCTTTTTTACAGTAAAACAACTCGTATTCTGATGTTAATTCCTTTTGTTTTGAGTGCTCTCCCTTTGCAAGTGTTGCTCCAGGGGCTGCTTATCCCCAGCTTGGGTCTCTTAGGTTGGAGTCTGGTGCTTGATGATACTGATACGTGTCTCTTCTTCTGTTCCCAGGGAGGACTGGACGGGGGCCCAGATCTGCGTTCCAGTGGCTCTCTAAACCCTTTAAGGCTTGCGCAAAGGTAAATCCGCTTAAAATTGTAGGCCAAACATCGTTTGCTCCGTGTTATCTATATAAGCTCCTTTTTTTTTTTTTTTTTTAATTAGCTGGTAGCACAGTTCCTCCAGTTCTCAGGTTTACACTTTCGGTCGGTCTTGTATGTGTTGGCTGGCTGAGAGCAGCTCCTATCAGCCCCAGCCAATTCCCCATGGAGTCAATGGGTGCTGAGCCAGGCCAGCTGCCCTTGGCTGTGAACTGTAAAATAAATATTTCTCTTAAACACGGAGCATCTCGACTATTCCAAGAATGTCTCAAAAGCTGGTCTAGGCTATGTCAGCTCTTCTTCATAGGCAAAAGGGAAAAATCCTTTCAGAACTGAAGCATGGGAAGTATGTAACGCTGAGATGTGTCATTGTCTAAACTTCGGGCAGGGTGGGATGTTAGGGGAGGTTTCCAGGGAACCAGAAAAACTTTCACAAACTTATTGGCTGACGTCCATGGCAAATGTCATTCCAGATATGGCAGAGAATTAAGCAGCTCTATAGCAAAGTAAGACCGCATCCAAAAATAAAGATCATAACACTCACGTTTTAATGCTAAATGATAAAAATTCAAGTGCTGTATAAGTCAGTGAGACTGGGGAAGAGACTTATGATCCCCGCCAGTATTTAAATAAGTAATTTTCTGTGATTCTGATTACAAACAAGTTAAGTGTTCAGATGCATTTAAGGGTGGGAATTGTTTCCCAGCTTTAGAAGGGACTAATCTTTAAGTTACATACAATGTGCTTTGCTAAACTGCGGATGAAATTTCTCTCACCTGGCCAGTGACGGGTCATGCTGTCTCTGACTTAAAGTGTCTGATTTAAATCTAATACACAGATAAACAAAGAAAAAAACTACCTTTCAAAGAAGTCCACCTAGGACTCCAAAAACCCTCACTCAGGCTACATAAAAGTAAGCAAATATTCGATACCTCTGACAGCCAAAGCTCTGCTAACCTAGAACCAAATATTTAAATATGAAACTGGTCCTGCTCCATGCATGACATTGTCCTCCACTGACTATCCTCTTACATGTCCATTTGCTCCTTTCTCAGCTCTCTTTCCATCCGTCTCTGGGGCATCATTGGCCTTGATCCCCAGGTCCAGTATTCTTTCAATGCTGACAGCTCTGAATTACTAGATGCCTTGGGTGACAGGCGCCCGTAGGGAGCTGTCTCCATGGTCCCTGCTGTCTAAGCATCTACCGAGTCAGTGGAGCTCCAGTCAGCACAAGCTATTGACTCTCAGGGATATTTGAGCTCATCCTAAAGTACTGACCTACCTTGGCCACCTGACTTGCCCTCCGGGCTCCGGTGGCCAGACTGACACTGTCTGTAATGGGGCCCTACACTACAGCCCCTCTGGCAGATACCTCCACTTCTGTGTCCTAAGCAGGAGCTGAATCTTACCTTGGCTGCCCAGACTACAATCCTGGCACGTCTTTTTGAGTGCCCAGACAAAGATTTTGGTTCAGTTTTTAATCTTCCCTTCTCAGGTTTTCTCCTTTCTACATCCTTTCCTAATCATGGCAGGTGATAACCCTATTCTGCCTGTCACTCAGGCTCCCAACTTGGCCATCGTTTCAGCTGGGATTTAGCTGAGCTGCGATTGCTGAAATTTCAGCGGTTCTTGATTTCTGACTTCTCTAACAGCCAATCCTTCCTAGCAATGCACGTAGGTAAATTTCCCCCCCCAGACACCTAGTGTTTCATACCTAGATCCTTGCAGGTTCCTTCCCGCTGCCCTTGAGAAATTCAATCCTACCTTGTTCCTACCCGTGGGCTCTCAAAGGCCATTCTCTAGCCTGGATCGTCTCTCACCTTTCTTTTTCCACAGACACCTTTTTCTCAAATACAGGGAACATAAGCCTCTTGCTTTGGCTCTCCGGGCACTGCTTGGCTGGTTCCCCACCCTCTGCATCAGCTTTCATTGCCTGTCAAGGCGGTTACTCCCTGCCAGGGTGCCATCATCTCCTCGTTAAAGTTTCCAGCAAGCACTCTTATGCTTTCTTCCATCAGGCCCCCAGGCTTGGGAGAGACATCTTCCAAAAAGCCACAAAGCTACATCATTACCTGCCTTCAAAGTTCCTATCTAAATTCTCCTTTGCCATAAGACCTAAAAAAAAAAACCCACACATTTGACGTCACCCAGGCTATGAGAGTATATTATACTAAATAATATATTTGTTCATGATTTCCCATATTTCCTGTCTATTTTTTCTTACACTTTGATTACAAACTCTTTGGGGTAAGAAACGCATTCAGGGGTTTGTTATTAGAGAAGACATAAATACATCATAAGGATAAGTAAAGGTAATAACTCTTTTGTCATTCAAGAGAAGGACATGCCTAAATTTCCTGTCAGTCAGATGTTGTGAACTCCATTAGGAGCCACGAGTCTTGACATCAGTTTGCCTCATTCATTGCCAGTTTTTTCTAAGGTAATAAGGCATGTTGTCGGCTTCGGGAGACGTGAGAGCACCTCATCTTAGCCAGCAGTACAAACCACCAGCTGCTGCTTCAACGCTGCATTTTTTGGAGAAGCCACTGGAGGGACACCTCCACTACGAAACCAAACCCAGCCACAACCTGCTCCTCTGCTCCTCTCAGGCTCCCTCTGCTCCTGCTCAGGCTTCGATTGAAGGCTCCAAATAGAGGCATTATTTTGCTGGTTTACAAATTATTTCTGGTTAAAAATCAAAGACCTAACATGACCTAAAGTTATGAGTTCTATAGAAATAGGAGGAAAAGAAAGATAGGAAAAAAATGCTTTTGGGTCACTTTGGACTAGCGTTAAAGCTCGAAACTTCATGGGGGGATGTGAGAAGCCCTGCTCCTGCTCAGCCTGACTGCAGAGCTGGGGTGAGACCGGCTCACACTGGCAAAAGCTGCAAGACTCGGCCACCAACATCTGTAGCACAAGTCTGAAGCCACCGGACACATTTAGGCAACCAAGTCACCTCTGCTGGCCAGGCTGTTCCTCTTGCTGCTGTGGGTTTTTGGGAGTGACAGCCACAGCAGACCTGAAGCCACCTCATCCTGGGTCCCCTGGAGCTGCAAAATCTCCTTTTTCCACATCAGGTCTACTCCTGTTATTGCAAGCTGACTCCTGTTAAACCACAATTGTTTCTAAGCTAAATAAACTAATATTTATGGATTTCCACAAAAAGTAATAGTCATCAAGAAAGTGCCAATCTGGGGAAGACATGCCAAGTGTGTCTAAAACGTATCTCTGTGCAAAGATGATTCTATTTTTGTCTGAAACAGAAGGCAGGAAACATTTATGTTCCTGAGTATCTAAATTTATCTTGAAAAGAATATTTATTAAAGTCACCATAGAAACAGAAATTTAGAAGTATTAGACTTATTCCAGTTGTTACAATTACTATTTCCTCCACAGCATGATCTGTTATATAGCAAATAATGAACAGCTCAAGATCTGTTATAATCTTATTCCAGTGACTTTCGCTCTTTGACGGAAAAAACCCCAACTTTTGTGGCACATAAAACTGCCCTTTCACATCCCTGCCTTAATTTACTGAACAAAAAGAGAAAAAAGCCACCTTGTAGTATTTACCTGGCAGTAAAAATGCAAGGAAAAAGTCTGAACTTGCAGTGTATAATTTTAGGGCAGTATCCAGGAGTGTTTGCCAGATTTAAAAATGCTTTTTTATTTGCTGAATACTAAGCAAGCTCCATGGTTAACTGTACAAAGTTAATGGAGAGTCTGCTCTACTTGGTGGTCCAGTGGTCTCCCTAAATTGTGTCACGAGTTGTCCCAGCTACTGATCGTAAAACCATTTTACAGGTGAACCCATTTTTGCAGTGTGATGCTTTAACTGCAGCATCCCCTGGTTGACCCAGCGACGAGCTGCAGCCCACGCTCTCCCCTTGCCTGGGACGGTTCCCCCTGCTTTAGGAAGGGGATTACAATTCCTGCCGGGCGGATGTGCTTGATATGGGAACTATTTTGGTTAGCAAGCTTTTTATAAACAAGCATCCTACAAATGCCAAACTCTGAAATAACTGTTTTTGTGTGCTAAAAAACAACTTTTACTATGAAAAATGTTCTGAAAAGAAATAAAGTCTATACTTCCAGCCTTTCAAGCTAGCTATTTAGCACAGTAGCTACTTCAGATTAACAATAAGAGTTTCATCATTTATGATACGGTTGATATAAATGCCCTATCATGAAAGCTTCACCTTTTCTTATTGGATGTATTTTCTAAAAGCGACAATGTAATCCTGTATGCACAAGTTATATTTATCACAGCTGGCTTAGGCAGAGACAGAATTAATTAGGAAGTGTCTCAAATGTCAGATCATTAAATGAAATTGTAAAAAGGTAAATTGTAGTCTTCAGTGAGCAGATATCTCACAAAATGATCCTTGAAACAAATTGCAATAGCTGTAAAATATTCATTTCTTCTTTACAATCGCTTATTGGGACAATGTATATGGTTCCACATAAACATTAAAACTTTCTAATTTGATGTGAAGGTCAGCATAGAGGTCGTGATGAAGAATTTCTTTTAGTCTCTGTGGAATGACTAAACACTGAACAAATATTTAATTTGCATATTACATTACTATTAAATAGACTTGTCTTCCTCAAAAAATCCCCCTAGAGTTTATTTCAGTTCTCTTCTTGTCAAAAATTTATAGGATTAAAGTGAAAAAAACAAGGTAAACACAACTAACAGCTAACACCTACTAAATTCTTCCCTTTTAGTACTGTAAGGTACTGTAATAGTGAAAAAAAGGAAAATGCAGTATACTTTTCTCTCAATGCATCCTAAGTGCCAACTTTTCTAGCCTTAAATCAATATTTAGACTCAGGAGTAGAAATGCATTTTAGTTGCAGAAACTCTTGTAATATACTTTTAAAATCACAAATGCGGGGTCTGTTATTTTAGTGCAGTGTTTGATCCCAGGGACTCGCAGGAGATTTCTGCACCAGGATGCTGTTAGCCGCATTACAAAAGGTCACAAATGAAGCCAGCAAGCAGCACGCAGGGGATAGCACATTATTTGCCGCCCTTCTCCCTCTTTCCACCCCAAATCAACCTGTTTAGACTGACCCAGTTTTGGCTGCGGTGTCAAGGCAACACGTTATGAAAAGGGATGCTCTGAAGGGGCTCCCACCCATTTTGTAGGGCATTTCGTAGGGCATTTTGGGGACGTACGGACCGTTGCTGCTCACTGACTCTGCGGCACTGCCACGATGCAGAACACGCCTGGGTACACCTGCAAACACAGGCGGGTAAACAAGCCCTTCTCGCTGCAAGAGCTACTGTTACTGAGCTGCAGCCAGGAGAGAAGTTGCATTAAAAACAAATACACGCTCTCCTCCCACTGCGTCTGGTGTATCAGATCCAGAGGCAAAGGACAGGTGTGGAGAGCAGCAGGGGCACTTACTGTGTCAGCACCCTGTTGAAGTTGTATCCATGTGAAACGTAGCTTCTATAAAGCAGTGGTCCCAAACACACCAGAATTTATTAAAGGGGCTTGTTTCTTTTTAAGATTCCCCCAAAATATGCAGTTTTCCTGTGGGTACCCAGCTGCCTCGCTTCACTGTGTTAAAATCTGTGGGTCTTACACTTCCCGCACCGGTAACCAGTAAGAGGGACTTGGGGTTGGTCATCCTTGCAGGGACCACTCCCTGGGGTTTCTCCTCAGTTCTGTGGACTCTACCCCCTCTCCTCTGCAGAGCAGGTTGGAGAACCCGTTCCTGAACTCACTGAGTGCTTGGAAAGCAAAGCCACCTATGTGGAAGGCCTCCAACATTTTTGTCAGTGCCATCGCTGGTCCGTCCCACAGCCCCAGTAGACTTTGGGAGAAGGGAGTTTTCAGCAGAAAAGTGAGCACCAATTCCTGTGCTGCTGTCTCTCTTGGTCTCCTTTGCAGAGTGCCAGAGAGGGGTGGCAGGCTCTGTCCCATCAGCTTTCCCAGTCCTAAGTCACTAAGCGAGAGGTGATTGTGGCTTGGAGCACAGAGAAGGGACAAAAGCATCCAGTGTCCCATAGGTGGCTCTGAACTGATGCCCAGGCACCACCACTTGCAGATATGAAGCTGGAGAGCTTTGAAATTCAGGTTTTGACGCTGCCCTTGTGACCCACCTTTGTCAGAGTGTGTCAGCACACACTGATACCCACACACATATGTCCAGTAGCTTCACCTGCGGTGTGAGATGATACTCGCTGTGCCCACAACCTGCTGTAATGGAGAGTGTCTCCACCTAGAACTTGGCAATCCTCTACTATGCCATCAGGCTCGCAGCGCTCAGTGAGACTGGCAGCATATGCCAGTAAAAATGTCTGCATGCTTAAAGGAACCCAAAAGGGACTGACCATCAGCCTCTAATCTTCCACCAATCTTGCTGAATTGCTTTCATTCAATCTTGCTTTGTGTTCTTACCTGGTATCACGCTTATCCCTTCCTGCACGTTCCTCCTCTAGAAACCCTGAGCTTTAGTCATCTGTTAAGAGGGTGCAGTGAATGTCACGTGAGTGTATTCTTGGATAGTTTTTTTCCTTGTGAACTGTTAAAATTGCTTCTTGAGGACATGAATGCCTTTTCTGGCTGTCTCCGCTCCTTCGTCTTTGACGCTGAGGATATTTGAGAAGTACAGGTCGTGTTGCATGGGAGCACGAGATGTGGGAAGCTTAATGCATGAATCACAGACATCCTCTTTTACTCATAAAGAAGAAATAATTGGGGATTTTGTTTTCTCTTAAACGAATCTTTTGATTAAGCTGGGGCTGATGCTGGGAATTTTTTAAAAAGGAATATTTTTTTTTTGAGACAGCAGTAATAACAAAAAGGTCTGTCTGCTTTTTGTTTCATATTATATGATGATTAGCCTGAAAGATGTATCCATTATATTTGTATAAGAACATTTTTCCTCACTGTTTTTAGCCCTGTGTGTTGTACTGATTAAGGGGAATTGATCTTTGCTGCCATACGAAAATGGGAAAACAAACATGAGCTCAGTGATTGTATAAGATGTGCTCGAGGGCCATAATTTGAGCCAAGAGGAACGATTTGTGGCTTAGTCAGCCCATGCAGACAAGTCTATCAAACGTACAACGTGTCATATACAGATTTCTGTTTAGTGGACCTTTCTGTCCCAGCCTCCACATTTATCACTGTCTCCCTGACAGGAGCTCTGCCCTGTTATCCTGACTTGTATGTCATTTATCAGTGTTAAGTACAACAAAAGAGTATCTCTTTAAACCCCCTTTACCCTTTCACATGCTTCTACCCTTGAATAATGATATCTGTCTCTGCAGCCCCAAATACTCCATTTCATCCTTTCCTTTGTATTATATTAGTTGCTCAATAAATGATTAAAATGGCATTAGTGCACTTTAAAATGAAAATCATTATATTATTGTTGAAGTCATGTGTAAGAGAAGAGATAAAAGCATTTGGGTGCTTTTGCCCCCTTTTTAGGCCTGTCAAGTCAAAAGAATTTTGTATAAAAAAAATCTACTCACAAAGTCAAAACATGGCCATGCCAACTCAGCCCAAACCACACAGCCCTGAGCCCAAATCTGAATTTTCAGCTGTGGATATAAATCACTGACTCCAAAGCAAAAAGAGTGAGTTATGACATAAACGCAAGAATCAAAATAGTATTAACGGTCTTTGAACATTCTTTCACATATGACTACTCCATTTATTTTACTCAAGAACAAAGGAGAAGGTAGGGGAAATGAGCCACAGAAACCTTAAAAAGGTTACACAGAAAGTGAAAACAGTTGCTGGAAAAGATGTTTCCAAGCAGCATTTCATGGCCATGTCTGCTGCCGTGTTTTATAACAAAGGACCGTCTTTATAGAAAGTTGGTAACATGCTGGAAATCATAAGCTCCACAGAATTTATGTCTAGCTGCTGCCTTGCAAGATATTTTATAGAGATGTGTTACCAACTCTGTATAACAGGTACAGCCCAGGCTCAGGTTATTAATTACAGCTTGGAGTTTCAATTTATAATCAATAAAAAACCCAAACCAATTACCAGTTTGAAACTTTGCTTCTCATTCTCTCATGTGTACACACACATAAATCATCCCATTCTCACACCTCTCCTCTTACACCTTCCGCTCTATTTTCCAGACCTATTTCCTTGTTCTCTTTCTGAAAAGACAGAACATGTCCTTCATGTTTTGCCCAGCCTTCTCACGAAAACCTTGTCCTTCATGTTTTGCCCAGCCTTCTCACGCTCCTGCTCTCCTGAGCACTGTCCTGGTCAGACCTGGTCCTTGGCACTCCTTGTCACTGTGCTGTATTCTTTCAGGCATCACTTAAAGGATGCTGAGACCAGCAGTAAAAGGGGATCTGCAAGGGGAGAGCG
Source organism: Calidris pugnax (assembly GCF_001431845.1). Lineage (NCBI taxonomy): Eukaryota > Metazoa > Chordata > Aves > Charadriiformes > Scolopacidae > Calidris > Calidris pugnax. The sequence continues at coordinate 8,773,409 of NW_015090864.1, forward strand.
CTGCATGGCACGGCTGCTGCAGTGATTACATGGGAAAGGATGAAAGGATCCCTCTCACTTCTCCAGGTTTGGGTCCTGAGAGAGTCATCAAGAGTGTTTATATTTGTCTAACACCTGCCAAAGCCCCTCTGACAAAGATGGGTAAGCAGTTGCACAGTGAAAGATCTTGATACTGAAGAGATGACCCAGGAAGGGATTATTGGATGAAAACCACATCCCCGGCTCTTGAAGCTGGTACAACACCAGGAATAGGAGTAGAAATGGAAACGGGTGAGTCATTTGGAAGGCAGGGTTGTCTCCAGGAGCTCTTGATTGCCATGTCTGGCAGCTGAAAAGGCTCTTGGGGAGTCTAGGTCTGGAGGTGGGTTGCCATCACGGAGTAGATTTGCCTTTTGCATGTGTTTCCTTGTGACCACTTCCTTTCAAGGTGGTAACCAAGAGCCTAACCATCTCTCTTGTTAATTGCCGCCTCTCTTGTTTTGCCACTGAGTTTACTTGATCCCCTGTGGACACCACTCTTAAACAAACTTAGCTGATTTTTACCAAGTAGAGGAATCAGGTTCTGGATCAGGATTTCAGTAAGGGAAAAAACAACCCTAACAGGTTTAAGAAAAGGACCGTATAATGGTGATTGCAGCACTTGCGTGACAGACTCCGTGGAGGCTGAGACTTCCCTGGAGGTAGGGCACTGTCTGCTTCTTGTTGATGAGTTGCTATCACAAATCTTGGAGTAAGTCTCTCACAGAGGCTGCCACCTGGCAGTATACATTTTTCAACTGGTAAGCAAGATCCAGCCTCCAACTTCCCCAGGAGCATCTCTGGAGAGCACTGAGATGGTCTGAACACCCCTTCTCTGTCTGCTCTGCAAAGATACCACCAAAAGATCCATCCTTGTGTGACCACCACAGTGTAAGCAGTGCTTCAGATGAGATCCCACTCAGACAAAGCCTTACTCAAAGACACTGTGGCAGCAGTTTTCCCCAAATGGGATGCACTGACCTAAAAGCCACTTCCCAGTAAAAGAAAGACCGCTCCTTTCCCTTTCCCTCATCTCTGCTTCCTGCTATACACTCAGGTTGTTCTACCATGTGGCAGGTCTGCGTGTCTCTGGGTCCCTCTGCAGCTCATTAACTCAGCAAAATTTCTTTTTTTTTCCCCTTGGTTACCAAAAATTACAGGAGACTGGACTGACAGGCAGCAGAATACCATGAGAAGAGTCTGAGGAAACTAAAGATGGTGCACAGGAGATGGGGAAGAGTGTGGCTGAGTGTAAGGAAAGGGCACAAGACTCATGTCTCCGTTTTTAAGGCAGTAGTGAGCCATTAGATCAGCCCACCAGATCGTGGTACTTAGTTGAACACATCCGTAGTCCTCCTAGAAATACTATTCCTGGTATAACCGAAGACAACCTCCTCCCAAGTGCCCCAGGCTGGTGGCTCACAGCTGCCTTACGAACAACTCATGACCTTTCAGTCATTTCCCAATGAGCTCTCATCTGACAGGAGGTGTTTCGGGTGTTGCAGACGTATCAGTTAGTATTTTGCACCTTGAATAAATTTCCTCTTATTTCCATTATTCCAGTCCAAAGTGTCATGTAATTCCTTCTGCTCAACATACCAATTCGTCTCTTGTTTGGGACCACCTCCCGGCTTTGTGCCATCAACACACATCATCAACGTGCTCCTGACATTTGTCCCAATTTAGCATTTGCATTTAGGCAACATTTTCAACAAACCACATGCTATTTCATATACCCTGATGGAGGATGACTTAACCCCACGTCGTCACTTAGTACAGTATTTGATGCTAAACACCCTCCTGGCAAGATTGTTATAATCCCCACTGAAGTCAAAAGAGACCTTTGCACTGATATTAGTGTGCCAGGCCACCACACCGAACAAGCTGAGAAGTTTAAGATCACTAAGTGCTAAGTTATGAAGAAAATCACTTGAATATGCCAGTGTTTTTTTTTTTAAGGTAGCTTTATATTGATCAGTACAATGGGAAAAAACCCACCCTGTGTTTAAACAAAATTACAGTGAATTGCTCAAAGGCAAAACAAAATTCTCTGCTCAGCTGTTTGGCTCACATTCATCTCCCTTTACTCCTATAGAAGTGACATTTTAATTAACTGTGTCAGGTGGATGTGTAACATCTCTGCTGAAAAGCCTCTATCTGCTCAGCTGCGTGTCATAGTTTCTATACTGCTAACATCTTTTCTTCTATTTGCACAAATCTATAGAAAGTAGTGATTTCCTTGGATTATTTAAAGACACAATTTCTTTCTACAAGCAAGCAAAAAAATCTCTATAGCAGGATCAAAAATCAGCTCTTTGTGGGTAATAAACAGTTGTACATGGGACTGGTGGCTTAAATGGCAGTGATTTCATTCCTCGAGCGAGTGCTTTTAGCTATGAATACCTAAGTGTGCAAATGTAAACCACTGCTTCTGCAAATATATGTGCAGCTCTGAGGTTCACTTTCTGTGAATGTTAATGGATACAGAATTCAATCACATGAATATTCAAAGAAAGTGAACACAAAAGCCGCACAAGTGTGGTTGAAGCAAACAGATTCAAAAATGTAAGCCCAGAACCATGGCTTCCCCCACCCCTGCCAGTGAGAGCGCCTTAAACTTTGAGAGCTTTACAGTATCGACCGGACTCTGAATTTTTCAGGTAAATACAATGGAATACAAGCCACGAGACTCCATGGAGTCTCAGGAGGAACGTATCAGTTGTGTCACAAAATCTGATTTGGATCTGAAGCTTTTCCTAGGCAACTGTCAGCTTAGACCTAGATGGGAACGCTGTGGTGCGGGAAATACTTCTGCTGGGATGACAAGGAGATGGTCAAAGAAGAGGATCACTAGCTTTGTGAGAGTCCCTTGTCAAACCAGGAATAAGGGTGAGCAAGCAGGCAAATAATGTGTGAAATTCTATGAAAGGTGAGGGATGAAGGTGAGCGATACTTTTATTTTTTTGAAATAACAATGCATGTTGGGGTTTAAATTGCAAGTGTGTGATTTTAACATCAGTGAGCAGGAGGGAGAAACAAAGGAGGAAAGGAAAACTATATATACACTTATATATGTACTTGAACATATATTTCAATTTGTCTCACCTCAAGATGTGCCCACTTAGCTGCAGCTGTGAGTGGGAACCTCTGAAAGAATCAATGAAGCAGGGGTGGGCATACAAATATAATTAAACTCCAGGAGGCTGGAGTGCTGCATTTTGTTATTCAGGAACTTTCCTGATGCATTTTAATTTTACCGATAAAGAAATCACACACAGACACACTCTTCAGGGAAAGAATTTTGGAGGTTATGGACGAAACCAGATAAATTAAAGACCGACATTTCACACTTTTTTAAAAGCTAATGGCATTTTTCCAAGTGCATTATTCCAAGTGCATTATGAGCATATTATAAGTGGGAGCTCACCACGCAACTGTGATGCAAGTAAATGGCATCTCCCCAGAGATAATGAGGAAACTGAGTCACGTAGGTGATTCTGCAAAGCACTTAAATACATGCTTCAAGCGTGGACCATTGGATGGCAAACACTGCTTTCCTGAACTTAGTAACTGTTTGTCTCAAATCCCTCCTCCTGAAAACAGGGATAATGGGATGGCTTAGAATTATTCTATGATGAGAAATGTGCCCATGTTCACTTTGCTGAGATGAAAGCCACGCATACAGCTGAAGACCACACCATCAGGTGGTCAGAGATGGGCTTGGGATAGGAGTACTGTTGAGAATATCAGACACAACTATCACTGGTTTGATGGCAGGAGAAAGTGAGGAAGAGCAAGGACTGAGGCTGGCAGGTGATGGACAAGATATGAAGGTATGTAGGGAGCCTCAGAGAGGTGCACTGTTGAATCTGCAGTACTGTTTCAATGGAAAAGGTGTTCCTGCCCAGGGCAGAGGGCTGGGAACTAGGTGATCTTTAAGGTCCCTTCCAACTCTAACCATTCTATGAGATTAAATGTAGCATGCTTACCATGCAGAATATACAGTAAAAAGCTTGGGGCTTCCTAGATACTCTTATTCTGTATCAACACAGGTAGGGGCTACTGGGCAAAGGCCTATTTTCTCCCCTCATTCACTTTGCAATATGGGCAAGACATGGCAGGGCAGAAATCACCCCATTTCTTTCCCCTATAATTCCTTTCTAATCCTCTCTTAAAACCCAAGGCAAAGCTGCAGCGACTAGTGCAACCTCTATGCTCAGAATCTTCATATCTTCCACCTTCATTTCTACCCCCCTGCAACCTGCTTTTTCAATAGCTTCAATGGAATATGGATTAGGTTTATTTAGTTAGTTAGCAGGAAGGGTTTGGGGAAGGTAGTCTTTCTATTAGGTCTTGATGCCTGTTCTAGTCACTTAACAGCTGATGACAGACCCTCAATAATAAACTCTAAAAGCATGTTCAAGGAAATTAAATACTACCTTTCATTATACTATCTTATTGGTACTATGTCAACTGCTATTTTACTGATACTCCTCTAGAAAAGTGACGTCTGATGAAAATTTGCACTTCAGTTTACATTATTTATCAGAATTTTAATTTTAATATTCTATGGCTGACTTCATAAATGCCTCGTAATGGTAATAACTGCAACTCTATGCCCTGTTGCATTAAGACCTACTAAAACTCTAGCACACAAGGTCACTTGCTCTCTGCGTGGTTCTATTCCACACAGTGTCAGCATCTCCTGCCTCTTCTGCAAATGCCACCAAATGACTTGGAGATGGTATAAACACATCATCGAAATCCATTTACTTAAAAGGATTGTGCACCTTGATATATGGGGAGATTTGCTTTGATAACTTAGGGAAAATTGCTGGAATGGCTGGTACTGCCTGGCTGCTTTTCCATTTTTCTTCAGTGAGAGGATTTGGTGAAAAAGCAGAATTTGAGTAGGTTTTGTCTCCCCTGAGTCATTTAGGAAGCAGACACATAGTCTACACCAGCCACGTGGGGTCCCTCTACATTCAGTGAAGAGGACAGACACCTTCATCCCTCTTATTGTGGGCTCTCAGAGCTTATGCTGAGGGACCACTCTGATTTTTGACAGTCTCTCCCCAGTAAGACTTACTTTTCCTTGGCTGTGCTTAGCCAAAAATGTTGCCTAAAAAAAACAACCAACAAAAAACCTGACAAAAAAGCTCAATTTAATTGTATTTTTAATGAAAACTTCTATTCACTGAAAATGTTCTCATCCTTCACTTTGAACAATATCCAAACACTGAAATAAAACCTAAACAACATCTTATTGCTATATTTTTTCCGTATTCTAATGCTCCATGATTTCTCTCCATTTTACCTCTTTATTTTCCTTTGCTTTGCCAACAGAGGGAGAAAAGAACAGAAAATACAGAGAGAGAGGAAGATTAAGCCTATTTAACTACACTGCTCCAGGCCAGGGACCCACTCAGGACTCTCAGGGCGAGGATGTTCTCTGCAGAGCTGTACAGGATCAGGCGAGCAGAAGTATCTCTCCACTTTCTACTCAGCCATTAACCCTCAGCAATCTGCCCTTCATACTCCTGGGCTTCTCCGAGTCGAAGGGAGAAGAGAGAATTTACGGTAATGGCTCATTTCTGCCAGACCTGGGCCCTGGTAGCAGAGAGTCCGTTCTTCTCGTCAGCCTGGTGGCTCGAGGCAGGCAGGGTGCTGCATGGCAGGCACAGCACCCTGCTTCATTATTCAGCAAACATTTTGCTTTTTCAAATATGCTTACATATCAAAATATGGGTTTAGCTGATAAAAGCCATCAGCTCCATCAGAGTCCATTACAATCTATCAAGCAAATACTCAGTAATTTCCAAATTAGTCCACGGACTACAATACATTCAAGCGATTTTTATAATCTCTCTTGTAAAAAAATATCCACCGTTATAAGAATTACCCAAACACGGATTTACCAGGTAGATAGCCTGCAATGTAAATGACTTGTGTTTGCATAGGTAGAATGCATATCAAAATGCATGCTCAAATGAGAGACCATATTGACTCTTTCCGAGCTGTTATGGTCTATTAGATAAATATTATCTCGGTTCAGGATTGTGGTAGTTTTCTATATGCACACTTTCCTGATAAGCCATATGGACTCTCAGATAAAATTGTGTCTTCAGATTTAGAAAGTGATATGGCTGAATAGCTGTAATGAGTATGAGGATGCTCCTGTTAACCAATTAATCAGAATGTGTCACTGAATGCTCCCTCCCCTTTTTGTGTTAGTATGTGCTATAGTGTTTCTATATATGTATATATATATACACACCCAGCAAACACACATTGCTCAGTGGTGTTTTGACAAAAAAAAACATGACAAGGGCACAGCAACCGATCCTTGTACAGCAATTGTGGTTGCATTTGTACCCCTGCACTGCTGTGATTCCAGTCATCTTTCTGATGATTTTCCATCTTGTTCACACAAAGCACCTATCCCTACAGCCACAGCTCACCAATATTAGCAGAAAGAACCTCACTGATTTCAGAGGCATGGATTTTGGTCACACATTGCCTTTTCTCAATAATAACATACTAAACAAATTTTTCAGTCATCAATGGCAAAACCTCAGTGGATTTACATTTCATCTACGTGGCATGTGAGCTGCAGGGATCCCTGCATAACCTGCAAAGGGTTCACATGAGCTGACCAAGGCTGGGACCCAAACTAAGAGAACCATCAGCTGGAACCAGGTCCTAACTTTGCAGGTGACACACCAAGCAACTTCTCCGTCCTTAATGGAGAAGTTGGGGATCTGTCCAGTGCATTTGTCCACCATGATGTGAGAAATTAAGTGGCGAATTACAGTTTGTTTAAAGTGACTGTGTGTCTTAGAGCTGACTATTTTTTTCCTTCTTTGTACACCTTGCAAAAGAGGTGTCTTGCTACTACCTCAACAACCGCTACTTGAAGAGTACAAAAATGACATTATTTCTGCATAGATCAAATTTTGTCCAACTTCTCACTGTTAAAGGAGTAGATTTTCTCCTGAAGAGGAACACAAAGGTGTACCTACACAGCAGGGCTCAGCATTACACAAGGATAACGGAGCTACCTTAGGGTACCACAGACCATATAAATGACCCCCGGGGTGCTGCCACTCAGAACGGGCAGCACACCAATGCATAAGTATCTTATAAAAAGTTTTTTGAAAGGATCTGAAGTTTTCTTCCAGGAGAAAAAGTGCCCTATAGCTGCTGGGGCAGGATGCTCTCAGATAGCTGGGGAGGGCGAGTGTCACTTTGGGAAAGGGATGGTCCAGATACAGGCAAGGCCACGAGTGCTGTATCCCTCACAACTGGGTTAACAGCTTTATTTTTGCCCATTGCTTATTTTACCTCCAGACCTTAGAAGCTAAGGCAACAGACAGCATATTAAGAAAGTAATTTTAGCAGGTGAGGAATGTCCCTTCATTTGTTCCTCTGTTCATGACTTTCTTGTTATCTTAATATTATTTAAAAGTAGCTCTGCTTTGAATGGCTAAATTTGTTCTCTGAAGCACGCTGCTGAAATGTAAACATCATACAACTTTGATTTCCTATGAATAGAGAACACATGCTGTTACTGAAAAGAACATACAAGATTGCCACGCTTTTAGAAATCAAATGTTAATTATGAGTCGGGATTGGAGGACACAATAAGCTTTTGCCCATTCATTGTGGCCAAAGATAATTTCCAAGGCTCTACAAAAATCGTACTTTGCAGGTCTGTTTGGATTCCTGTATTTTATCAGGAGAGCAGCATTTCCTGCTCCTAGTGCTCGCAGAGGAAGCCGTGGCTGCGGGCACTGTCTAACGCTGCTGCCCACCTTTGCAGTGAGGACACCATCACCTCGCTGTGCTCATCGTGTTCACAGCCACCCTCCGGGAATCGCTGGGAAGGTGTTCGCTTTCAACAGCTCGGCCGCGTTGTAAACGCGCTGTTGATGCTTTTATAGGCCAAATTACACAAGGATGGTTTGTGGGTTGGTTTTTTTTGTGTTTTGTTTGTTTTTCATGAAAACATACCTCTGTGTATATTAGCCTGCATGTCAAGCTTAGAATGGGAAAATTACAGAGTCATGAGCCTGAAGCATCAAGAGGCGTCAAAATAAAACCAGCTGCAAACAGTTGCTTTCTTCTCCCAAAAATCTGACCAGAGGCAAGTGAAGATGAGGCCTGGTTTTCAGCAGTGAAAACATGTAAAGCACGAAAACATCCCCTGAAACACGGAACTTATAAAACCAAAGCTGCATACCTAGTATACCTAGTAGAAGTTTTGGCTTCCCTTTGCTTTTCCAGGTTCTAATATTTTATGCAGTTTACTTGAAATATTTTTTAAAAATGGGAAAGAGCTGAGCAGTGATAATAATTTTTCAAAGTTCTCCTAAAAACCACTGTGACTAAAAATCTTGACCCACAAAACCCTAGGCGAGGGCACAGCCTCTCCATTTCCAATGTGTAAGCCACCTGGGAGGAGCTCTGTGCGCTGGGCAGAGTGTAACTGACAGGAAAAGATGCCCACTTTGTTCTTGCTGCCACGACGGAGGTCATTACACGAACAGGGCTCGCTTCATTCAAATAACCATTTTGGAAATAGGCTGCATTCCTGCTCTTTGTATTTCCGTGCGCCCTGGGCATTGTCAGATCCAAAGGCAGCAGAGCTCCGCAGCCGGCTGTTCCGATGATGGCCATCCCCTCCGTCCTCCAGGAAAGGCTGTTCTCAGGAGATTTCCAGCACAGCCCATGCTCTGTTCAAAAGGCTTGAATAAACATCTGACCTTCTCGAGGAAGAAAATGTAAACCTCCCTCCCCTCCCACCCCAGCTGTGATTCTTTTGACGTTCTTTTCTACTATTTGTCTTTATTTATCAAGGCAAGACAATATGTTTGACCCTAAATAAGAACAGAAGACTTTCAGACTTTAAGAAGCTTTCTGCGATAATGGAAACAAGTGAAGAAGTTCAAAACTGTGAATAAATATGAAGTTTGTAGGAAGGAAGTTTTTACTTTAAGTTTTTTTTTACACTGGGAAGAATACACAGAATAAATAAAACCCCTTTTGCTTCTAGGTACACAGCCCCACTCTCAGCTCAGTGTGACAACTGCTCCCGTAATTATATTGCAGGTTTTGGGGAAGAACTGCAGAACCGTGTGGCTTGATCAGCCAGGATTTGGAAGGTCTTTCATGTTTTTATTTTACTAAAGCATTGCTATTTTCAGCCGATTTTAATGTGTGCCATCAAAACCCACAAGTAACTTAAATAGATGCAGGTTTTCTTTTTTATTAAATGCATGCCTTTCCACTTGCCTTTTTTCACCAAACATTTCATGTCCTCCTTCAAGTTGTTCTAGGTTCAGCCTCCAAGAGAGCAGCGAGGGAAAATCAGGCCATTTAAAAATAAAATAGATTACTTCTGCACAGCTTTCTTTAATCAAAACCATTATAACTGATGGCTCAGAGCCTTGATTACACCTCTTCAGAGGGCACCCCTTGATTTTGCGCGACATCCCTGATTATTTTATTTACTTATTTATTTATTTATTAGCTTTTACTTTCTGGCTTGATTTCTAGGTCACCGAGTTGAGGTTCTTTCTTCCTTTAAGTGGACTTGCTTGTTTCTCAGTGGCAGGTTATTTTTCTTTCAGGGGCTATGAAGTAAACATGCCCCTTTTTCAGAAGATGACAAAAATTCCCGTGATCACATATTCCTGGAGTTCTTTCTCTTTTTTTACCCCTCTAGCCCCTGTGGAGAGCAAGATTGGACCAAGAGTCATTCCTCCCGACCTCTCCCGAGCCCCCGCCGAGCTAAGGGCCAAAAGGTCATTTTCTCAGGTTCCCTCTGGAGGGAGAATCCAAAGGTCATTCCCTCCCTCCCCAACTCACCCCAACTGCATCTGAGAGACATTTAAAACTCCTTTGAAGAGGGAAGGGAGAGACTGAGTCCATGTGCTTTACCTACTGCCCCTCAACAGCCAAGAGACGTGAACCAGGGCTGTGCACGAAATGTTTACCTTGATGCTCAAACCTACTCAGGCCTGGCCTTGGGTTCAAGGTTTGGCACTTTGTGAACTTCAGCAGGGATGGGCAGAGATTGCTCACACAGCTGCGAAGTGGGGCCAACAATTTCTGCTTCCTTTTCTACTCCCCAAATCATCCTTCTTCCCACAGTCCCCAGGATCCTCCTTTTCCTCCCAGGTGCAGGTTTCACTAGGGATTAACCAGATGGAATTAGGGAGTGGTGTTGAACAGCTCTGAACCTCCCAGTGTTCCTGGTTCTTGGGAATGGAGCTGGAGGGATCATTTTACGAGTCCCCTTAGAAAAAAAAAACCTGAACAGACTCACACAGCTTCACACAGGGCTGCTGCCGCCCACTGTCCTGTCACCCACAAACCCTGTGGACCAGTCTTGGAACCACTCTGCATTTCCCAAGACAGAATAGTCAAGGTTAGCACCTCTACACTTCCTCCTCATCCCTTTCAAGGAAAAAAGTCTCTTTTTTCTTGCTCTCCAAATGACAAAGTAAAAGGCAGAGATTTCTCATCGTTAATTTCTTTGACCTGCCGGAGGAAGGAAGGAAGAGAAGAGCAACAGTTATTTCACAAGGTCCCCCGCAGAAAGGGGGCACCAAGGGTCACTTCCTCTCAATCTGTCCCCTCCGAAGGAGAGCAGTTAGGCCGTGTCAATGCCACGGTCCCTTTGTGGTGGATAGGCAGCCGGAGGTCATCCCCTGCCCCGGCCCTGCTCTTGCTGCGGACGCACTCTCTCCTGCGCGCCGGCTTTCTCTCCCACACGGGGGGCAGGGGAGATTAGTTCTTTTTTCCTCTCTCTGCTTTGTATAGAGGGAACTCACAAGTCACTACCTGGGCCCCTTTTGGAACGAGACAATAACAAAAGCGCAGTTCCTAGGGTGGGTTGGTTTTTTTTTTTTTCCTGCATGGTAGAATTAGCTGAGCAAAGCTTTAAAATCCAAATAAAAGTGAAATGCTGAAGTACGGGTTTTGAGCCACTTGGATGTTTTGGTGACACTGCCCAGTGCTGCTGCAAATCCACAGTAAAATTTCTACTGACCTCTGGGTATACCTCAGCCCTAAATTTGGGGAAAGCACTAAGGTCCTGTGAAGCACTGTAAGTAAGCAAGGATCATATGAAATACACTGGAAAATTCAGGTTCTGCGTTATGAGACAGGAATAAATAAAAACACCTATCCCGCTTGTTGTTTGGGGTTTGAACTGTTGCAGGTGACTCCTTTAGGGCCCCATCTGAATCCTCTGAAATAATGCAAGTGTTCTGGCTGAATTTCACATCCTCTGAGTCAGCCCCAGAGGCTTCTGTCTTTGCATTATTCTCTGGGAAGAGCTTTAAGGAGCTAATGTTCAATTCAGAGTCCTTGCCAAGAGCTACCTTTTCACAGATTATCTGTTTTTTTTCAAGTCTTGGGGCCAAATTCTGTTCAGAGATAGTGGTTTGCACTTTCCGTTGAAGTCAATGAGCTAATCTTTGCCACCTCCAGAGCACAAACAAAAGAAATAAGCATTGGGTAGCTTGGAACAAGAATTTGGCCCTAAGACTAAAGTAGAAAATACACACATCCTACAATTTCAGCATTCACTATTTTAAACAACAGGAATAACAAGCTGCTCAAAAAAAGATGCTCAAACTTTCTACGTACTGGTAAGACTGGCTGAGTAGAGCAACTAATTTGGCAGCATAAATTAACGTGTACCCAGAACCTCCATGTGAACTCCTTAGCAAGATTCAAAATTCCTTTTGACACACTCCAAGATTTACTACAAATTGTAGTCAAGAATTACTTTCATTCTTTCTTTCTTCTTCTTTCTTTCATTCTTTCTCTCTCTCTCTCCCTTCCTTCCTTCCTTCCTTTCTCTCTTTTCTCTTCCTCCCCACTTTCCCTCCAAAGTCAGAATGACTTTTCTGAAGGCAGATGTTGACCCCTGGTACTGTGATTGCAGTCTGCACATTTCAGCACACTGAAATAATTCAGGACTTTCCCATTCAGCTCTTGAGATAACGCATTGTTTCTATAGAAGCAGGAGCACTTAAATGTAGAACAACACAGTTTTTATGCCCTAGGTGAAATACATCTCCCTGATGTTGTGAGGCTTGGGCGACAAATGGCTACAAAACACTTTGAGGTCCTCCTGTAAGTGTGCAATACTGTTATTCTACAGCACCTCACCACCGTGGAGTTCAGGAGAGATGCTGTTCATCAGTGTTTGGGATGACCTCCCCTCCTGCTTACAAATGAGGGATTTAGCCTTTGCAAATAGAAGTGACATATTATTCTAACATACTGGGTCACATGTAGGTGGGACACTGGTCCTCCACACAGCACTGAGCCTTTCTGCCCACACCGAGTCGCTCCAGGATGTTTGGGGGAATGGGATCTGCTCTCCTGCACGGACTCGCTGGACTCATTCAAGCGTGAGCTCCAATTTCCACCCGTGCCCGTGGATCCATGGCTCCACTGTGGAGCGTTCCATACTTCAAACCGAGCACGCGAGGATTCTTTATTAATTGTGCTGATGTCGTTATTGCCACACAGTGCTGCTTGTTAAGGAGAACACAATGAGTTTCAGTCATTGTAGTATCCTTTCCTCCCCTCCCTCCCCAAATGCAAAGTGCAAATCCACTTAAAAAGCGGAGATCTTTTGACTTCTAACAGAAACTTTTATCCACATAAGAGGATAAGAAATTCATTAGCTTAAGTTGCGTGATTGTAACAGCTCATTAGAGAGCCCTGTGCCTTTCAGAGTGAGCATGCCTCCAGCCCTGCGTTGAATCTGTCAAAGTTAAGGATAAAGGTATGGGACAACTTAACCATCCTGGAAGGCAATTTCGCATTTTTAACTATGCAGACCACAGGCTTCATTAAATGATTTTAATGAACAGTCATAGGCCTGATGTTCAAATCTTCATTTGTGTCTAATTGCAAGCAAAATATAAAATTGCTAAAATGATCTTTCTTGCCAAGAGAAAAAAATACAAATTTTAATTTATTGTCAGTAATTATGTTTCCAGATCCATTTTGACTCATTGTTTTATTTTTTTAAGGTGAAATAAACATTTTGATTTCAGGTTTAACTTCTGGAAAGCACTGCTGTAAAAATCTTAGCATGGCTTCTCTTCAAACAAGGGAAAAACTGCCACTTCTAAACAGAACACATAATTAGTCCTGCTAATTTGTTGAAAGAAATGAAAGATAAAGCAGAGTTCTCAGCCATTTGTCAGATCAAGAAAGTTAGTGATATGGTAGTTTTTCATCTGTGGAATCTCAGAAGGCACGGCCTTGACAAAGCAGGTCGTTAGCAACATTTTATAAAATATACGAGGGGAGATTGGAATGTATTTTTCAATCTTCCCCTGGCAGCCTTCACGGCTTTACTCAATTTATGCATCATCTGGTAAAGTTCAATACAGGGCACTGGGTCCCAAAATGTACTTTGAAGCATCCATAGCAAATCTTCTAATCTCCGCTTTCACTATCTGAGCAACATATGCATTGGAGTGGAATTTGGGATCAGCTTTTAGGTTGAGGGGTGAAACGCTTACCCAGATAACCTACAGTATCTCAGCTTCAAGTGTAACGTTCAGGTTCGGATAAATGATTGCTTTTCATTTTCTCCAAAGATAAATGATAAAAGATAGTGTTTTATACCAGAATTTACAGACCTCTGTACGCACACATACAGGCACATCAAGTGCTTCTTTTAAAATTTACATTAAATATTGCAAAAATAAGCATATCCTTAAGCTGTTCGGAGAAATCACATGCCTTTGCTGATCAACAAGCTTTTCTGGCTTCACTACTCTTAGTTAATCTAAAAAAAGCTCAGTACCTTTCCTCCCCTTCGAAGAAGGGAAATTACACATTTGTATGTGTGTAGCAGTGCTGTGACTTTACACCAGGTAACACAACTTTACAAAAGAACTGCACATGAGAAGGCTCAATGCTTCCCGCACTTTTGTTTCCAAGGGCAGCTTCTACTACAGCAGGATTTTTGGTTGTTTTCGCAACTATTCCGTTTCCACACTTCCTGCATTTGGGCTTTGTTCTGCTGTATGTCACTGGAGAACAATGCCCGTGTGGTAGGAGGCAAGACAAGCTATTGGCATGGAAGAGCAAAGTCACAAAACGGTAATTATTGTTGTGGAGTGCAACTGAGGGAAAAAAAATAACCTGCTTTTTAAGCTGTTTCTTTCAAAAGTAATGTGTCAGTTATAGAGTATTGCGGTGAGTTGCAGCAGAAAATTCCTGCTTCATGAAGATCAACAGAATACAGTATCATGGGTTTTTTTTTTTTTAATTATGCAGCTACTTGCAGATAAGAATCTTTAACAGAAAAAAAAAAAAAGTGATTTTCGTAGGTTTTATGCTAGGCAGGTGCACAGCATTTTTTCCTCAGAAAGGTCCTCCTCAAGGTATTAGTGTTTTATAGTATACGCTCTTAAATCAGAAAAAATAAATTATTCCACTTCCTCCTGATCAAAAAAAAAGAACGGCGTCTTTTAGCGCCAACGCACTTCTAACCGCCTTGTTAAGGTTTGGCTGCACAGACTTTCAAAATTACCTAATTCCCACTAAAACAGCCCCAGCCGCCGCCTCCCGCCCTCCCGCCGCCCGACCGGCCGTTAACGGCGCCGCCTCGCGCAGGCTGGCCCCGTCTCTGCCGCCCCGCCGGATTGGCTGAGCGGCGCCAGGAAGGTGGCCGCCGATTGGCTGGGGGCGGCTGCGGTTGCTATGACTCTGTTGCTAGGGCCTCGGCCGTCTCCAGGCCCTGCAGGAAACATGTAATGAATTATGGATGGTTGGTTTTCTCAAAGAGGCCTGATCTGTAATGCAGATGAGCTGCCAGGCCCCCCTTTTCTTCTGGGTTCTTAAAAAAAAATATATTTAAAAAAATAAAAAAAAATAATCTGAGTTTTAAATCAGAATCTGGCATTTGCGTCGTCCCCAGTCACAGCAGTGACTCCTGAATACTGATGTTAATTCTTATGCAAAGGCAGGGCCAGAGGTCACTATCTGTTATTTGTTCAGGAAAAGCTTGTAGGATTTTCACTGAACTCTGTGACCCGTTGGGGTATTATTTTTTCCCCCCTCTTTGGTTCAGGGACAAAATAGGATACAAACGCCAGAAGTGGTATTTTCTAGCAGTTGGAGAGGAAATTGTCCCCTTGGAGCGCGATGGAGCTGGAGGAATCCAGCAGCCAGGACAGCCAGCACACTGGCTTTTCTCACCTCGTAAAAGATATCTTTGCCCAAATAAGACCTAGGACCTTCTGTCGGTTTAGTTCACAAGTTTCAGGCGCTCATTAATGGTTTCAGTAGCCTTTGGCTGAAGAGAGGTTCCCTGTGAGTGCCACATACACAACATGCCCGCTTCACACAAGTGCAAAACTGGATGTTGTTACCCCCAGCTGGAACCCCCCGTGTGAACAAAGACTCTGGTGCTTCATACCTGAATAAACTGCTTGCTACATTTCATTTAATTTCCCTAATATTCATCTATTAAGAAGTACGGTGGATGTTATGCTACAGAAATGATAATATTTTCCTATGCCTAATGAATACTGATGTCAGAAGAGACACCTCTTGTGCTCATGCAGAGTACAGTTTTGGGTTTTTTTCATACTAGTGACAAACTATTTCAATCCTTTCTGTGTCAAGCCTCTGTGGATGAATATGAATTGAAAAAATATTAATTTTAGAGAAAATAATGAGCCTCATCCTTATTTAAGCTAGTGTTATTTTGGCTAGACTCAGCCAAGTGTGGGCATCCTCTGCTGTCCAAATATTGACCGCAGTGGAAGGCTCTTGGTGCCTGGAAGGTTCATGACCGATGTGGGGGATAAGGCAGCCTTGCTCCTCCTCAAAGTCTGTTTTTAGGGCAACTGCACACTAAGCAAGAAAATGACTGAGAAATTAGACAAATTTCTATGGATTTTTTATCGTGGAATTTATACTCTTTACACCTCAAATACTACTTGGTTCATGGCTTTTCCTCAGGGAGAAGTAAATGACTTAAGCAAGAGCTCTGAGATGAAGATGAAATATATGCACTGTCCTGTGATTCAAAGTAGGATGATACCTTATTTCTAGGATTATTAAACAAAATGTTCTGTTATGTAAAAACCAATGAGCACTGGAAAAAAAAAAAAGAAAGTCTGTGAAACACTGGAAACACTGCATACAGGAGTAGAAAACACGCTCAACTGGCCATCAGGCAGTCTCTAAGAGCTTCAGCTGCAATGGCCTTTATGTTTTATTATTTTCTATTATCAAAATGTTTTCTATTGAATAAAATGGTTAGGGCAAAACTGTATTGCCTCTCCCACCCATTCCTGACAGAACATTCATCAGACTCCATTAAAAAAAAAATCCAGGCTATAGATGTGTCATTAGAGGTTCAATGATGCTTAAAGCTCAGAAATGTCTGAGATGCAGTTTACTGAAGACACAATATTAACATTTGTGTATATGGATGTGTTAAATGTGGGGTTTTTTTTGTGACAGTGGTTCTGTGCAACATACATTAAAATGAAAAATATGTTAACAGTTTGTACTTGCAGAAAATGTAGGTCATGTTTTTGTGAACCAAATAATTGTGTTTTAAACTTTTCGTTTAGTGATCTTTATTTTTTTTTAATATAATTCTCTATGCCTAACCCATTGGAAGATGATTATTCCCACATCTATATAAATACAGCATGCACCATGAGATTTAGAATAGCTTAAATGGTCAGCAAAGAGGCAGCAAGTGACTTCTTATTCACATATGCATTTTAAACAAATACATATTTCCAGTGCTATAAATGGCCTTAATATCTCTCCGTGCTCTCTGTTGAGGCAGCACAAGAAATTCAACCAGCAGCAGCCAGGCTCTTTCTGTAGCTACACTGTCAGGTTGTGGAAAAGTCTTAGAGCTGGGCATCATAATGATGTCTGCAGCATAGCTTCTGCCTTCATGTGTTGGTCCTAACTTCACTAAAATAGTGCTTGAACCTGCAGGGCAGAGAGGCCTCAACTCCAATGAGTCCTGCGACTCCCCCAGGACATTTTGTAGGCAGCTCCTCAGGAGGAACCTTGCTGAGTTTTCCTGATTAAGATTTTACAATTCCCTTTGCTGTGTTTGTGTGCTGAGGGGTGAGGAGGGGCTGGAGGCCTTTATGGTATGGATCTAACAACCTGACTCAATCGGATACAATATATACTGGACAATAGTTCAAGTGCGAGAAGGTCTGGAGCCATCAACAGGGAGAAAAACGATGCAGGAAGCTTTCACAAAAGCAGCAGCTCTTAAGGAAAGAGCTGAATGAGGAAAGGGGATTTTTTGGTTCATGATGAGTGGGAGGTTGGTGTGTGGCCAGGGTGGAGCGGGAGGCAGTCTTCAGAAAGCAGGAGTGGTTAAGAGAAAGGAAGGAGAGGAGGTAAATTGGTTTTGGTTTTTTCTTTTTTCCTTTATATCTGTATGATCTGATTGAAAAAAATCTAATCTATTTTCACAGAAAATATCAAAGTTTTATTTTTCTTCTTCCAAATTTTCAGTGTTATTGTTTCAGTAGAAGTTTCTTTCTTTTAGAAACAATAGGCTTCTTTCAATTTACTTAAAAAGAATGAAAACTTTCCAAGGGTCCTCTTCTATTAAGGACTGTATAAACAAGAAAGCTTTGCATTTTTAGCAATAATAGTTTTAAAATAGTGCATTAACACAAATGTATTGTTCACAAAGATCCTTCTATAACTTAAAATATTTTCTGCTGAAGTGATTTCAACCATTTTATGCTGTCAGTGATCTTCATAGAGTTTACATTAATCCACAAACATTGTATAATGTGATGAAACTGATGAGAATCAACAAAGGATAGAGTATCGCAGCCCAGATAAAAAACCCCACTGTTTAATGCCAGCTGCTCAGGAAATGTCAAAAGTAAAGTGAGTTTCAGGTCAAAGGCACTGGGAACACTCTGTTAGCAACCACCCCTAAGACAGGCAGCTCTTGCCGTTAGTATGAAGAAGGATATGGTGAGTCCTTTTTGATCTATTCCTGGGCCTCTTTCTAGCTCCCCAGACATGAATCCATCCCATTTGGGCTCACCTCTGTGGAACTCCTGGGAGTTTTTCAAAACATGCCTTCTTTGGTCTTTCTAATGTTCCCTGTCAGGTTCGCTAAAGGCTGGGATTTCAGTGAAAATCCTGCTCCTAGGAGATATGTGGGCTCAGTGCCAGGCCTTGAAAGTGCAGAAAATAGTGGGCAACTTCTCTTTTTTTTAACTTTCCATGACAGCAGGGATCTTTCGTCACCCTTTGTATTTCTGCCATAGCATTTAATAGCACCTGTGTCAGAACATTTTCATCTTGCACACCTTTGCCTTTGAGCACTTTGGTGTGCTATTCTGGAGCATTTAAATGGTGGGTGGTGAGTGTACCTTGTTTATCACCTGTTAAGGGAGTTGTACCTTTTGCTACAACAGGTGAAACTTAAGAAATAGGATGAGAGTGTGGGCAGGTTAATAGCTTGATGAACCTTTCTATAGGTTCCATGGAGGATGGGGCACTATTTCACGTGACTAAGAAGCAGAGTATCTGGTTTGGGAGAACTAACATGGTATGTGCTGTTACTGCTTGACAAAATGTCCCCAGAAAGATGCTCCAAAATTAGAAGAATGTTGACATCCACTCTGAAATGAACAGAAAAGCAGCTTGGCCCTGTAACTTGAGAGCCATAATAGGCACTTTCTGTGTCTGAATTTCTTGTAGATGTCCTGTAGATGTGCACCAAGTCTGCTGTGAAATACAAGGAAGTTTGCAATGATAGTTTAGAATTTTGCAGGTCAACAGTATGGTTTAACTCTTTCCTTATATATGTTTTTACCATCTCTTTGAATTTTCAGGGATCCCCTAAATGCGTCTTTAGTCCTTGAATGCTATGTTTTCTGTTTTCTGTTTCTCTGGTTTGTACCAGAAAAAAAATCCTAATATAGCACTCTTCAAGTTACTTCCTAATGTGCACATTGGTGACATGCAGTGGGATATGGATTATACATTTTTATGATACAGCCCCAGGAAACAAATTTCTGTAGTACAAAGTCTGTAAGCTCAGCCAGGGCATTGGTCAAGCAGACGACGCTTGCTCATTAAAAAGCTGTCATAATATACAAGTATCTTGCGAGTTTTATTGTTTGAACAGTGGCTATTGGGAGTTAGAGATTGGGAAGAGAGAGCTGAGTGACTCAGACCCTGCTGGTGCCACAGAGCTTTTAGCTTCTTAGAGAAAGACAGTGTTTCAGATTTCGTCCCATTTGCAAAGTAATCATTCTTCAAAATGAAGAAAGAACAGCCAACATAAAACCATCTACTAGGAGTCCAACCCTTCACCTTCAGGGAGAAGGGATTTATCTTGTCGTATGTTAGACATTTACAGAAGGGACATCTGCAGCAGATCTAGGGAGCCCAGTATTTGGAGATAAACAGGCCCTTTTTGCATGTAATTAATTTGATCTGTTTACTTCTGTCTTCTTTAAGTAGAGACAAACTCATGTCCTGGAATTATCTGTGTTGGGATTACAAGGCCCAAACCAGGCCCAAGTGCTGCCGTGATGGTATGTGGTGATCCAGGTTCGTCAGGAAACTCACTTTATGTCTCCTTCAAGAGACCTCTGTATCGAGTTGAAACATCTCAGCCATGTTGCTCTTTGCTGTCTGCTGCACAATCCTCTTCTGCACACAACTTGTTTCGGCACCTGGAGAGAGCCTTCTTCTGAATGAGAGAAGAACAGTTACTCCAAAGCAACTGGTTACTGGTCTTCCCATTTCTTATGCAGCAGCCTTTGGTAGGATCACTGCAAGCTTAGTCACAGAAATTGCTTTAAAAGCAGCTTGGTAGCTGCTTCAGCTTTCTGAGTCAGCTGGCAGCGACTTGGAAGCTGAAGCCAGCCAGCAGTGAGATGTCTCATACATCTCCAGAAACCACTGTGTATTTGCAGCAACTACCATAGTGATACAGAACCCTTTTGTCCATGGTCTCTGGTCAATAGAATAGGTCAAAATGTTGCCATTTATCCAAAAACTGAGATAAAACAATAACGTAAGAGGAATAATGGGACTTCGGATGTGCATCCCATATGTCATGATTCTACTGGATTGTAAATAGCTTTTGTTATGTATGGCCTGGAAAAGAAAAAGTCCCATGATGGGCAGGATCTTTCTGGAGAAAGGACCATGACACCAGAATTATGGATGTTTCACAAGGAGTAAGTGCCCATGCTGATGAAACATTGATATAGTAGCTGGCTGTGTGAAGAAAAGCAGCATGGATTGTTGATGTGTAATAGTTAATGTTACTCAGTTTATTTGCAAGCAAAAGCTCCCATTCCCCTTCAGTGAACGCTGTGTAACGCAGTGGGCTGCTGTGTTGTGTATTGTTTGAGCTTTTCAAGAAGGCCTTGAACTTGCAGCCATTGGCAAAGTTGGCATGTTTGAATCTGCCTGTGCGAGCTTTGAATTTATAGGGACTTTGTTGGCATTGGTATCAAAACTCATATTGTGATCAATGGAAACAACAGTGAGTCTTGATTTCTTAAGAGTAATTTCCTCTAAGGTAAGAAGGCACCGTACGTTCATCTAGTCTGTAATACAGTCTATTCAGTTTCACATGATTCATGTATATTTTCAACATGATGTTTTTTGTTAGATTAAAGAATTTATGACTTCAGGGGTAACAGTTGCATGCCACAGGCATAGAACAGAACGAGCAAGCTATAGTGTGAAGTGTGAGGCCCCAGAAACGATGAAGAGTTTATTAAATGGGATATGCCTAATTGATCGCAATTAGTGAAAGTAATACCTTCTCCCATCTTTTAACTAACTACTTTCCAATTTGACCTGAGAAATTCTTTCCAGTCGTAAATCTGCCAATCTGATTCTGTGCATGTAAGCCATAAATACAGACATAGTATCTAGGAACATTTTTCTCTATCTGTTCAGAACACAGATCTAGTTTGCTTGGTGCCTTCTTGTCGGTTATGGCAAGTTTGTAATTTTGCAAAAAACACCCCTCAAGCAGGCAAATGAACAAAAAATCCCAATCTCCAAACCCCAAGTCATCTCCATCTGGCCAATTGTGCATGAGAGGGAGAGGGAGTCTTTTCTACCCTGTCTAGCTCTGAGGTTGAACTAAATCACATCTTTTTGGAAGGTATGCAGTATTGCCTTGAAAACTCCAGCCAATAGTGAGACCTGCACCTTCACTGATAATGTTTTAGCATTTAATTATCCTGTCTGTTAGAAAATTACATCTTGTTTCTGTCTAACTTCAACTTTCAGCCATTCAATCTTTTTCAAGCTTTTATCAACAAGATTGAAAGGCCTTTATTAGGTATCTTTTCCAACAGTAAATACCTATATAAACTGATAGAGTAATTCTACAACTTACCTGAAGTTCTGCGTCTAAAATCACTTCCTAACTCTTTCTCTCCCCACGTGTCCCTGACAGAGTTTCCTTTCCTCTATATGCTGCATGGTCAGAAAACCAACACTGTCTTCTGGCAAGTGATGGGGAAAAGGGAAGAAATTATCTGAGAAAGAAAGAGGAGAGGTTCAAGAGGAATTTCTTGATGATTGATCACTGGAGTACTTGGAGGAGGCATTTTCTCTTGAAAAGCAAATCTTAGCTAAATATTCCCGGCCTACACCCAAACAGGCTGTAAGCTCGTTTCTACAATGTCGATACTAAATGTTTGCAAAGCAATGCCCTGTCCTGGACCACACCTGACATAAATCAGCAGGTTCCAGTGAGGTCAGTTCCTGCCTGTGGAGCCATCACACTTTATATCATTTGAGGATATAGAAGGTACGTTACAAAGAGGCATGCAAGTGTTAAGGAACGTTGGCTAAAGCAGTGATAACCTGTAGCATCCTGTATGGTGCTCTGTGTCCTCAATTCTCCTACTCTCAGTAACAATCCAGGGCCCTCCAAACCTTGAGTGGGGAGTGGAGCCACAGTGAAATCATAGAAAATCCAACCACTTAACTTACCAAGTCCATATTAAACATAAAGGAACAATTAAAAATTCACTTCCAATCTTCTGTCGAGATGTCTAATTTCTCACCCTACCCATCCAGTTATCCATATATTTAATTAGCACTTGACTTTTACATTATGAAATCATCAAGACACACCTGCCAGTCTAGGACATCGCTAGAGTAGGACAAAAATGTAATGCAGTCCCCATCCCAGCAAGCTTATGGGACAGTAACATAAGCTATTTATAGCTGATCAGATCAAAGCATTTAGCGTAGAAGGAATGAGGGATCCAAAATAAGAAGGTGAGTACAGCTCTTCCCAAGGAGGAATGATGATCAGAATTCAACAGTTGGCCAGTGGAGTAGTTTCTGTATGTACCCTACAGGGGTAAGTTCCACAGCAGTGATTTATTTCAAACATCTTCATTTTTTTTTGTCTCTCAGGATGAAGAAAATGTTTTAAATTACAGCTATAGCATGGAAGACAGAATTTAACTAAAGCACAAATATGAGTCATGAAAATGTTCGTGCCTTATTTCCAGGGTAATAACTAAACACCTGCTAAATTACATTTTAAAAAATTACCCAGTATTTCACAGTGTGTTTTATCCTTTTGTTTGTTATTTTCTCTCTTAAGCCCCACTCCCGATCCTTGATCTGCGTGGGAAGGTTGTCTCATCCAGGCAGAGCTCCCAAAACTCAGCAGAGCTCTGCCCATGCGGGGCTGATTACAGGACAAGGACAAGGTCAGAAGTTTGTGCAACAGGGAGAGCACTTCACAGGGCATTTAGGCAGAGCCCTGGCATAGCACCGAGTGCGCCAGCACAACGTGAGAGAAGAGATCATTAACCAGAAAAAAACATAGACTTTTTTTGAAAGCTTGTGCAACAGAAATAAGAAAAGTGACTCATCCGTCTTGATACTGTCTAACCTTTACTTTCCCACATGTTGCTGTTTTCTTTGGGTAGCAACTTTAGTGTAGTAAAAGTGTCTTGCTGAGGAGGAGAATGGTGAAGATGGGCATCATCTCCCCTGAGATGCAGAGTGTATATTCAGTTACTGAGCCTCTTGGGAACATGGTGGAGGACTCATGCTCAGTTGTCTGTTCTGCTTTTTATGTTTTCTTTAGTTGTTTTTCATTCTGGCACTGAGTGGGCAGACAAGACTCTTGAACAATCTGTAATTACATAGTGTCACAGTTGATGAGGTTACAAAGGAGTAAATATGTAGTTGGTATTAGAGAGGATATTTTTAACAATACTCGCTGTACATCTAATAGAGTGCATCTGTGTCCTCTGTGGGCACTCTGCCTTAGATAATATAAAAGGAGAGCAATGGGGAAGAGAGCAGCATAATAATATCTGCATAGTCTTTAGCGGAATCAGTTTCTGCAAATACACACTTGACATTTGAACTCTTTCATGCCAGTGCTGCTCCTATTGATGCCAGTGGCATCTTTGCCCTTGAATAGGAATGGGATTGAATTCTGACTGCTGAATCTCTTATGACAAGAGAGGTGGAAGTTTCCCAGCGTGATCTGATTGCCGTAGTCAAAAAGAAGAGTTTTATTAGACTAATTCTTGACCTGGGGTCATGACTATGTCTCAGGGAGGCACAACAACTCTCCCTTCCTTTTGGCTCACAAGGAGAGAACAAGAACCTGATATATTTTTCTGTTGTAACATGGGTCATAGTGCAGAACAGAATAAAATAGTTTCATCAGCCTGCCTCTGCTGGCTTGTTACCTGCTGCGTTTCCACTTCTGCTAGCCAAATTTTGGCATCTCGGTGATACAGAACAGTCTGCTCTGGACAGTACCACATGTCTAAAGTAATGAAATCATATTGTATTTATACCACTCAGAGCTGAGGGAAATCACCTTTTAAAGAGTCAAGGGCCAATGTTATTTTATGATGGCAATGTGAAAAGATTTGTTTAAAAGGCTATTGCATACTGATGTTTGATGTTTCTTGGCTGAAGCAGTTACTAGACACTCTTAGTCATCTTAATTATTTGTACTCCAGCAACACCTGTGAATTCATGTATCTTGTCCAAACCTATAGAGTGACATTACTTGGAAGTCCATAATTTCCAGTTTTCAGGGCAGGTGTGGGAACAGCAAGACTGACTTCCATGAAGCAATGTCAGTTCACCTGAGCTGCTGCTCTGCTTGTGCAAGCTGAGGATGTGACTCTGGCTGTTGGGAACATCCCCCCACCTCTCGGCTTCGATATTCAAGGTATAGCAAGGATACCGATCTTCAGCAGCAACATATCTCCCCATGCAGGGTACGATGAAATGACAGGACTCCCCTGTGTATGGGGATATTATTCCCTGGCTTATGGAACAGCAATAAGGGAAAAAGCATTTTTAAAAATACCTTTAGGAAAATATGACAGAAGTGAGAAAAGGCAACAATACACTCTGTTTGCCAAAACCTGGACAGATGTGCAGACCTGCACTATTCTCTAGTCACTTGCTGAATTCCTGAAGAAATTACTAATAATTTGTTTTTGTTTTCCTTGCCGTGCTCTGTCTCTTTCTTCCTCAAATCCTGATGGCTTTCAGCATCTGACAATAGCACCACCTACGCAATACAGCAGGAATGATCAAGAAATGAGGGGAGTGGTTAGATGATCTGCTTCTTGAGCAGGCTGCTAAGAGCCATCTTCTGTATGAATGAAAGAATTCAGACGCAGAGTAGGAGAAATCCAAGAGAGCTGGCTTGCTCTTTTCCCCCTCTTTCCTCTTGACGCAGGAGTGGACCGAACTGATCTCAGTCCCCTGGGTCTGTTGTGGTGTGGAGGGATCGTGCATGAAGGGTTATTTTTGACTTCTTTTTGTCTGCCATTTACTCCGTTTTCCCTGTCTTGAGGTTTTCCCTCTCTCATTTAAACAATTTGCTCTGATTTTGGCAACAAGGTGTGCAGGACACAGCAGAGCCAGGCCTGCCTTCATCTAAAAGGCAGAAAGAAAACAGTCCTTTTTCCTTGGCTTTATCATATTTTGTGGGATCTCTGTCTGACCCGCACCATCTCCTTTCTCCGCCTCTGCTGCTCTTCTGGTCTGCCCACTCAGACATCTCTTTCGCTACTCTTTTCCCCCCTTGTCATGTAAAGCCTCAACATCCAGGTAATGAATGCCATCTCACCTCTTTCACTTTATTAATATTTCTGTGAGGTGAATGAACCCGCTGACAATGGAAGGAGGAGATAAGAAATCCACCCCACAAAATATCACAGATACTTAAAATAATTTGGAGCAAAAATCCCTGCAGGTTTATTGAAAACACCCCCTCCTCGACACACACAGATTTATTTATCTGCTTTACTGCATTTTGCTTACGTCAAGAGCTGGATTGCTCCTGTACAGCCCCCTCGCCAGGCAGATAATTGCTACATATTCTTTTGTATTGCTGCCACCACCTCCACCATCGGGCGCTTTCTCAAACAATCGCCTGCGCAGCCTCGGAGCAATCCATCTCTCTGCAGACAGTAGGATAACAGTGCTTTGATATTAGGGGTCTCCCAGGAGCAGGTGAGAGTCTTGCCTCTTTTCTTGAAAATCAAATGAAGTAAATACTGTGCATTTCTCCTTCCTTTTCCAGATCATTAGCAAAGATGTTAAATAAAGCCGGGCTAGCTCTGTGACAGCTCCAACCTCTTCTCGATGGTATCTCGTTGGCCGTCACTTCCACGCAGACACGCCAACCTGATGCAGTGTCATTTATCATTACCTTTTGTTTACAGCCACTCAGCCAGTTGTCACTCCGTGTGACAATGCCCGTATTCAAGCCAATATGAATTTATTTCTCCAGAAAGACTTTCTGAGAGTAAAGCTTGTGCCTCACTAAGGATCCAGCTATACTGTGTTACTGGCAAGACCTTTTCCTTCACCATCACCCATTATATTTTTGATTAAACAAATCATAGCACAGCCTGGCCTTTCTGTTCTTGTTATTTACTGCTCAGGGTTTCTTCCACATGCTCATACTTATCTTTTCAGCTGGATATTCATTAAATTCTATTGCTATGTGCTTAGGCAATAACAATTTTTAAGCTTTCTTTGATTTCCTGGAGCTGTCTCCAGCTCCTGAAGGCTGGTTTCCTTCTCAGCTCCCTGGATGTGGGGCTGTCAGACTCATTGGCTGCAGGCAGCTGGAGACCCCTGCAGTGCCAGGACTAACCATGGACTCCAGTTTTTGTCCTAGGAAAAGGATGCCTCTGACAAATGTGACATCAATATGTGTAAGGCAGGAGATAAACAGCTTTGTGTAGGTCACGGTAGCCACAGCAGTGGGTCTTGTTTTTGAGCTTCTTCCTTTTCTACCCTTTCCTTTTCCCTCACTGCTCAATGAAGCTGGCAGGAGCAGAGCCAGATGGAGGGGTGGCATCCCAGGGTGAGCTGGGCCACATCTGGTTATCCCTCCCCTCCCTGCACTGGTGTGGCAGTGGGCAGGTAACAGCATCTTCGCCACAGCTGTGGGTGGAGGCAGGAGGTCGTGCTCACCTATTGGGTTTGCTGAGTTGTCTTCTGGACAAGGGCAAAGCTGGATGGAGAAAACCTGCAGGAACTTGTCGGCCATGATGCATGTCAGAAGTACATTCAGCAAAATTGTTTGCTATGCCATGGACAAGGAGTAATGAATCTCCTTTCACTTTTTTCCTATTGTTAATACATCCATTGCCAAAGTAAATATTTAATTTCCCAGTACTAATGCAACCCAAGTACCATTCATTACATATGTATTCCCTCCCCTGTTGTCTCCTACCCCAACAGCACAAAATATATAATTGCACAAAAAAGACCAGGGGACCAGGGACATATCTTAAAAATCTCCTAATCTGTCTACAACTTCAAAATTAGAACAGGAACCAGATGCTGAGTCCGAAAGGCAGAATTGGAACACCTATTTTATGTAACCAGGAAGACTCCATGATACTTCAAAACATATACTTCAAAACAAATTTTCTCTCACAGATTTTTTTTTCCCTTAAATTCATAGAAACTGTGCTTCTTTTTAATACTGTCAGGATCATATAGGGTTTTTTTGTATTGAAAAGTACATTTCAGCTAGAAATGACTGAAAATTTGTTTCAACAAAATGTTAAATTCTTAACATCAAAAGGAAAATAAATTATATTGGTATATGAAGCATTTTGTTTTACCTGATACCATAATTATAAAAATATTTCTCTCTTGGCTGATAACTAACAAACCAATTTGGAATGAGACACAGTTATTTCAATGACATTTTTCCAGAGCTACTAGTAAGATAACAATCCATTATCTGTAAAGCTCCGAGTAGACAGTCTAAATCATGACTGTTATGTTGAAAGCATCTTATGATCTTTAGATGGTGGATACTGTGCACTTATATATATATATATCTATATATCTCATATCATATGTGTATGTATATGTGCATGTGCGTTTATATATATACACACATATATGAATGTGTGCGTTTATATCTGTAAACAACAAGTATATTGTGCCATAGCAATTTTGTCCTCAAATATAGTACTCAATATAGCTTTTGGAGAGGCATGCAGTCTGCATTATTACAGATACTATTTCTTTACAGCTCTGGACCTGGTCCAAGATTTAAGCACATACTTATGTTTGAATACATCAGTAATTGCACTAAGCCTCGCTTGAAAGTTTTCCTTAAGTCTTTCCCAAAAGTCTTCCTTGAATATACAGTAGGGGATTTTGTTACTAACCCTTTTAATAGTCCCCAATACTCCTCGTTTTCTTCTGTTTTGGAAACCACCACGACGCAATGCGTGTGTATGCAACTTAGACCTGTGGGCTGTATGTGTTAAGTATTTGGATCCCACTTTTTCTTTGGTTCCCCCAAACAGGGACACTTCTAAGAGCAGGCAAAACAAGCTGGGCTGTAGCATGCTCTGTAAGAGCCATGGTCCAGATGCCTTGGAGAGTAGATCTGCCACTGCTGCCAGTGGTGTGGGGGGTGTATAGGGCAGTAGCTGCTCTTTGGGGCATGAGTGAGACAGCGCTTGGAGAAGGTGTGCTCGCTGCCATCTCTGGAAATATCAGGATTGGTAAATTCAGCTCCGAGCCTTCTGCTGTGTCCATAGATCCAGCAACTTGGCCCTGATCCTTCATCCTCAAGGCCAAATCTCAGTTTTGCCTGTCTCCTGAGTCAGATTGAGCCGCCTTTATGTATGGATAGTGTGCATCGAGAAAGAGGGGCAGCAAGACGGTGCTTAACATGAGCGCTCTGTGGGGGAGCAGGTGCCACCTCGTTCTGTAGGTGACTGCAAAGCCAGAGAAAACAAGCAGATCAGCCTTTGGCTGCAGAGAGCTACAGATCAGGTCCCCAGTGCCCAGCTCCCCACTGATGGACAGGAGCGCGTTGCGGAGGCAGTGTAGCATAGCTTGTTTAATGCTGCATTATGGTAATGCATACCGGCGAGCCATTAACACGGGAATCTTAGATTTAAAATATAACAAACGGCACAATTCGATGTTTTGTAGCAGTGTGCACTCCGGAGTCATAAACACATAATTTTTTTGATCAAGTTTCAGCCCAAAGCAAATTTTCTCAGCTAAGTAGCTGTCTAATCTATCTATCCACAAATATATATATTTCTTTTTAATAAAATTTGTTAATGTTTACCAGACACATAATGGCACTGTTATTTTTACCTAGGGTGCATGTTTTACCTATTAAATGTTATACAACCTTT
Source organism: Calidris pugnax (assembly GCF_001431845.1). Classification (NCBI taxonomy): domain Eukaryota; kingdom Metazoa; phylum Chordata; class Aves; order Charadriiformes; family Scolopacidae; genus Calidris; species Calidris pugnax. The sequence continues at coordinate 8,802,172 of NW_015090864.1, forward strand.
CTAAAACCAAATTAAGCAAAAACATTAGTATCAATTCATTGAATTCAGGTGCTATTTGAAAAATGTAGATGTTTTCAAACACTAGAGTGAATGGAAAAATATTGCTGCCTTGACTGTCAGATTACATTTCTTTCCTATTGAAGCTAAGTGGGTTAAATTAAGTGATTAATTATCTATGCATCTGCACAATTAGGTGGGCATTTTTATTCTGTTTAACTTATATATTTATTTCTCACTTGGGAAGAAAGGAACCGTAACAAGACAAAGGGAAGAACATCTACCAGAATTAGAGATTCCCAATAGCACTGTTGTAGTATGGATTTTACTGTCATTTCCATTGTAGCCTTGTGAATTCATTTGGTTTAGAACTCAGGCATGAAAATTCATTCCACAATGAAATTTCTCAGTTAGAGGAAATTTTGCCAAACTTTATTTACTGTTGTTTTTAGACTAGAAAAGCTGTAAGAGCATCTAACAAAAATAACCACCTTTGTTGCAGGTTTTCTGAGTTTCTTCTTGTCACGAGCTGACTTGGCCCCATCTGTCATTGAGGTGTGGTTTCCAAAAGCAGCTCCTGAGCTGCTACCTGGGTGTTTGTCTGTGGTGTGCACGAGGGATAAGAAAGGCAGATCCTTCTTTGCCACTTTGCTGCTCAGATGCCCAAGCCAATCTGGGGGAAAAGCAGCAACCACAAGTTTGGTTTCCTCAGTGCCCTTACAAAGTGCATGTGGATGTCTGTAAACCTTCAGAGGAAGAAGGGCACCTATGGCTGCTCCTCTTGGGGTAAAACTCTCTCCTTCCATCCCTTGCATTGTCCCCCTGAACTGCAGGTGGGTGCAGCCTTGTGATGGATTTCTGGTCAATTTCCCCACACACGGTGAAAACAGAAGTGCTTTTCATCGCGGCCGTTTGCCAAACCTCCTTTCCGAGATGTTTTTTATTTCGGTCCCTGCCAGAATCCCGGTCACTGGCTGGTACAAATGCTGTAAATGGACTAATGTGGGCCCAGCAAGCGCTGGTCCCACTGCTTTGAGCTGCGCCTTTGAAAATAATGAGCTGGATTGTCAGAGCCCTCGGTCAGCAAGGAGAGAGAATGAGAACCCCGCTGCTCCCCTGCTCAGTTTGCAACTCCAGCTGCCGGCAGTGGCAACTATTCAACTGACATTCCCTCCAGTGAGAAAGGTCTTTGGCAACAGGGAAATGTTGGGATTTTTTTTTTTTTTCCCCTCCCCTGTAACTTTTGTTTTTGGCATCAGCTGCCTTGTGTCCTCATACAAAAGTTCCTTTCTTTTCTTTTTCTTTTTCTTTTTTTAAGCTGACATTTTGATTCTGCTTTAATTAACCACTTTGGAAGCAGCATGACTCTGTTTTGGAATGAGTTGCACTGGTACAAGTTTTGTGCGGAGGCATCTCTATTTCAGAGTGACTGCATCCCTTCTGACAGTCCTCCCACAGCTACCCCACCTGGCCTTGCTTCAGGCCTCCATCAGTCTGGGGTGTTTTACCTGCACGAACCCTACTGCTCTACAAGCATCCTGACCAGATGGCACAGGGCAGTTTACGTGCCCAGAGGCAACCGCTTTCGCTCCTTTGCTTTTCTCTTTGCTTGACACCCCTCTTGCTCCTTTCCCCCATCCTCCCTTCTTCCACTCAATTACTGACCCAGTGGGGATGCTGTGCCCCAGGATTTCTCGGGGCTGTTTTCTCTCCCAGAGGAAGAGCGTGTCCAGCCCTCACTGAATTAGTCAATGCTTTGCCGTGACCTACCAGAGCCTGGGGCAGGAGGAAAGCAATTGTGGGCACATGGGCCAGCACCCTACCACATCCAAGGAACATCGGTGGCAGTACTGCAATACTCTCTTCCTGCTCCCTCTTACTAAACTTCTGCACCTGGTTTTGCAAAATTACAACTAGGTATATATAGTGGTCGTTAGAAGATCAGTGATTCTTTTTTTTTTGCTGTTTCCCTTCAAACCCGCCCCCATCCTGCCCTGCTCATATGGTGCTCCTACAGTTTTATACTTTTAACAGCTTTGTTTTGTTCAAAGTGTCTAATTTTGCAATAATTGGCCAAATAGCCCACCTTTCCCACATGTCCATGCGCTTTAACTTTCTCTGTCTTGCCTGTTTAATCACTCTTCTCCTTTCCTCCTCTCTCCCCTCTCCACCGAGCACGGTAGGCATTAAAGTATCAGTTTTTTGCACGACGTGTTTACCAGAGTAGAAAAATCTTGGTTCAAAAAACCACGAGTGAACACTCTCTTAGGTTTTTTAACTACATTTATAGTAGAGGAAGTAAATTGCCAAAATTAAACCATGACAACATTACAGAAATCCTTGGAGACGATAAGGCAGAAATTCCCAGACGTCCTCTCTTGCAACTCTACTTCCAAGCCCATGAGCTCATCCCCACCAGCATTTCCTGCTTGTGGTGCATGCCTCAGCCTGGAAAACAACATTAGAGGGAATTCTTGGCTATTTTCAGTCAGATCCTTGGAATTTTTAACAATTCAGACTCAAATCTATTCTTATAAAGTCTGGTCATTTGGAAGCACACTTTTATGATTGAAAAACATACGGGAGAGGATTTAAACAAAGATAATTAGTGCTCAGTTTCAGTGCCTGGATTATAGAATAATACACAGCCTCCTCGTGGGGCTGTGTTCATTCAGTGTTTCCTTCCTACCCCAGCAAGGCCTTTCTGAGCACTAGTCTGATAAACCAGCATTGCTCTATTTCCAGGTCTCTTAGAGCCTTTTAAAGCAATACCTATCTCTGCGTTGCAGCCCAACATTTCAAGATAGCATCCACTTACAGAAAGGAAATCCACGTAGGTTAAGAAATAATTAAAAATCTGAGCAGAACTATTATAATTACAAATATTTTTACCCTGTGCTGTTGGTTAGTGGATTGAAAATTGAGCCCATTTGGATGAATTAAATGAAATGCAGGAGGAAGAATGTGGGGAAGTGATTAGCTGGTCCCTGTGTCCTGGAAGTCCTGCAGTGTACTACTAGGAAATCCATAGCATCCCCAAAACCAAATGGCTGAATGTTGGATCACAGGGTGTCTTCCTAGGACACTGCACAGTTACTTTGAAAAAATCCGACACTACAATAAACATGAAAACGCTCTTAAACTGGCATTAAAAACCTCATGGAGTATGTTTAACAGGAATCTTCTATGGAATAAATTTTCTTAGAGATGGGACCAAACTGGATAAGAAGATGGCAGGCAGAATTAGGTAATTTGTGGAGTTCTGGCTCTGTGATCCCTAAGAGAGAGAGAGGAAAGAAGCAGTTTAATTCCGGGAAAAGAAGTGCAGCAAATACTTCTTCTGTGAGCAAGCAAAGAGAGGAGGGAAGCTGTGATCAGTCCCTGCTCTGCCCCTGCTGCAGGGCAGCTACAAGCCTCGCCTGTTCAGGGCAGACAGTGAAATCGCAACCCTAACAGCTATGTTTAGTGGTGGGTATTTTCAGAATCAGGATTTTGTGTTGTAATCCACGTCACACAGCACCTGACTGGCAGATGTCTGGATACACAGTGAGGCTTGGAGGAATCGGTGGCTTGGAAGTGCTGGAGATTTTTTTAACATGACTATTTTGATCATATTGTCTTTATTCTGAAAGTGAATTTCTAACTACCCCCACAGTTCTAGGTCAGCAAAAAGCCAGAACTCATATAAAATCAAACTAATTTTTACAGTTGTCAAAATGGTAAGATCTTTAAAAATCTGTCAGCTCATTAATATATAATAGCCCCATGCCAACTTGCCTTGAAATCATTTAGTAGATAAGATCTCATTTTGCTGATAACTAAATGAATTATAGAACATTCAAATTGGTTTGTTGTTTTTTGGGTGGGTTTTTTTTTGTTGTTTTGTTTTGTTTTTTTTTTTAAATCTTGTTTTCATTGATGATTGCTTGTAACTCTTTATATCCATTTAATAACTAAAAAAAGCATGTCCACAATCTGTCCCTGGCTGAATTCCTCTGACTAGTTCACTCCTTCAGAGCAGTATTGGCCTAGCTTGTTGGTTCAGTGATCAGCATGATTTTTGAATCAATGTAGCACAGGAGAGGGTTTACATTACTGCTGCCACAAAATGTAATCAACTGCCTAGCATATTTGTCTGAAGAATTATTAAAGCATAGAATGCAAAGTGGCAGAAATAGAAGTATAATTCTGGTAAAATCATCAAAGGATGCAATAACCGAGTTAGAAAATGCAGTGACAGATCTAATTAACGAACTAAATTACAATTCAGTCCAAAAATAATTGTCATTAGAAGTAAAATCACATTTCTGTCTGAAGCGTCTCAGCATGTTTGCCATAGTGATTGGTAAAACTAGAAAGAAACCCACTCTCATTATTTTTTTAATGCAATTATTACACACAAAAATCAGTCATGAAATTGAATATGCCAGTTTAGCAAACCATTCTCAGCTAAGAGCCTTCCCTCTCACACCGCACTGGAGGGGTTTAGGCTGGGGGCTGCTGGCTTACAACGCTCTCCTTTTGTGCTCATGTTGGAGTCAACATTATTTTTGGACTGACTCCTTCCTCCCGAAGACTTCTTCATTTTCAGAATTAAAACAACAGACCATTTAATTTTACTATTGACCTAATTGCGCATCTGAATCAGTTGGAAGCTATCTAACAAAAGGAAAAGAGTAATAGGACATGTGCCAACTGCAGTTTAAGTTGGGCTGCTTTTAATATAAGCTGAAGAGCTTTTGTATTAAGCTCTAACAATGGGTAATACAGCCGCCGAGCTGATTGCTTAAGCAACTTCTGGATATATTCACACAACAAATTTGAATTCTAAGTATTTTGCATACTGTTTCCACCTATATAATTGTCCGCTGGCCCTTATCATTATTTATTATGCAAAACTGATTTTTTTTTTGAAGCGTGAAGAATGAAGTAATTTAGTATGCAAACAGTTAAAACTCTCATGTGGATTCCGATTTCGTATGTGTTGATAAATTCACTTACGATGACTGACAGTGTGAGATTTTTTGGGGTCATATCGGTCACTCTTTCCATGACACTGATGAAAATGATAAACTAAATGCCAGAAGTGTCCCTGGCGCATCATAGGATGAAATGTATAAAATGTCAGTGTCTAGCCGGTGTCTATTAATAACTAAATATGATTGCGTGTAATGAGCAGAGATTTTCATGTTGATTGAAGTATGATTTCTTTTGATCTTCCAGATGTTGCTGCTTAGAAATTCATATTGCTCTTTTGCTGCTAAATGCATAATGACCTTTTAAAACCTTTTAACTGTTAAAAACCCTATTATTTTCAACAGTCAAGCTCCCAGATTTTTTATGTTGATTGGAAGTTCCTCTCTCTTTCCATCCGCACCTTCCCTTTTGCTTTCTCTGTTCTCTCTCATTTTTCTACACTTTTTTTACCTCTAATACATTTCTCTAGCAAAGCTTCTGACAATGCATTGACTCCTGTGCTCAGAGGGACAGACAGGGATAAATCGGCTGGACCCCATCCCCACTTGTGCGAGTGCTACTCCCTTATGCTCCCAAGGAGATTCCCAGCATTGCTGGGAAATTTGGCCCGAGCAAACGTTTCATGCGAATACCCCGGTCACCTCACTTTGGAGGTAGAAAAGAAACAAAGGCAGGTGTCAGAAATAAAGAATCGTGTAGTCGATGTCGATCGCGGAGTGATCTGCTCTGAAGAAAGGAGTCGGGGAGCATTGTAAGCTTTCTGCATGAATAATGCATTTGTGTCGCTCATTTTTGGGCTTAGTCACACCCTGCCTTCCACATTTGGCCCCTTTATGGTTGCACCTGTGCATGAATGGTGACTGCCTGAGAGCGTGCAGGAATAAAATGAGTCCTGGAGTAAAGGCAGCAGCAGCAGCAGTGTAAGCTTCCATTCACTATTCAGCTTTTGTGCCAGTCCTGTGTTAGCAGAAGGCTGGCTCTGGCCTGTGTGACTCAGCCATGATAATGCAGAGAGCTGCTTCTGCACCATGAAGCTGTTTTAAGCTCTTAACCGATTTGGTTAGTGGCCACGGTATGAAGACGGCGAAGAAGGGCATCTCTATTCCTGGCACTTTTGGCACTATGAGGTTTAAGACCTCTGAACAGGCCTCACAGTGCCCAGGTTTCTTCCTCATCGATGCACCATGCCAGCCTCAGTCACACTGAAAGGGGCCTTGGGAGACCACCTACTCCAAACCCTACTCCAAGCAGGGCCAGCACTGGCTAGAGCCTATCTTGCCCAGCCCATTTAAAGTCTTTTGGATGGGCTTGGAAGGAGAACTGCATCTGGAATGCTATGCTTGGTATGGTGTGTACTCCATGGGTTAAGGGCCAAAATCTCTTCATAGTCCCATTCTGAGCAAATGCAGTATCTTCAAGCAGTACTCCTGTAAATCAGCACGAGGATGAATCTGCTTGGAACAGTTTGAGCAATTTACTGTAAAAGGCTTTTCCTATCTAGTTAGTTCCCAACCATCCTTTGGGCCCACTGCCATTCAGCCCAGGAATCGGTTCAGTGCTCCTCATTGCCTGGCTGCTGGTAAACCATGGGAGGTTGCCAAGGGCAAGGCTGAAGCACGGGGCCATGCTGAGGTGTTTTGTGGCCTCTGAAACAGGGAGGACAGGGCTCATGGATCTGTTTTAACTGTTGTGTAACAGCAGGAAAACGGGCCGCTTCTGCACAGGCAGTACGTAGATGGAAAAGACAATAAAGACAGCAAAGCAAAGCATCTAGCAAAATAATTCCCACATCACAAAGTTTTTTACACCTTCATCTGTTCCTGGAAATGTTCAACATAACTCAAATTATTCTGGTTTTAATTGCAGGCTCTGTAACATGCCACACAAAGCAAAACTCAAGAAGATCCCAGAACTTTGGAGGACCAGGCCAGGTCTACCATGGCTCAGGTGAAGAGCGGTGCCAGTGGTTGCTATACCACATTTTTTGTGTTTGCAGGCAAAAAAATGCTGTCCACTGTATGGCATCTTTGCTGTGTCTTTGTGAAAATGGCTGCATCTTTTACTGACTTCCCTGTGGATCTCTTTGTCACTACTGCAACAGCGACAGTCCTGGGGCCCTATTGCTCTCAGCTACCTCTGGTTCCTGTGCAACGTACTGTGTCATTCATTATATATGCTGGTCCCATCTGGTCTGACAAGCCTTCTCCATCCTCAGAAGCGATTACAAATAATAATGATGACAAAACCCAGAGAATTTTTGCTTTATTTTGAAAATGATTGTTTTGTGTTGCATGAGGGCGCTTCCCGCCTATCTCCGGGGTCACCTGGCAACCATTTCCTAGCCTCCTGCTATCAGATCCATATCAAGCAAGGGCATCTGGAAGCTCATTTGGGATGGGAGCTGCTCCCTTTCACCATCCCTGCTGGCCTTCTATGGGCAGAGGTGAGGAGAGTGTGCTTGTGGTGGATTCACAACCATTACCCTGAAAGAGGCTATTTAAACATGTTGTAGCAGTTTCATTTGTGTGCTGCCAAAATATTAAAAGAAAAGCTGATGCTAATATAGTATCAACCACCAACACTGCATAATTAAGCATGTATTATTTGCAGTTGATGTTTGTCTGTTTAATAGAATTAAGGATAATTAAGAGAAAACAGTGAGAAGATATCACTGCACAGTATAACAATCTACCAAAGCAAGTGAAACAGTGAAAGCAATGTCTCTGAGTAGGATTGTTCACCCTGTGTGATTTTTTGCTCCGTAGTTTATTTAATGGGTCACTTAATAATAAAAATTATATATTTGTATACATACATACATATATGTGTATGTGTATATATGGATTACGTGAAAAAGTGATAGAGCATGGCTGGGGCACATGAAGATTTTAAAAGCTCTGTTTAAAGGGCACAGTCAAATTTTGAGAGAGTAGAAGCATTTGCCACATAGGGCTAAGATGGGCATGTCCCTGCTCTCCCTCATCCAGCATCCTTTCCTTTTGTTTACTCTGAATTACCCTGTGACTGTCCCTGTCTCATTACATTCCCCAATTTCCTCACCCTGAAGCTAAGGTCTCTGCATTGCCTGGAGTAAGCTCAAAGGACATTAAACACTGGTTTCACCACTGTCTTTTGCTACAGGAGTGAAAGTGGATGAATGGCTTGTGCTAATCCATACCTTGGTAAAAGCATCTTCTTTTGATGCTAAGCCTCCGCCCTGGCTGTGGTGTTTCAGATAGAAATCACCTTTCTGTTGGTGGGTATCTCTTTGCTTTAAGGGTCTGTTCCTTTAATCAAAATCAGTAGGAACAGCAGAAGGAGTGTGGCTAAGGATGTATTTACTTGAAACATCCAGAGCTCTGAATATATCACCAACATGGGCCAGAATGGCCCGAGGAACATCTGTGCTTCAGCTTTGCTCAACAAAGACAAATATGTCTCACTCAGTGCTTCGCTCTTATATAAGTTTCCATATCGGCAGAAATAATTCAATGTATCTTGGTAATTCTGTTAAGGCAAGCTCACCAGTCCCCCCACCTCAGATTCAATAGTAATTGGGTTGATATCACCTGCAGGTATCTTTGTAAGAAGATGCTGTTAATGTCACTACTCCAGAAGCTTTATCAATACATTAATTGGTGCTGGAAAGTTGACAGCCTGCCCTTATGAGTGCTTGGCTTTGAGCAACCTGAAACCTAAATTATTATCTGAAATTATTTTTGTTTTGGAAGATAATGCACTACAGAGGGACAGTAAGAGGCAGCATCCTTAGACGGCACCCGCGTCTGATGAATGGATACCTAATGCAATCACTGTTTTTATTTGTTCCTGTAGCGAAGGCACACCCAGGGGCTTTGGTGAGGATTAGGGCCTCTGTGCTCAGTACCATGTACAAACAGCTTGCAATCGAATGTGGATTCATATATAAGAAAATGAAACCAGCCATTCCCCTTTCAGAAAAATTGAATTCCCTTCCCAACAGGTCGATAATGTGAGCTCAGACAGTGGTGGTTGAAAAGGATAGCTGCCACGGTGCGCAGTGGAGCTTCCTTAGGAAGGTCTCAGATCTCTGTAAAGCTCCAGCAAGATGAATCTCTGCACTAACACAGAGCTTTTGGGAAAAACCGGGGTCCAAGATAGAAACTTACCCCTCTGTCTTCATTCCTCCAGGGCCACCTTTACAGACAGGCACAGTTGGTGGTTCCCTGCAGTGGCAGGGGCTGGCAGGGTGCCTTTCTGGGACAAGGCATGTGGCACAGCACTGCCCCGGTCCCCAGTCTGGCCAGTCTCTATCTGCACAGCTGCTGGCAGAGACTGCAGGAGACAACGATTACTATCCTGGGGGTCAGCTCCCCACTTTCCTCCTCCTCAGCAACAAGTGAAAAAGCAAGCCCAGTTCTCCTTCCCAGGCCTGTGCTTCCCTCTCTCACCTGATCCAGTATCTCTGGTTCCCCACTCTTGAAGCATTCAGGCAGATGGCCCCGTAGCCCAGAGAGAACTTAGAAAAGCAATCTTCCCCGTAACTGGTGTCTCCCAGCTTTTTCTACACCCTTCCTCTAAATCTTCTCTTTGCTTTTGCAGAACTGAATTTTACCAGCCTTGAGCTGGTGGTGTGCTCTTAAGCTCTGCTGACAGCTGGTCCTGAAAGGCACCTTTGTGCCTGGATTTTGCAGAGCTCTCTGAGATCTGATCTTCTCTGGGATCTGATCGTCCTGGCACTGCACAAAAAAGACCTGATGGGTTACCACAAAGGGATAATGAGGACTACTGCCAACAGCTTGAACCCAATTGATCTAATGTGCATGCCTGGCAGAAGTTTTAGGGGCCTGGAAGGAAACAGAGGTGGATACAGCTACCCAAATCTGTTTGCCAATCACTGCAAAGGCATAAGCAACCATAAAGACTTGCAGAGGTTGCTCCTGTCTCCCTCACCTGTGAGGCGAAAGGAAAGTAGAGGGGAACCACTGGAAATGTCAGTTGTCTTCACGCCTTTGAAATCTGCTTCAGCACCCTAAAGCAGGATTCTGGTGCTGGAGATGGTGCCATTTCTTATGTTTTGAACTATGTGGCAGTAGTTAGAGCACTGACTTGGAATGGATAACATCTAGCTCTCAGCTTTCCTCCAATGGAGGTAGAAATGTTCTCCCATTTCCCAAATCTCCAGAGTGTCCTGATCAACAAATCACCCTGGGTGAGAGCAGTTGCCAACTCATCTTTGCAAGCCAAGCTGTGGCACAGCCATGGAAGAGGCAGCAAGGGGGAGGGAACGGAGCAGCAGCCATGCACTCATCGGGCACCCAAGAGCAGTGCTGGGTTTTGTCTACCATTCTACTGGTTTCTGTCAGGGAAGCAGAGACTCCACAGGATGCTGCAGACTTAACAATCACAGAAAAAAAACAATCACACCTTGGTGGCTTCAGAAGAAGTCCCGACTCGTCTCCTGGAAACTGAAGCAGGGTGTAGGTGCCTGTTTGCCCACACTTTGATTGGTTTAGGATTGGTAGCCCCAACCACACCACTCGTACCAGCAACCGCGGCGAAGAGCCTGGGCAAGGTTCAGGCTGAACCTGCATGGATTTAGCTGTCAATGTCCAAATACGTGGTTGTTGAAAAGGAACAGTTTTGACGAACTGGACCAATGTCTGATATTTGTAAACCAGAGTGTCTATGTTCGTATTTATTCACACCATTCTCCAGTGTTCCAGTTCCTAGATTGGTGTGAGGATAGTTCCTCAGAAATGAATAACTGTTAGAGCTCTGTGGCTCAGTGAATTGTTTACTTCCTTACATCATTAATACTATCCTTGTAGGGAGAAGAAGTGTTGAAAATAATAAACACTCTTTTCTTCATTAATATTCTGAAGACTATGGGAGCAAAGGCAAGATACGACCGCTAGCTACTGTAGGGTCTGGAAATACACAGCTTCTGGCTGGTGCTTTGGTCCACACTCAGATCTTTTCTGCTCACCATAATAAAAAAGTGGTATCATTAAACAGGGCCAAGTTTGCATCTTTTCTGGCATACTGTCTCTTCTGGTGTCTGTCCCTCTCTCTGTATATGTGTTGTATATCCATCACTTAGAGAACACGCTGGATTTCACACTCTGGGTGTGGGTATCACAGCTGCGTCTGCCCGGGAACTCACCCCCGCGCACTGGTGGGTGGTGGGGCTGACGGTTCAGTAGGTGGCACTATTTCCTCTTGATTTAGGACCAAACCCGGGTCCCGGCACGGTGTGGGGGGGGCCGTGAGGCCGAGGTGCCCAGTTTAACTCCGTTATCGGGGCTGGTTGTTTCTGCTGCCGTTCTGGCCTAGGGTGGGAGGACTGACCCTGGCATCGCAGTTAAAATTCATTTGTGTAATTTCATTCAGATTCTATAAAACCCTTTTGCACATTCAACTCATAATGTATTGTTTTTTACTTTCCAGTCTAAAACCTGCTGTCTGGTATTCAATATGCTGTAGTAACTCTTAAATCAGTTATTACTGTCTAACCCAGAGACACTGCATTCCTACAGTGGAAAAGAAATGTGTCCCTATATATTCTTATATTCTTCCCTTCACAATGTTGAATCTTAATTAATCGCCACTTATAAAGTGCTTTGAGATCCCCAGAGGAAAAAAAAAAAAAAAGTATGAAAGTGCAAAGTATTGTTAATTGTTATTTTAGCACTTTAAAAGCGTGAACCTGGCCCTGAAAACTAGCCACAAAAATGCACTAATTCCAAATTCTGCATGAGAAAACTCAAGGCCACGAGGGAATTCGAAAGGTTCCTAATTAGGCAGAATTCACAAGGCAGACAAAAACTGGAAGACAAAGGTTAAACAAAAGAGGCAAGAATATATTTCATAGGAATCTGAAAGACAAGAAGAGAAATGCAGGGGCAGACGGATACTCGGTCTAGACCACCGACTGGGTGCCGGTCCACCCGGGGAGATGCCCCCACCTCAGCACGTGCTGCATGGGTAACAGTACTGGGAAGACCCACGCTGAAGCAACTTCCTTGGAGAGATACCAGGGATCTTTCCTAAAGCAGGATTCTGGTGCTGGATGGTGCCATTTCTTATGTTTTGAACTACGTGGCAGTAGTTAGAGCACTGACTTGGGATGGATAATGTCTAGCTCTCAGCTTTCCTCCAATGGAGGTAAAAGCAGGATTCTGGTGCTGGAGATGGTGCCATTTCTTATGTTTTGAACTATGTGGCAGTAGTTAGAGCACTGACTTGGAATGGATAACATCTAGCTCTCAGCTTTCCTCCAATGGAGGTAGAAATGTTCTCCCATTTCCCAAATCTCCAGAGTGTCCTGATCAACAAATCACCCTGGGTGAGAGCAGTTGCCAACTCATCTTTGCAAGCCAAGCCGTGGCACAGCCAGGCTGTCAAGAGTCCCATGGAAGAGGCAGCAAGCGGGAGGGAACGGAGCAGCAGCCATGCACTCATCGGGCACCCAAGAGCAGTGCTGGCTTTTGTCTGCCTTTCTACTGGTTTTTGTCAGGGAAGCAGAGACTCCACAGGATGCTGCAGACTTAACAATCACAGAAAAAAAACAATCACACCTTGGTGGCTTCAGAAGAAGTCCCGACTCGTCTCCTGGAAACTGAAGCAGGGTGTAGGTGCCTGTTTGCCCACACTTTGATTGGTTTAGGATTGGTAGCCCCAACCACACCACCAGCAACTGCAGCGAAGAGCCTGGGCAAGGTTCAGGCTGAACCTGCATGGATTTAGCTGTCAATGTCCAAATACGTGGTTGTTGAAAAGGAACAGTTTTGACGAACTGGACCAATGTCTGATATTTGTAAACCAGAGTGTCTATGTTCATATTTATTCACACCATTCTCCAGTGTTCCAGTTCCTAGATTGGTGTGAGGATAGTTCCTCAGAAATGAATAACTGTTAGAGCTCTGTGGCTCAGTGAATTGTTTACTTCCTTACATCATTAATACTATCCTTGTAGGGAGAAGAAGTGTTGAAAATAATAAACACTCTTTTCTTCATTAATATTCTGAAGACTATGGGAGCAAAGGCAAGATACGACCGCTAGCTACTGTAGGGTCTGGAAATACACAGCTTCTGGCTGGTGCTTTGGTCCACACTCAGATCTTTTCTGCTCACCATAATAAAAAAGTGGTATCATTAAACAGGGCCAAGTTTGCATCTTTTCTGGCATACTGTCTCTTCTGGTGTCTGTCCCTCTCTCTGTATATGTGTTGTATATCCATCACTTAGAGAACACGCTGGATTTCACACTCTGGGTGTGGGTATCACAGCTGCGTCTGCCCGGGAACTCACCCCCGCGCACTGGTGGGTGGTGGGGCTGACGGTTCAGTAGGTGGCACTATTTCCTCTTGATTTAGGACCAAACCCGGGTCCCGGCACGGTGTGGGGGGGGCCGTGAGGCCGAGGTGCCCAGTTTAACTCCGTTATCGGGGCTGGTTGTTTCTGCTGCCGTTCTGGCCTAGGGTGGGAGGACTGACCCTGGCATCGCAGTTAAAATTCATTTGTGTAATTTCATTCAGATTCTATAAAACCCTTTTGCACATTCAACTCATAATGTATTGTTTTTTACTTTCCAGTCTAAAACCTGCTGTCTGGTATTCAATATGCTGTAGTAACTCTTAAATCAGTTATTACTGTCTAACCCAGAGACACTGCATTCCTACAGTGGAAAAGAAATGTGTCCCTATATATTCTTATATTCTTCCCTTCACAATGTTGAATCTTAATTAATCGCCACTTATAAAGTGCTTTGAGATCCCCAGAGGAAAAAAAAAAAAAAAGTATGAAAGTGCAAAGTATTGTTAATTGTTATTTTAGCACTTTAAAAGCGTGAACCTGGCCCTGAAAACTAGCCACAAAAATGCACTAATTCCAAATTCTGCATGAGAAAACTCAAGGCCACGAGGGAATTCGAAAGGTTCCTAATTAGGCAGAATTCACAAGGCAGACAAAAACTGGAAGACAAAGGTTAAACAAAAGAGGCAAGAATATATTTCATAGGAATCTGAAAGACAAGAAGAGAAATGCAGGGGCAGACGGATACTCGGTCTAGACCACCGACTGGGTGCCAGTCCACCCGGGGAGATGCCCCCACCTCAGCACGTGCTGCATGGGTAACAGTACTGGGAAGACCCACGCTGAAGCAACTTCCTTGGAGAGATACCAGGGATCTGCTTGGCTCCTTTTGTTTAGCTCTATTCTACAAGAGGAGAGACAGGGAGTTTGACACCGATAACTGCCTGCCATACAGTCAGGGGGGAGAGTGATCATTTGTGTGCTGCTGGTGCTGCCCTACAGCTTTTGGATCTTGGGGTTTTTTTTTCCCCTCGTATTATTATTCTTACTATTTTTAGAAAATTCTGGAGAAAAGGAGCAAGCGGTGAAAAATACTAACTTAGAATCAAAAATGAGCAACAGCCTTGAGGCTGGATTTACAAGGCCAGCTCAGGATACTAACAACCGTGCTAAGACCAAATGTAAATTTTCTAACTCTGTCCCCTCACAGGAAACACTTAATTCCCTAAATACCAAAGTTACTGCTGGTAGAGTTTACCAGGTGCCATGGCTCTGGGCTTGTTTAGATATTCCTTAACCCGCAATTTGATGGCTGTGAGTTGCTTGACACCTGTTTCACTGGTGAATTGTTACTCCTTCCCAGCAGGGGATCCTGCAGCCACACCTGGAGCCTGTTTTCCCCTCACCTCCCTGCATCATCTCACAAAACAGCAGCCAAACACTCCTCCCTGCCACACACCCTTTTACCAAATCTTCTTCTGATAATCCTTGCGATTAAATCCCTTCTGTTTTGGGACGGAAACGTGCAGCCGGGTCTCCCATCTTTCAGGAGAGTTTCTGCCAGTGGGGTACTGAGCGAGACAGGGTGAAGCTGGCTCAGTCAGCTGTAACAGTTATTTCCAATTTCATAGAAGCCCTTCGCATTTGCAATTCAGTATTCACAGACTAAGGAACCCAGCCCTGCTTCTCCCCCAGTGCAGGTAAGGATCCAGCCCCCAGGGCTGCAGAATCAACTCTTTATGGCTCCTTGTTCCCTGTGACTTAATGAATATTTATGTCTTTATTGCAGCATGGAATAGCTCAGGTCCCATGAGCACAGCAAGCAGGGGAATGTTTGATTTGTGAGCCTAAGATAGGGAGCAGCAGTAGCTGAAATTCAGGTGCCACGGGGATTTCGGTAGCGGAGGGGAGAGCCCTGGTATCTATGCAATTTTGGTACCAAGAAGGTCTGGAGGTAGCTAGTTTGGAAGTTGACACACAGAACAGCAGTTAGACACCTCCATCATCCCAGAAAATCTAATTCCAGATGTTCCAGGACAGTATGCAATTCATATTCACGTATTTTGATTATTGAAAAAGGTTTTTACCTTCCCTGAAAATTAAGCACAAAGGTGCTAATTCTGGATGCTGCAGCGATATAACTCTTGATAAGTATCCCTGAAGCTGATCAGCAAAACAGCACTTCACATTTGCCTCTCTGAGAATGGGATTTGTTCTTTACTTAACCAGATAATAGTGTTGTCATCAGACTAATCCATATGCCTGCAGAAGAAAGTACCTCTCTTGTTTTACTGTTGCCGTAACATTTCCTCTTTGGACATTCACTGAGTACATAAAGGCTCCACAATTTACACAGAAAATAAAGAGCTTGTCTTTCCTTGCTACTCTTTGGCTGATTTTACCTGTGCTCAGGATGCAATAGTCAGTGCTCATTTTCTTGGCATAAGATACAGCAGATAAGAGTTAATTAACATCCTTAACAAAGTACCACAAACACTGTATGGAAGGGTAGAACATTTACCTTTTGGGCTAGATCTTTGCTTAGTGCATGCATGGTTTTTAATGTTAAATGCTCTCAAGAAGATGTTAAAACCAGAGTTCTGAGCCGCCAGTAAGTGACAGCACAGGTACTTCTTAGGATAATGTTTTGTGAGCCAGCTCAGCCTTACAGCTCATAGTCTACGAAAATCAAGTCTCCTCTCTATGGCTCCTGTGGTCTAACTGTTCTTCTTGCATTCACTCCACCCTTTGGACCTCTTCACAACCAGTCTATGTCTTTAACCGGGTAAAAGAGCAGTGTGGAGAAAGAAAAGAATAAAAGAAAGTTTAGATTAGTGACCTATCTCACTGCATTCCTAGCTGAGGCAGTGCAAGGGGCACGGTGGGGCAGCGCTGCCAGCAGTGGGGGGAGGCACAGGAGTAGGGGCTGCCCCCCAGAGCAGTGAGCCCTGAGCTTGTCCCATCTGCCTGGGAAATACCACCTTCAGAGGTGAGTAGGTGTCATTCCTCTGTGTGACCCATCCCACAACTCTTCCAGCAGAGCTCCCCATATTCAGCACAGATGCAGCAAACTAGACCCCAATACCTAAATTAGAGCGTGCCACCGTTGCACATACCACAAACCAATCTGGGAGAGAGGAAAGAAAGGACCTTAGACGTGATGCTGGCTGTGGCAGGAGAAAATTGACTGCTTTCCTTCTGTGTTTGAGCCCAATTATTGTAGTGAGAGCATGTCTTCACTGGTGTCTTGGAGCTTTAGGGCTGCGTGCTGAAAGCAGGATAAGTGCCAGTAGCAAAGGAACAGGGTACTCGGTATGGGAACAACAAAAACATCTTCATGAAGGCAGTGACCTGCAGGACTCTAATTAGCTCTGGTAGCAGCAGGACCCAGCTGTGATGCTGAACACAGATCTGAAGCCTGAAGAGACTCTGGCCAGCCACAAGCAGGCTCCGTAACTGTGCCAGAAAAGAAGGGAACAGAGGAAACTTCTGCCATGGTGACATGAAAGAGTGCTCAAAAGGTGTCTCGGGCTCTTGTGCCAGCTGGCTGAGTGGCTGCAGAGCCTAGGTATAGAGACTGATTTCTGGGAAATGTAAAGACATCTATGTTTAATATTACAGCTTGTGACCCATTTTCTCTATTTGCTACCCCAACCATGCAACCAACACAGAGGCTCCAATCTTCTTTCCTATGACCTTCAATCATCTGTTGGAAAGTCACGTCATTAGGATGAAATTGGAACAGTTTATTTCAGAAATTTCACTGAGATAAAGAAACTTCTATCCTGCATTTGCTCATCTCTCCTTGAAGACCAAAGATGAGGTGGGTCACCCAAAAGGCATATTTTTCCATCATTCTGACCTTACAATACAGTCTCCATATTTTCTTGAATGCAGGAAGCCTATAACCTTGCCCTTGTCGTGTTTTCACAGATCTGGGCCTCTTTTAATCATATTCCTCTAGGCAATTAATGATCTATTTTCTCCTTGACCCGATAGTTTTGATTTGCATGGTAGGTTGCCTATTCTTTTGCTTTTGCACATTTCTTTTATTTAACAAGGAATTCCATCCTAATCCTTTGAATTTGTCCATGATTCTGCCATTAATCCCTCAAAAAAAATGGAGGGTACAAAATGTACAGACTCTCCCAGAACCCAGAGAAACGAGTATCACGAGGAACATCCGTGCTAAGTACTGTTGTTTACCCAGGCACTCCAAATGCATTAATAGGTTACAAAATGGAGATGAGTTTAGGTTAAACAGACAGCTTTGTCACCTTGCAGATGACAGGCCTTTAGACTCACAAGATAAATAAGACAATTCAAGCGTGGCTTTAC
Source organism: Calidris pugnax (assembly GCF_001431845.1). Classification (NCBI taxonomy): domain Eukaryota; kingdom Metazoa; phylum Chordata; class Aves; order Charadriiformes; family Scolopacidae; genus Calidris; species Calidris pugnax. The sequence continues at coordinate 8,819,779 of NW_015090864.1, forward strand.
CACTCAACATACTTCTCCTTATGTTCTTACAAAAGCTTGAGCAATTGTGTATTAATGTAAAAGGCACTTTCCTTCCTGTGATTATTTATGTAATCAGTAGGAAAAAATTCATGATGAACTAGACTCTGCGGGTCAGCCTCTGATCACTCTAATTTGAATGTTGGATGAAGAAAAAATGTCACAGGCAGCCAATATCCTGAAAAAGAGAAGATCTGCAGGGACACTGACAGGGGACTGGCAGTGAGTTTTCACAGTAGACTTCGCCGGTTATTTGCTGTCTTTCTCTCTGTGTATCATCTGGTCTTTTGCCCCTGAATTACCAGCTTAGGCTCCCCTGCATGCAAGACAGATGCCTAATTTGTGGATACCAACAGGAGTCATGTCCAAAATAGATGTTGAACTACTCAGACCTGTTAAAAATGAGAAACTTCTGGACACATCTAAAAATATAACATTAGTTGCCTCAGGAATATTGGTGCTCTAGGCTGTGATGCTCACAGATTTTTAGGTGCCACCAGGTTTCATGAAGGAATGGTTTGGGGTTACCACCTTTTTGGGCCTTAAGCCTTAAGATTTAGTTGTGGTGTGGGACCGTAAGTCCTTTCAGTTTCTGTGCAACATGCAGGGAGTCGCCTCCACCCAAGAGCTCCCCAGTTTTGCTGGCTGCCCAGTCGGGGTGCATGGTGGGTTACAGCGATACGTAATTCGGGCTTCTACTGCTCCCAGGTGTTGTATAGGGAATGGAGACATCTGGCTTGGGGGTGGCCATTCCTCTGAATGGCAGGGTACTCAGGTGCAAGGCTGCACTAGTGCCATACCAAGTGAAGCCCCTTACACCCTTTCAGTTGAGGAAAACATAAATGCATTAATTACCATTTGATCAGCACAGAAGTAAGTGATTGGCCACAGCAGCCTATATACTAATCATTTGACCTTTCCTAATCTGACCCTCATGTTCTTCTATGATAAAGCTAACCATAGTGTTGATTTCTATTCTGAAGCTCTCCCCAGCTAGAGTAAGAGGATTCAGGTACGACAGTGGCAGAGTTTCACAGGATCCTTATTGCACTTCAGGAAAACAGTTTTATTGACCCTTCTCAAAGTGGAGTAATCGATGGCTTGATATCCAGCTGCTCGCCAGCAATAAGCAGAATACTGCTCTCTGGTGAGATCCCATCTGTGATATTGTGTCTGGTTTGGGCCTCCAGCTGAAGAATGATAGGAAGAAATTGCTGTGGGTCTAATGGAGGGCTACCAAAATGGCACAAGACAGAGAGCACATCGCTCACAATGAGAGGCTGAGGGAGTTGGACATATTCTGCTTTTGTGGAGAGAAGGCTAAGGGACAGACTTGTAACTATAATGGCTTGATGGGCAGCCACAAAGAAGGAAGACCAAAGTCCTTCTTGATGGTGCCAGGCACTATAAGAAGAGCAGAGACCACAAGATGCGATTTGGGATTTCAGCCTGGACTTTAGGAAAACCTATTTCAGCGGGGCAGGGCACAGAAGTTGAAGAGCTCACCTGCAAGGTTGTGCAACCTCCATCTTTTGAGGTTTGCTAGTCTGAGCTACACAAAGCCATGGACCTGGTCCCATGTGGGTGATAGTCCAGCTGAGTAGGAAGATGGAAACTAGAGACTTTCAGATGTCTGTTCCAACCAACATTTCTGTGATTCTGTGATTTAGACAATTCTGAGCATTTTTGTAGCTGTTATCTGTAGCATAAATGCAGTTCTGGGCTTCTGAAATGAAACCGAGCCAGACCAGGAGACTAAAACAAAAAAGTCTGAGAGCAGAAATTTTGCTTTAAAAACTAGTGTGCTAGAAGACTGGAAGAAATTTATCCATATGCTGGTATAAGACGAAGAGCTGCATGTTCACCATTACATATGAATGGACTGACTATGAATCTGCTGTCATGGTACAAAGAGCTGGGGATAACTTCCGAAGGAACCTGCTGGAAGGAGACATGGCATGCTAAGGTGGTGAAAACTGCCTCTCAGCTGACAGCAGAACAAAGACTTTTTATGCTCTAAAATGATTCTTATAGAGACTGAGTAGCTATTGTGTGTGTGGAGCCCCATCCAGCTCTTGACAGTGGTAGTGCTCTGGATTGAAACGTTAGGAAGAGAGAAGGAAATACCCTGAGGAAAGAAGTCAGCATTAATTTTACTGTTACTGGTATTTGGGAGTGAGCAATACCAAAGTCTCAGGCTTGCAGTCATCCATGTAGCAGTAGCCCCCAATTTAGTCTGCAACAAAGAAGTCTGCTGTCAACACACATACACACATCTACACCATCTTTCAAATGCCTTCTAGCACCTCTCGCCAGTTACTTCCTGTGTGATTAACACATTCCTAATGAGTGGGCAAAAGTAGCATTTCCAGTTTTCACTGTACAACAAGTCTTTGACCGTATGGACTGGCTGCTGCACGGCAGGCAAACAGTGAGCTGCCATCTCACCTAATCCCGCGTGTCAAACCAAAGCAGCAGACTGGAGCTGTGGCAGGCACACATCAGTGTGCATGGATGTGAAACCTAAAAAAGAAATGAACTTGTAGATCTCCATGGATCTATTTAAATACAATATTTTATTCCATTCCATGTAGCTTTTTATACAGTTCTCATCACCATGGCAACAGAGGTCCAGCTCCTCAAAGGGTATTTAGGTATCCTTCAGCACCCAGATCTACCAGCTGGGTGATATTGCAGTCACAAAAATAGTATTAAGTTTCCACACAGAAGATGCCTGAAGACAGATGCTGCCCATAGCTGAGAAGCTGCTGAGGGCTCCAGATCAAGCCAAAACAGGACCTGAAGACAGATCCTCAAGGTGAGAATTTCCCCACTTAACTCTCCAGTGCCTTGGAAACACCCTGGGAAGATGGTTAAATGAGTTGTGGCTCACCCAGTGGATGGCCTAGGGACAAGTGTGGCCGTATATTCATTTCTATACCTGCCAGCCTTGCCATCCTTGCAACCCTATACAACTTGGTGGTTAAAGCACTGATGTGTGACAGACAGTTTCAGATTTTACTCTGAATCATTTTGAGCAGAGAAGTACACCTCCTTCTCCCACACCCTACCATAACCCTACTTCCAGTTCTCTCTGTTTGAATGAACAGGCGGAAACAAAAAGATTTCCTTGGCAGAACACCTTTGCCCCAGGGGAAAGTTTTGAATTTTGCCTCAAATGAAGCAAAACCCAGGAACTGAGCTAGAGTTTCCTGCAGCTGAAGATTAACAATCTTCTGACACGGTTTGGTTCCATTATCTTTTTGTAAAAGGAGATATGTGTGCAGGGGGATTTTTAAAATATACATATTTCTGTGCATATAAATTGTGGACTTTGCATGCTTCTACTTAGATGAATAGTGTATATTTAGCAGCATGGTACAGATACTGCATGAATAAAGGTTGTTATGTACATTTTTTATTTCCACACTCCAAATACCTCAATATATGTTGTATACAGTGATGTTTATGTTCAGACAGTGTGCAAGGCTGTGCATGCACATGCCCTGTTTGATGGGGGAAGGGGGTCTCCTTGGCACAATACTTATTAGTATCATCAATCATCGGGGGTGTCATTTCCAAATTCCCTTTCCCTTACCTAATTTGCTAAACCTAATTCTTTATCACACTAGAAAACCCAGCATGAGAGATGGAAGTGATAATGAGAGGTGGCTTGCTCATCCATGCTCTACTGTACAGAGGCGATGTCAGCCTGGCACCTTCTGGAGGGATTTCCCATTTTCTTTCTCTTTCCATGTAGGGTGCTCTGTATCTGCTCTACCCACAGCAATTAGCAGCCCATTGCATCCTTGTTGCACCTTATTTACTTCTGGCTCCTCAGTGTGCTCTTAAATTGCTGGAATCCTTAAGTCAAGCATCTTGCTTGGTTTGTCTGCTGGTGCTTTGTTGGTTCAGATACATTTGCTAATGCCTCCAGTTCAGGACACCTCCAAAGTGCATTTCGTTAATCTCAACAACCTGAGGCTGCACAATTTTTTTTTTCCCCCGAGTCTGGTACTAAATTAGCAAAAGACCTTTATCAAAAACTTACCTTATTGAATTTGTCAGTCCTGTTCTGCTTATGCAAATAATTGCATGTCTTTAAAATTTGGAGGGAGGAAACAACAAACCATGAGTGGAATCTAAACTACCAACTCAGAATTCCCATCCCTGACACGGACAGGGCCACGATTTCATCCTATATGTGCTGTCACTCCCATCCCATATGCAAGTCCTGTTCTTGTCAATGAATTTAGCTCACCAGAAGTCATTGATTTCTCTGGGTTTATTCACAGGTTTGTCCAACACCCAGACTCCTACTGGAATTAATGGATCTGCATCCTACCCACATAGATTGCAGCACTGGATCGGGGGCCAATTATTCACGGACGTGACTTTGTTTCACCAGCAGACCTTTAAAATATGCAGCTTCTTCTCTCAGCTGTTGTAAAGAGGATGCCATAGAAAGAAAACAGAAACATATGGAAACTAATAAGGCAGGCCAGGAGACCTAGCAGGAAATAACCTTCAAAATCTCATGCATGTTAAGGGAAAAAAAAATATACAAGCTCTGTTTTTCATAAGACAGGGGAGGTATGTCCAGTGCGTAAAGCTTTTAACACCAACACAAAGAATCAGTGAAGCCTGACTCTCCTATTTGATGAGGAATGAGTAAGACTCAGAATACAAAGATGTCACCAATTAGCAGCATCTCAGCCAGAAGTGTGAATATTTTTAGAAAACTGGAAGAATGGGGGACTTATTTTTAAACAAAGAAGAGATTTTAATCAGATGAAGAAACAGATATTATGGGGGATGCTTTAAAAAATCGTTTGGGAATTTGGTTGCCTAGTGGCAGGAGGAATGGTATTTAACTATGTTTTTCTTTTTTCTTTTCTTTTTTTTTTTTTTTTTTTTTTTTTTTTACTTTGAACATCTATGATACCTCCAGTGACAACACAGTCCCATGAGCTAGAACATTTGGGACTCCCTGTCATGATGTCACGATAACATCAGTCTTTGTAGGAGCACAGGAAATAACACTGTGCATCAAGGCACAACAGTACTGAAGTTTCACTAAAACCAGAATATTTATACAAATCCAGTAAAACAGGTCACTTTGGGAAGGACCTACTCAAAAGGTGAAAAGTCCCATCAGTAACTCCAGCCCACAGCAGTCAGGATTTATCAGAAAATTGGAAGAGAATGTTTCTGACACAGAATTTGCGATAACAGGAAAAGCACAGTGAAGAGACTACTTTGATAACTGGATTTGTGGTGCTGCACCTTCCCCACTCCATGTGTCCCCCCGAGGTGGGCAGGCAGACGTGCAGCAAAAGCTACGTCACTCGGATGCCCCATGTGCAGCAGCAAGAATTCCAACCACAATACAGCTATTTGCTCAGAGGCCCCGAGACCCCAAAGACTTCTTTTCCTTTACAGAGGAGGTACCTATTTGCTCAGCTTCCTGATGGAAGGCCTTTATCAGACAGCTATGGCTATAAATAAAGGCTTAAACAATGGTATTTGAGACTGTGAAAGCTCTTCTGAGCAGGGATTGACTACTACACTGACCCAATGTTCATTACTCTATTCTTGGCCAGCTTTTGGGCACCTTTATAAAATTTATTCTCCAACAAAAATAAAAAAACCTTAAAGGCTAGAAAATCGCAATATTTCTATATGAGAAGTATCAAGCATAAGGGCGAACCTGTGCTTGCTACAACCTAGACCTTTATGCTAAATTGTTCTCTGATCTGGTCATTTCACACCCAAAGGGATCATGCCAATGCCAATGTCCACGGAAAGGTGCCATCAGATTCCTTGTGTCCCACTGGATGTCCCTTCAGTGAGCTTGCCTGATGAAGTCCTCTTTTCTGGGATCTGTAAATACCTGATGGAAGTGGCTTTTAGCACAGGGAGTCTACAAAGAATGCAGTAAGACTTTGGCACTGGAACTGCAAGTTACTGGTCAAGAGCTGTATGTCTTCCCCAGAACTTCAACTCTCCACCACAGCAAATGCTCCAATATTCAGATTATCCTATGAGTATTTTGTTAGTCTTTCAGAGCAGACCTGTAGGGAAAAGAATCATAAAATAAATTTTAAGTGTAAGATTAAATGTGATCAGACCCAGACAGTAAGCCTCAATTCCTGCATATCCCCTGCGGACTGGGAGAAGTCCTTTTCCTCCCTTACACCCTAGAGCTGTCCTGTTGGCCATGTCCAGCTGCGTGCCCGCTGACACACGTTGTACAGCTACCACTGACACACGTTGTATGGCTGCCACTGACGCACGTTGTATGGCTACCACTGACACACGTTGTATGGCTGCCACTGACACACGTTGTATGGCTACCACTGACACACGCTGTACAGCTGCTCCCTGGAGGAGCTGAAGGACGCGCAGCTTGAGCTCACAAGTTCTGGCAGTTGAACTTGTCTCCACGTGTGTGTCACATTACAGTAAGTACCCTCCACACAAGAACAAGGTAGTCATTTCTCTGATGCAAAATCAGCCAGTTCCTATGACAAAACATGGGGTTTGTTTGAATGCTGTGTTGAGACTAGTCTGTACCCCTTGTGAGAACATGTAAGGAGATATCAGTCGAGATTTGTTTTGGGCTCCATATCTGAAAGGATCTTCCCTAATGGGTTGGATATTACATTATATCTAATATTTCTATGGATTCTATCAGTATGGCATGTGAGTTAGCTTTCCTGAAGTTATCCTACCCACTAGCAACATCAGGAATAGCCATGCATATAATCTGCTATGAGAAAACATTTAAGAACATTTTACTGAGTGATGTGGCCATTTTCTCTCATATGTTTGTCAGAAGGGAAGGAGCAACCCCTATACAGATGACCAATCCAAGATCTACTTAACTTAGACCAAAACAACCAAGTGCAAAGATGGATGAGGCTCTTACCCCTAGTGGCTGGGTTTCTACTCCACCAAGGCAGGCAGAAATTCACCAGGTCTGTTTTTTTCAGTCTGTAGAATTTTAAAGAGGTCACCAAGTCATTGTGGGCATAAAGCTTTCTTGTATACTTTGAAATTGAAAAATATTATACTTCGTGGCAGAGAATTTTTTGACAGGTAAGTACCTTATGATTCACATTTTACTTTCATCAATCACAGTAAAAGTCAAGTAAGGCCAGTTATTACTGTGCCTGGTAAATTTTCTCAACAAGTCTGCAAAGCTAAGTATTTCTACTATTGTATTTAGATAACTACCACAGCCACCTACAATTGGATGGTCTATACTAAGAAAAATGTTACTACTTTTGCAAATCCACCAAGTTATACATTGAGGTGCAATTCAAACTAGAATGGTTATGAAGGCAGTTGTCACTGTCTCCCTGATCCTCAAAGGTCCATGTAACAATTTTGGCCCAAATGTATGCTGGGTTAAAACACCAGAGATTTTCGCCTTGGGGTAAGGTTTAGTGGAACTCATTGTTTTTAATTTGCAGTTTTGAGAAGTGTAACCATCTATGTTTTATAGATTTTTCTTTTCCTGTGAGGGAACTCATCAACTTTGATGTCTGTAACTATTGATTCTCTGTATTAAGGGATTGGTAAAACAGATTAACCACAATAGCATGTTAATTAAGACCATGTTTCAGTTTTCCAAATTACTCTCTTTTTGCGGAAAGCTGATGAATTGACTGGCATTAGAGACCATCCAAGCCAAGGAGCCAGAGGTATAGATCACAAGGGAAATCTGCATACCCAAGAGAAAGTTTGGAGACAACGTAATGCCATTTTCACAGTGTCCTGTGTGGGGATGTTATATCCAGCTCTTTGTAGTGCTAGCAGGATACTTTGCATAGAGAGAGCCCTGTCAGATCTTCAGCCAGGTTGAAACTGGATTTACCGCATGTGCAAAGAATGAGGAGTCAAAACTAGGAACAGAACCTTGTCCCACAGAAAGATATTCTGCCAAGTAAGCCCACGCTATCAGACTGGGAACTTGTTCAGTTTTTCTACAGTACCTTTAGCTAAATTGGTCATTCAGGTCCTTCCATCCTTAGCTTTCATCTGACTTGTCCAGTTAGGCTTCAGGTTTTTTGGAACAGATCCTTGTAGTAGCTTTGTGCCTGGTACAGAGGGTGCTAATCTGAGCTGGAGATGTTATGGCTGACCTTGGATAAATAACATTTTTCAACTGAAAGGACATTGCAAATGTCTTGTGTGTCGTTTCTCCTACCTCAGTGCTCCCAGGCTCCTGCTCTGGAGGAAGGACCCTCTGCCCACCTTTCACTCCGGCTTTGCTCTGCCGTTTCCAAGCCTCATTTCTGGCTGCACTCTCACCAATTATTTTTTTTTCAGAGGCTGTAAACCTCAGTGTCAGCTCAGCTTGCATTAGTGTCAGAGAAGTATCTCTTGGCGGTTTACAAAAGAGAAAATGGAAAGTCGAGCATTATTTAATGTGAAATGTGGTAGAGTGCCTATCCTGAGTTTTTCTGAGAGGCCTGAGGCTCCAGCTACCTGAAAAAGCTGATAAAAGCTGCTGTCATCTGGTGATTCAGCTCCCCTTCTACCATGGCTCGGTCCCTGCTCTGCGTGGGCGACTCACAACACGCATGAACTCTGTTTCTGATGCAGACTAGAAGTTAGCGGGGCTATTCACCCAAGTTTCACTTGTGCTGAAGCATTTGTTGACTTTTCTCTTTTGAAAAGTTGACTTGCTCTTTTGAAGATGCATTTAGTCAGGAAAATGCTGTGAGTTTGCTTTTTGTGCAATGATGTGGATTGGTTTTTAGCTATTCTGGCTGGGAGTGAGAAAAACTGGATCGATGCCCAGGGGATGTCTCTGGTGCTGGGTCACACTGGTCTGATCCACTCTCAGAAAGGGACAGCACTGTGTGGGCAGAGGGTCACCTTCTCCAGCAGATAAAACTCCCTCTCCATTTCTCCACTGCCCCTATTACCCATTACAAGAGTATCCAGCAGACTCTTGTCCCTTGTAGCATCATGCAACCTGGAATGTGGGTTGGATTTCCAGAAAGAAATATTGTCAGTGCAACTCTTCAGGGTCATGTACATGCTTGTATTCAGTTAATTGCATTTTAATTTGGGTGTTGAAAAATTGAGGAGCATGAGCTGCACAGCTTTGGAATACTGTTTAAAAATGCATGTTTCCTGGGTAGATGGGAGTATGTAAAATGTGGATACCTTTTAAAATAAGCTTAAATTTTGTTATTGCTGTGATTTCCCACTTTCAGCATTTTCTGGAAGGGAGAGGGATATTTGGTTCAGAAGTTATTTTAGCTGATTCTATCCATTCTGTTGAACTGATTCCTTCCCCCTCCCCAAAAGGCTTTCTTTTTAATAACAGCTGTTATTTCTTTCCAAGTGTCTGGAAGAGGAGTCCAATAAACCCCTCCTTGGGTTCCTTCCAGAAATAAAAAAACATTTCAGCTGTCATTCAGGCCTGCCTTTTCATTAATTCTATTTCAATGTATTCTATATGACCGCGTGTCTGCCTTTGCAACAGCAAGGAATCTCAGTGGGACGGAGCAGCTTAATCGATCAGCAATCCTGGTCACCCAGAAAGAGTGTTAATTGGCCTCGGTACTTGAAGCATGTGACACTGCCTGACCTAATCATCAGAACTGGAGAAGTCAATAAATTAGAGGAGAAATGCAGATGGATAAAATAAGGACCCAATTCTATACAACACGCTGTGAACATTATTCCTGAAACCAGTAGTGCTATACGGAAAAGCCAAGTCAAGCATTTTGCTGGATAAGACCTGGGGGAGCTAAGAGCAAGAATAATTTTATGTTTTCAGAGTTTCACCTTTTAGTCTTCCGTCACGTACATTTGATATGTCTTAGCAGTTTGGCTGAAGGCTTCTAACCGAATCTGTGAGAATTATTCATTCTCCCACTCTAATAATCCAGCGGTGCAGCTTGCCTTGCCCCTGCGCTCCCCGGGGAGGGACTGAGGCCGGTGAAGCCAATGTGACCTGTTCAGGGGACTGGCAGGGACGTGCCAGGGCTCACCTCCCTCTGAGAGAGGAGCTGCATTCACACAAAATTCGACGTCTCGGTTAAATGCTGCGGGTGAGATCGCAGCTCCCTCTGCGGCGACGGGAGCAGGTTGGCTTAGCCACAGGGTCCAGCCAGAGCATTTACCTCCAACCACGGACGAGCTAATAACTTCAGCCTGCTAATTTAGGCTTGAATTTAGACACATGAAGAGGTTGGTGTGAATACCTCCATGGTGCCTGCAGGCTCAGCCATCAGCAACGCCTGGGTGAGGGCTGAAGGGGAGTCGATTGCCTTCAGAGGCAGGGCTGCCTCCTTATTAAAAGTGCTCCTTGTTCCCGTGCTGCAGATGAAGGACTTCACTCCCTGGAGGTGGCAGGGGCAACTTTCCAAGCATTGACAGCAGAGGAATTAAGGTGTGTAGGCACATGTGGTGGTGATGAGTGGGGAGAAGCATTACCCTACGTACACAGGGAGGGCCTGAGCATGAGGGCTTGTGGCTGGCAGCCAGGTCAGGCAAAGGCTGACAAGACAGAGGAGTCCAATATCTCAAACCTGCCTGGGGGCAGAGGCCATCCCTCTTGTGAAGTATGGCTGGGTTGGAATAGAATGCTTAACGTCCCTTCTGTGGGACTAGGTGGTCTCAGGATCTGGAGTAATAAAGCTTTTCATTCTGCAGGCTCCAAAGGAAGCGAGTAGAGTAAGGAATCCTAAATCTTCTCTTAAACATTCAGAAAAAGAAGGAAATAAACAGTAAATGCATCTGACAGGCAATGTGTTCAATGGAGGATGGTGTAAAGGGTATCTCCCACTGCCTGCTGGGTTCACGGTGAAGCATGAGCACACCAGTGGCCCTGGGCTGCACAGGCCTCTTCAGAGGGGGACATCTGGAGGAGCAGACAAAGCCCCGGCCTCGTCTGGCAGGGCTGCGTCTGCCCTGTTGTGTCTCTCGGTAGGACCAAGAACTCTGGGACCTTCCTGGGGAGAACGCCATGAGAAAAATTCATGCAGGTCCTGCTCAGGTTATGGTCCTCCTGGGAGCCAGCTATGGACGTGAGCGACGTGTTTAATGCCTGCTGCTGTCCTGTCCTGTTGGGAAATGGCAGGTGACACAAGATTCTCAGATGTGGGACAGGAAACTAGGGAACATATGTCTACCCCCAGACATAGAACTCTTAGGACTGAAGCCCCAAGGATAAGGCAGCTTAAAGTGCCATCTATCACATCTTTTGAACACTCACTTGAGTTCTGAATTACCTTCTAGTTTTTGTCTCTAAGACTAATCATAGGCAAAGGGTTTTTGACTGTCTCTGCAGCCATGAAGCTCCTAAAGGGCTGAGGTGATTTTGTGATTAAACATTTCTGGACATGGCAGGTGGTATTTTTTTTTATCCCTCGGGACCCAGCAGGTGGCAATTGCAAGGAATCTAGCCTGAATTTTTGTGCAATGAAAAAAACAAAAATAGAGAGTTTCGTACTCAGACCAGCTGTGGGGACTAGGCTAAATTCTCAGTCTGGAGTAGCCAAGCCTCAGGAAAGGGTCCTTTGAACCACAATGTCCTGAAGAGCAAATTTTCAGTGAAATTTTTTCCATCTTTTTTTTTTTTTCACCAAATATTGGATTATTTTTCAATAGAAATCTGTCATTTTTGCAGTCAGCTTCAAGGTAGTTTTAAATAGGACACCTTCACTTTTTTAAGAAAAATAAAAAAATTAAATTTTCCCCATTTTTCTTAAATTAGCTCCAGGAATTTAGGTGTTTCAACTTTGTATAGCTACACAGGGAGAGAAAAGAATCAACCGCAGATTGTTCCATTGTTCCACTATCTACATGCACATCCCAGTAGTCAGAAAAAGGAGCATAAGCATCCCTATTTTATATGTGGTGCAGTGAAAATATTTGTTTATCCTTTCAGTGCCATTAGGAAACCAAATTTGCTGGCTTCCTTTTTCGAACTTTGTCCCTAACCACCTCGCTTTTATTAATTTAAACACATCCCAAACCACATCTACAATGAAAGACAGCTTACTGGGTTTGCAGTTTCCTACCAATTAGGACCACCTTGTGTTAGTGGAAGGAACTGGTGGGAGATGCACTGCTGCCAACCAGGTGCAGGGACATCAATGCAGGTAAAATGACTCCCAACTTCTAGCACAGCTAAGATGGTAACGAAGGCGTGGATGTCTCCTACACCAAAAGCTATAGATGCCCAACCATGAGTAAGTGAACATGTGCCTGGTAGGAGTGCTGTGACGCTATTTTATCCAGCACAAATGTCTGGAGGTACACGATCCATCTGTTGGCCATCCACATAGCTGTGCTCTTATATTTTCTTTTTTTCTGTTGTTGTTGTTTATGTATATATAGATCTGTGGTACATATATCACAGCTCCAAAGACAGTTGCACAGATAACATCTGTAGGCAAGGTCTTGCCCACAGTGGGAAAAAACCGTGTTAGCAGAGAAGTTAACGTAAATTTGCAGTCAAAAGTCACAGGCACAGCCCTAGTAATTGCAACTGTCCAACAAAATGCATTTTCAAACATAAGCAAAGATTAAAAAATAAAATATCAGGAAGAAAGTTAACAAGGCACTACAAATTGGTTTTGTTGCCCTTCAAGTGCCAGAAGGTGTTCAGAGACAGCAGAGCTATTTATGTAAAGTCAAAAATGGAAGGAAAATAGACCAGATTATAGTAGCCTGGTAGGCAGGAAGGAGAAAAGACGTAAGGAATAGGAGCAATAAAGTCTCCAGACCAGCCAGGTTAAAAGTGCAAACCTGTCTTGTTCTCTCCTTTCCATAGCTCGCTTTTTCCTAGAGCCAACAAAAGTGATCTGTACCACATCCTCTATCTGCTGGCCATTCAGTGGGGAAGACAGGGTTTTAAAATAACAATAATAAAGTTTTCCATTTGTATTTTAATAAGGAAACATTCCTTTTTATCAGATTACCAGGCCTGTCATGATTCACCTCCGAGCCCTTCATTTGGTTAATGAATTTATGCCCCTCTCTCTGGGGGCAGAAGATCTTGTCATTCACAAAATGATGCCATTATCAGCATATCTCACACTGAGGTGAGGCAGGGAAAGAAATCCCTGCTCAGCTTCGTTGGTGCCAGTCTCTCCTTCCTCCTGTGCTTGGTGCTGTAAGAGGGCAGGTCATCGCTTAGCTCTGGCACTGCTCTGCTCAAGGCTGCTGCCCTGTTTCAAAGCCTTTGAGGTCAGGAGGGACCACAGTGCACTATGAAAAACCCCCACACCTTTGCCCTTTCTCAAATCAGGAGCTGCTTGCCCTGTTAGAGTGCAAAAATCTCCTTCGTTGATTCAAATCAGGCACAAACCAAGTGGAATAAACTCCCCCATCTGAAGAGGGAACACCTGAAGGTTGAAATTTTGGCCAAAACGTGGTCAAAAGAAGATTGGACTTTGGTTGCAGTTGGGTCAGGAGGTGATTCTATTTCTCTGATGTGGACAAGGTGCTACCCCATATGACATCACTCAGGTGGCTTCAAGCTTTGTTAAAGACAGGGTGTCTTTCATCCCCATCTATTTCTGAGCCACTTCACACCACGCCAGGGCAGTTTCTTGGCTCTGCTTCAGGACCCCAGAGGTACTGCACCCCCATCATGAGTATCTGGCAAACTTAAGTTTGAAGGTGGCAGAAGAGCAAACCTGTGCACAGCACGTGGGACAGCCCTGAAGCTGGAACACTGTCCTGGTATTGTTTTTATAATCTCTGGCTAAAAAAGGAAAACAGAAGACATGTTTTCTTTTTTCTATCAACTTCAAAATGTCTTTTATTCATAATCATTGCACAAACTTAGCATATATATGGGCAATCCCCCCTCTCAGCTGTGTGCTGTGTGCTGCCATCCTCCTGGCACATCAGGAAGGGTTTGTGGGAGCTGGTCCAGCAGTTGCCTGTTGGCAGTGCAATGCTCCCGCAAGAGATGCAGTTTACCTGACCAGAGCCCTGGGCATGCCCTGGACATTCAGCAATGTCCTGCCTACCTAACACTCAGCCTCTATTTTCCACTGGGAACAGTATTTTTCCACTTTCAGCCCCCAAACAATTCTGGGCTAAATAACTCACTGCTTCTTACCTCTCTCTGCTGATTTGGGAGGAAGCCGAAAGGACTGGCAGAGATTACCACTTAATTTTTAGATGGCTGGATTAAGGAAAGCAAATCCCACACTCTATGCCTACATTACAGGCTGAAGGGTTGGGGAGCAGATGGGACAGAAAGAAGGAAGTATGTGGGTAAGCAAATACGTATTAGAAGGTTTATAAAAATATCTGTTAGCGTTACACTGCTCTCCTGCTACCTGTCATCTCCTGGAAGGACTAACCTGCACAGAAGCACCAGGCATTCCCGGATCCTGGGTACAGGCAGGAGGAGTTTATCAAGATCCTGGTACTTCTTTTCGCTCTTGCCCAACCTTCCCTATCTCACTGTACGTTAAAGGGAAACTCAGACAACTAATTAAATTACTTTTCCTTGACTTAAAAAACGTAATAATATTAAATGAGCTTTCACAGATGCCAAAAGTAAATGCTATAATGGCATTTTCAGCCAGCATTAAATTGTTAATTAATTGACATGCATTAGAAATAGTGTAACATATGCAGCATCAGCCATCTATTCAGAACAAACCTCTATAAATGGGATGGTCTCAGTGACTCAGACTGGTCAGACCCAGCTAGACATGTGGAGGGGGCCACTCTAGAATGGGGGGGATACCATCGGTTATGTATGGTAGGGCTGTTTGTGCCTGCCATTTACATAAATCCTGCTTTTAGAGGACTGGGATTCATCAAGGAAAATGGCAAAAGCTTTTACAAGACAGCATTCTGCTAAAAAGAAGCTTTGTGGATTTTATGTGGTTCTGTGCATCTTAGACATTGTTTTGGCAACTTACAGAAAAGCAAGTTTGAGCGGATACAGTAAAAGGAAGAGCTGTGAAGGTCTCCCAAGGTACATACCAACAACACTGACCAAAAAAAGGCGTTCTTTTTTTCACTGAGAGCAAGATTATTAGAGACTAGAACATGCCCAGGCAGTGAGATGACAACACTGGCAGATCACTTCAAAGGTGTCCATTCCTTGTCCAATGTGACAATATGGGGTTGCTTCTGTAACCTCTCTGCTGTAGAGCAAGGGCTCACATTTTTCTTGCAGAGACCATATTAACAGCTATCTTACCTTAAAGATTTCCATTCTTATGCCTTACACCCTCGTGTCAGAGGGGCACCAGCCTATAAACCCTGTCCATCTCCATTTGGCATCTCAACCATGGAGGATAAGGGAGGTGGAAGTCAAGGAGGGCAGGTATTTGGCACATCTGAGATTCCAAGCAAGGTGTGGCACAGAGTCAGGTTTAAGTCAGCACAGCTATAATAAAATCTTTCAGAACAGAAAAGCTGAAAGTATACGAGCCAGTGGTGCACCAAAAATGTTTTCTTTCCTAACTCATCCCAATATTTCATAATTTTGTTATAGTGTCTTTATTCTCTCAACCTCAGAGAAAAATAAAGAAGATGACTTAATATAAAAGACATAACCTAAGGGTTTCTCCAAAAGGCTCAGCATTTAGTGCTGAAAGTGGAAGGAAGGCCACGTCCTACCTAACTGCTTAGGAACACTGTTTGGCTTCGTTGCCTGTTTTGTGGTTTTTGCAATGGAAGTATATGGGATGGGCAGAACTGTCATTCACTTCAGATGAACCCTGATAGATCCCAATTTGTTACTTCAGCTTCTAAAATACCTTATTTTAAAAAAATAAAATAAAAACATAGACTCTACTTAGAAGGAAGAGTAGAACAGAATAAAAAGTCAATGCTAAAGGGCTTCTGTTCTGCAAGAAGAGCCTTGTTGAGTCAGGTCACTTACCCAGCTCCCTCAACCATGCATGGCTAGGCACACCAGATGTTAAATTAATCTCCCTTTTCATAAAAGAGATGTATATGTCTGCTCATGGAAACAAATCTATAAATAATCAAAAGGTAATTCTGGAAGAAGTGGTGGTTTGTTTGTCCCCTTCAGCCACTCGTGAGAGCATTGGTTTCCTTTCAGCCTCGGCAATGCTTTTATCAAGATCACAAACTGTGGACCCGCTTTGGCTTCTGCCCAACAGATTAGGTGTAGCATCAGTAACATTGTGAGAACTGGTCTTGCTCATTCTCACTCTGTATCATAATATCCGTATGCAGGAACAAACATTTCTGACTTGGACAACACAAATGAAATCTGCTGGAAAATGGAGCAGATTTCCTGCGTGGAGGAAATGGAGACCACATTTAGAAACAAGTGCCACTAGAACACTGCTGTTCACTAGTTTTTTTTTTTACATGAGCTCAAAACTCTAAATACTGTGTTTTTGGCCACTTTTCTCCTTTTTTACTCTCTGGAAAGCAACAGTGCCTGTGCTCCCACACAACATGGTCACTGGCTGTGGTGTACACAAAGCCATTAAGCACTACTCAGCATAAAGGCTTTGCTCCAGTTGTGCCATGCTGTGGTCACCACACACCTCCTGCCCAGGCTTGGCGTACACTCAAGCAATGCTGTCTGCTGCTGAAGTCATAGCTCTACCTTGAATCAAGTACTGATGGATGTTCAAATAAGCATAATGAGGGTCATCAAAAGCCCCCATTATGGGGCTGTGGGCTCCATTACTGGGAGTGGTGGGTTATATCTGGGAAACTACTGCCCTGTGAAATTTCCTCCCATACCTTTAATTTTGGTAGAAACTGCAGAATCCAACTGGTAGACACAAGATGTGGGATTCGGTTCCCTGAATGTAGGCATCCAACATCATTGGAGGCACTTCAGGAGGTTTAAGCCACCAGCACAGGGCTGGCAAACAAAACAGAAGACTTCAGAGCCTCAGCCATTTGACACGAGCGCTGGAGGGTGAGCAGGGTACCCACAGCATCTGCAGTCACATCGAACTCTTACAAACAAGCACTGAATACTGCCCAGAGGGTGAGATTCAGCTCGTGGATTAAGACACTTAAATATAAATGCCTCCATGCGTGCTACATGCCTGAGTGTCCACTACAGTAAATTACAACCTTGTTGGTGGAACCTAGAGAGGAATTTGACTGTCCAAGCATTGGAGTCTCTTTCTGGGGAGCTGATTAGCAACCAGTCTGCATCAAGGGAAATTTCATTTAGGTCTTGAAAAAGATATTTTTCACAAAGAGAACCCAGAGGAATCTGCATCTCTGGAGATATACTCAGAATTTGTCTGGAAATGACCCTGAGCAATGTGCTCCAAGGGCTGCGTTAAGAGGGAGGTTGCACTGGCTGAGCTGCAGAGCTCGGTTTTAAAGTCCATTCAGTAGCTCTCCAATGACTCCAAAAGGACACCAAAGCTACTGTAGCAGGTGTCTTACTCTATAAGCTGCATTCACCCTTTCGTGTCTAGATCCTAGATAACTGATGGCATAAAGGGGAGGGAGAAGCAATATGGCTTTTTGCAGTCATGTCTCAAAAGCCTATTAAGAAGCTTAGAAGGAATCAGAGAGTGTTTTGAGGGGGGTGATTTACTTGATAGCGTGTATTTGGCTTTCCTAAAAGCCTTTGGCAAAGGCTGTCTCTTGAAAGGTTCATACAGAAACTGAGCTCCCATTGGATTAGGGGGAAGTTCTTTGTGGGTTAATGCGTGATTAAAATACAAGAAACAGGTTGTGAAGAAAGGGACAGTTTTTGCAGTGGTGGTGATTCCCCAATATAAACAATGCGAGAAAGGAGGAGGTTCTAGTGAGATAGTAGAGTGTGAATGACACATATTATCTAGGGTCATAAAAACAAAAGTAAGTGTGAAGTGTCATGGAGAGACCTTGTGATAATGTGGGACTATGAAGATGGCAGATGAAATCACTGATGATAAACATAAAGTAATGCACATCGTGAAATACACATCCCTAACAATAAAGACATAATGATGCCCTCCGGGCGAATTATTGTCTTGAAGAAAAGGATTTGGTATTGCTGTGAATGATGGTAGTCTGTGAGCACCAGCTCAGTGCTCAGCAGTGGAGAAGGGCAACGGAGAGTTAGAAATTCCAAAGAAAAGAAAAAAATATAAAAACATCACTATGTGACAGTGTACCTCAACCTGCGCCCTGTGCACCTCAGAACAAGCACAGTAGAAATGGAAATGCACAAGGCAAAGGTGATCAAAGGCATGGGAGAACTTTTGTTAGAGGAGACATGAGTTTTCAGTGTGGAACAGGAGAAATTGAGGAAGGATAGGATAAGGATCTCTTTAAACTCAAGGTCCACAAAGCAAGAAATTACTTCCCTTTTTCTGACAAGTGATCCAACACAGTTATGAAGAAATAGGTTTACAGTCCCAAAAGGAAATGCTTTTCTACCCAATGCATAGTTAAACTTTGGAAATCCCTGTATCAGGGTATGGGGTGAATAGTATGATTCACCTTATGGTAAAGTAAACATCCAAACCAGGTCAGATAAATCATGCTCTAAAAATGCTTATTTTCCTCCATTGACTACAAAGGAAGCTTATTATGAGTTCATTGACCATGTAAGTCCATGAAGAGCTATTCAGATGGTTAAGATGAATCCCTCCTCTAACTTCTGCTGGAAATGATGGAGTAACACGTTTCTGTATATTTGAGAATTGTGGCCAAAGCTCCTTCAGGGAAAAATCTGGTGCAGGGCAAATACATCAGTCATGTATTCCAAAACTTCGTTTAAGTGTGTAGCTCCCAGGATGGTCATCTTTGCAGAGACTTTATTTCTGTATTGCTGATTTACCTGCGTGTGGGGGATAACTGGTGCATTCTCAAGGGGAGAAGTTAATTTTTGGCTTAACTCTAATGCAGTAAGAATTTCCCCATGGATTCAGTTGTTTCAAGCACACAATGTTCTGGACCTATCACTAAACCAAGAATAAACACAGCCTACCAGTTACCCCTCCCCGTGGGTACGTAGTTCTTTGTATTTTTTCAGGACACAAACCAGAAATACCAACCTCATCAGCACTGAAGTTTTGCAACACGTTCTAAAAATAAAACCCGGAGGAACTTTGGACAACTTGAAAAGCCCCTGGTTTTTATTTTGTATGTGGGGCTGCAGGAGTTCAGCTGGGAGCAGAAGCAAGTCTCTCCCCATTGTGCTGGCACCAGGGCAGCAACCAGGGCAGCTCCTTCCTCCTCTCCCCCTGTTTGCTGAGTGCTGTGTCCTCCTGCTTCCCCAAAAGCATGAAGAGCTCAGGCTCAGAGGAGGTGTGTTGTCCCAGAACAGGGGTGCTGGGGATGCTCCAGGCTGATACTCAAACCCAGCTCCTTCCTGAGCCCCACCAGAAGGCAATACCCAGTCTGCTGTACTGTTAATGAGCTAGAGCCATGAATCCAAACCCAAGAACAACAGCAACACTCAAAGCAATGCCCCTTGGAGGCAGGTGAGACACTGTCCTACAGTCAGCACCACAGAGGGCCAGGCTGCCTGTATCTGTGTAGCACGAAGCAAAAGCAAGTGCTCGTTGTGTGAATCAATGTACACGCAACTGATCGCTTTTGTGTTTGCCTAGAAGACACATAATGCTCCAGTAGTTATATAGTTAAATGTATTTCTCTTTTTGTCCTCCATCTGATGTTACCAGAGGCTTCAGAAAGCTATCCTGGAGATGAAAGATCTCCTAAATTACACCACCAGGAAAATAGCTATAATGGTGCATATATTTTGCTTCCAAGATGAAAGTCACCTTCTTACACTGAGAAAGACATAGATATTAAAACACGCAACTACATAAACAAGGTTAAAGAATGTAAAATGCAATTCTTCTGATGGGAAGGGAGTGAGCTGGACCGTGAGAGTTTCTACCTTTCTATTTACATTTTTCTAGCTATTTCCAGGTAAGCGGCAAACTTTTTAAAGTCTTCTTTAAAACACAAGTGAAATGTTAACATGATACAGGACTATGAAAATTGCCATACCAGGCTGTCTAATCTTAGACTGGTAACAACAGATATTTCATGGAAAGACAAACACCTTCATATAATGGACAACGCTTATGGGAAAATTACATCCTGTCCCTCAGGGAAAAGACTGGTTATTTTATGCTGTACTTATGTGGGAATCTTAGACTTTATTCCTCTTAAGCTTATTTAATATAACAGTGAGGTTTTTTCCATTCAAATCCTTCTGTGAATCCTGCTACTATTTTAAAAATTGTAAATCCTTGGGCAGCCTGGGCCACCCATTATGTGCAGCTCTGATCCACCAGCCTTCTCGCCCCAAAGATTTTTTCCTCCCTTTAATTTTCCTGAAGGAGGGTATCCTTTATTCCATTTTTCAACTTGTACACTCTGTGACACACACTATAGGCCAAATTTTTTCACTTCCCAGTTGTTCCAGGAGGGTCACTGTAATTCAATATTTTTTTTTCCCCTGCTTCACAGGAGTCTGCCTCCATCAAAGTGTTGGAAGCTGCAACATTAAGGGCTACACACTCACACCAGAGGTGGCCACAACCTCTTCTGCTCAGAGCAGATTAAACGTGGACCTTTAAGCCATCAGCAGGATGTTTGTGTCCCTCTTTGTCAGCCCCACGTGCCCACCTCCAGTACTCAGACTCCAGCAATGGACACAGGTACCGCTCCCCCCCAAATAAAAGCAAAGCACCAGCTGGAAATGCTGTATTCACAATACCGTACTCCACAGACAATGTGACTTTATTGACAAACATGATTTTTACAGAGGTAGAACAAAATACTTTATATAATCTTTTTTTTTTTTTTAAACTATATACATATAAAGAATATAATCAAATGACAAGAAAGAAAAGGTTGTAAACAAAACAATATTATGCCATCAAATACAGTACAAACAGCATGCAAGAACAGCTTCAAATGAAATCTTGCTGGTGTAACTTTATTTTATTTCTAATGTGGTAAATGAAGAGTAGTAAAGAGTCATGCTCTAATTGGATTTAGTATGCCACAGCTCTGCAATTCTGTTTTAATTATTTTTTTTGCTTTTACAATAAACCAACAGGATAGCTTTCTTTTCACTGTGGTGGGGAATGCTTTTGTAATGCCCAATGTAATCTTAACAGAAAAATATAATAATCAAATCTACAAAGTGTACTCTCATTTAAAAAGCAAAACCATAGAAACTGTACAGTTTTAAAAAGCGAATTATCTCAGCTGCTTCTTAAGAGAATTTTCTAAACAAAGAATAAAATATGCAGAATAAAAATTAGGAGAGCTATTGTTCTGTAACAAAGCTAATCAAATACTTGTTTTCTATTCCAATAAACAGCTTTTTTTAATTAATGACTACTCTGGAAATTATGAAGTGGGCTGGGTTTTATTAATGTTCCACTTGACTAATAAAGCATGAACTCCTTACAGGTACTATAGCTGTCACTCCCCTGGGGATGGATGGAGATTGGTTCTGCATGCACGCTAGAGACAGGAACAAGGTTTAATCATTGGTGTAGATTTAAAAAATATTTTTAAATGTTTTAAACGTTTAGTAGCATCTATAAAAATAATCTTGCTTGTTTTGCTACTGGATTGAGATTTGGATATGGGATTTTCTGCTGAAATTCATTCTTGGCCCTTGTGATTGCCAAGGACTTCCACTGGATGTTGCCTGGTCCCACAGATGATAGTCAAGAGCAATGGTCAGAGCTCACACCTGAAACACGTGAAACCACCAGCAAAGCCCACACTGGTTTCCCTGTGGCTAGGGCCGAACCTCAAGGATCTGGGCTTTGGGGAATGGTGCTCTCCTGCCCCTCCATCCCTCTAAATCCCTGCCCAAGTCATGAGAAAGGTGAAGGCTGGAGAGAGCGACTACTCTGTTACTCCTGTAACTATCAACACTGCTGACAACCACCTCTCTGTCCATCATATCTGCATTCACTGTGACTATGTTAAGTGTAGGGTCTGGTGAGGTCACCACCCTGCTCGGGGCCAGCAGCCGCACTCGCTGCCATGCCTGTGGGAAAACAGAGTTTTCTCCCTCTGCTGCAGGTTTTGAGCAGCCAGGAAGGAAACTGTGAGCACTGGGGTTAAATCGACCTCCTGCAGCTCTACCCACCCCCCTTCCTCCTTAAATGTCATTTAAAGATTCAACCACACAAACAGCACCTGTAGATTCATTTATCTTTATCAAGAACACCAGGATGGTCAATATTAAATACATGCTGTTTATAGCTACGCATCAGGCACCAGCCCAAGCTTCAATTGCAATGAGTTTACTAAAGATCAAGCAGAATATTTGAGGGGGAAGGATGGTGGGTCTCATTTGACTCGGGGCTCTCAGATGATCATGGCTTCCAGGAAGAAGCTCAACTCAAGCTGCCAGTGAACACAGGGCAGGTCCCACATCCAGTGCAAGTGGCCACACGTGGCCTGGACAACATCCTTCGACAAATCACAAGGGTTGAGTTAACTGCAGTGAAAAGGGTAAAGAAATATCTGCCCTGCATGAGACATCCATCTCTGTGGCTTCATCCATGGCTTTGGCATCTTCCCGGGAAATGGATTGTCAAACCCCTCCGGATCACCTGGGTGCAACTGAAACCCGCATTTGACTAATAGACCCTGCAGCAGATTATCACCCCCAGAAGCAGGGCACTTGTTGAGAGGTGTGAGCAGTACGTATGCTACCTGCACAGACAAAATACTCTGCGTTGTAGTTTGCAGTCAACAGAATAAGCCTGGCACCTCTTCGTGGAAGAACTGTACAAAACACGGCTGGAATAACAGGATTGTCAATCACATTCAGTGGGAGATACTCTAACCCTCTGAGTAAGACTGCATCTTTCTGTTGTGTAAACTGGTCTACAAGTATGAATAAAACAATACATTCCTGCCCCATTAGCCTTGGGGAAGATTAATGCCCTCTAATCTACGCTAAATAAACTCCAAAGCATGAAGAGCAATATTTAAGTCCCACACTCAGCTGCTCGAGAATTAATAGGGATCATCCTGAAATTGCTATTATGAAATGCAAATATTTGCAAAAGAACAATTAAAAAATATTCCTGAAGTGCAAACGAAAGGCTTGTCAGCCATGTTTGTGGTATGCACAGGGACAGTCCGAAGGCGAACGCTAATGAATCCCAGGGCAGAAATCTGTGCTCAAAACCCATTAGCCCACTGGCAGTAGGCAATGGCACAGCATCTTGCACTGGGAAATAATTCTACCCGATAATCTGAGGGCTTGGCTTAAGATGCCCTAATTTTGATTCTTTGGACAGTTTGTTTGGATATAACTACCTGTATTTTCAGAAAGCTGCAGTACATGGCTCACAGTAAATCTGCTTCAAACACTTGCTGATACTGCTCAAACTGATCTCATCTGCCCTGATCTGCAATTTTGTGTTAGCTAAAGTAATAAAAGAATCCTGTTAAACCTAAATTATCAAATGAAAAAGGCAATTTTCTCATTCATACTCCATTAGTTTTTTTAGTTATTGCTAGGAAAGCTCTAAAATGCTTAGGCCATAAAATAAACATGTGGCTTAATGTACAGTATATGTACTTAAGAGGATGATGGCATCTGCAGTAACTGCTCTGTACTGCTACAGTAATGGAATGCACAAATTAAGCAACAGCACATACCAAGGATAGCATACAAAAGTGTATGGCGAAAAGTAACAAGCCTTCTGCTTTTTTTTTTTTTTTAATAACTCTTTAATTGCTAAAAAGAAGAAATCACCAATATCCACATCTACAACACAAAATTGCAACATGGTTGATTTCGGTAGATGCCTGTTACCTCTGTGCCAGCAAAACTCTGTGGTATTGTTATCTTTAACATTTTACTGATTAGAAGTTTATAAAAGCTTCCCCATACCAAATTAAATTAAATTATATATTTTCCAGTGCTGAAGTCAAACAATTAGCCTAATATACTTTCAAGCACACAACACTGTTAAGATTTTGGAAAAAAAGCACTCCAGATTGTTAAATCATGGAGATGTAGGATAACATGAAAAAGCATCCAAGTATTCACTTTCGAAAATGAAATTAAGAGCCTAGATCACTTAGGTGCCTTTGATAATCTTACTCTCAGGCCCTTCATTCAAAGATACCAGAGTACTTTAAATCAGTGATTTAAATTCCTTCAGAAGAGTAACACACTAAACCTGCGAATGCACATAAGCAAGATTGCATAACCAAACCATTTACAGACTTATTTTAGCATTACTTTGCAACAGTAGGCATTAGGATTTTGAGAACACAAGAATCTCTGAAATTCAACCCGTGTGCTTCTTTATCCCGTAGTGGTTAGATAAAATAGGTATCATTCAGAACAAGGAGAGAGCAGAGCCTCTGCAGAAAGGTGCGGTGAACATCTGGATCAGACAAACTTGATGAGAATCATAAAATGCAGATTGGAGATTTCTCCTTCAGCCAGGCTTTTACAGAAATATAGTTTGCTGGCTAAGAAGGGTGGCACAGCACAGTTTTACACAGGGAAATGCAAAAATATAATAAGGAGAGTCCCATTTTCTTCCTCAGTAATCCCATAAATCAACAATCTGTTTCTGTAACAGCTCTGGACATTTACCTGACTGCTGACAGGGCCTTTCCTCATCACCTGAGGTGTGTCTACACTCTCCTTTCCCATGCTGTCAGTGGTAGGTACATGGTCAGAGTTGTTGTGCTCGTTATCCCCCAGCTTCCCATTAATGTGACCAACTTGTTCTCCCCAGTTGCAACAACCGTGCAGGCCTATTTACTTATAGTTCAGATTTTCCTCCATTCATGGCACAAAGCTGAAAAGTAAACAACAGTTAAGAAAACATTTGCTTGCCAAAGCCCAGCATGAGAAGGTGCAAGCTCTCTTTGGCAGAGCCTGGACCTGTGTTTACTCACACCCTCAGCGCTGTTTCATGCTCCAGCTCGGCATTGTATAGGAACAATCACCATCCTCTTCGGGCCCTCCCTCTCACTCAGCCTTTGAAAAGTTACAAAAATATAACAGAACACTGTTTTCTGAGACTATATTGACTGCACTAATTACCCACAATACTGTATATTTGCTATTAAGAACATGAATGTGTGCTTTCAAAGTGTGACATTCAGGGCTTCGAGGATGTGAAAGGAATTAGATGGATTGTTCTGTCACTTAATCCGAGGCTTCAATGTACTTTTAAAAATTTGTTTAAAACCCCAAAAAACAGAATACACATTTTAACTGTTGAACTTTTACCAGCTAAAGGAGTTTTTAAGGACCCTATCACTATGTGGTTACAACAGAAGATACACAGTTAAGGTCAGGTCACGGTTTCCAAGAACATTCACAGGGACTGAGGATGAGGAAAACAGGGGACAGATCCTGCAGGAACCTTGGGGAGCCGGAGCAGCTTCACTGGGGAAGTGCCTTGAGTATTGCATTCACTTCCTCGGCAACCGCTGTCAAAGCAAACTCAAACTGCTCCTGCGGAGAGAACAAACGCATGCTCTGAATAATAAAACAAAACACTTCCCAAAAGCCTGGTGCACCACTCTGCAGCCGAGCATCCTCAAGACATTGTTAAAAATATGAATATGCAGGATGAACTGTACACTGTAACAGAAAGGAACAAAATGTTCCGGGCTTATTGATGCCATATAACATGTTTGACAGCATCTTGAAGCCGGAGTCATTTTAATGGAGAAAAATGTTGGTAGCAGAAACTAAGCTATTGGGACACAATGATGTATTGCAATTGTGTGGTTAGAAGGGTTTGGGAGTAGTTGATCACCAGCCATTTCCTTCTGACACAGAGATGGAAACTCGTTAACATAATTGAGATATGAAATAGGTGAGATGCTGCAACACAGAGCCTTTGGCTTCTCTCAAGACTGTTTCTTGTTGAAATCAGCTGGAATAAAAATATCCTCATCTTATATCTATTACATAAAACAATATCTGCTTTTTGGCTTGCCTATTGTTCTTTTTCACCCTCCCTTTTTAATGGCCTTTCTGCACCCACAAATTACCTAACAACGTTTATACCACTCTTATTTAAGAAATACTTGGCAAGGCTTTTCTCTGCTATTAATTAAACATAAACTCAAAATTACTAACAGGCTTCTGTGCTGGGTTGGCAGAGGTGTGAAGGACACAGCCATGAATGACCATCTCATCTAAGTGCAACCCTAACACTGCTCCTACAGAGGGACAAAGGAACTTTACTTCCTCAAGGTTAACAGGTGTTACATTTTCTAAGCAAGTAATTTTTCTCAGAAATTTAGCTTACTGAAATATGCAACAGGATGATTTGGTGTTTGCAACTTTTCAGATGTAAAAAAGAAATGTGAGCAGTTTACTCAGAACGTAGGCAAATCAACGGCACCAGACAAGGACTGCGGAGAAGCTTCTGGATTTTCTAGATGTACTCCCGTAGTTTAAGCCACCCAGGATCAAGAGCCATTGAAGACCCAACTTTGAGAATGGAGGTCTGAGGTGCACCCTGCAAAGCATCCTGAGATCACTGCTGGGACACTATCTGTGTCTCCAACTAGAAAATTGGTGATCTGGCAGGCACTTCCAGCCCCTCAGTTTGCCCTGCCAGGGGCTATATGGGATGGTTGCAGGTATGTATGCAGCAGTGGAGAATGGCTGCAGGACACAGCCAGCCCTGGAAGGTGATTACTGGACTAATAGCATCCATTTTCCACAGTGTTTCACTTCACTGCTGAAATCTGCAGGAAGAAGGAAAGAACAAGCTACAGGTGCATAACTGATAGTTCAGAAAGGCAGCTGACTTCTGATTCCTGCAGTTCAGTGACAGTCTTCTCTGCCTTGTCTTACCCCACTGCAGTCACCTCCCATGTGGAGATGCCTCAGAGAGAAGTAATGATGGACACGGTTCATGAACAGAAAAAGTAGAACAAAACTCAGAATAATTTCTCAGAGACACATTCAAGAATTTTGCTGTCTGCTTGGTGCTGTCAAAGTGGCATCCTCGTACATTTGCTGGACCGCAGCCAAGAGTTTTTAATCAGACATCAATTCACCCTAAAGAGTAGGACTTGTCCTCATTAGGCACAGAAAATGGTGTATGTGCCTGCCTATGCCTCCCTGCACTTCCCAAGGTCTCTGCAATTAAAGAAGAGACTGGAAATGCTGGTAGGCACCCAGGAGCAGCAGTTATATTTTAACTGGAGCACACTGAATGTGTGAGAGGAGCTGGAGGGCAGCGGAGCCAGAGAGGGCATTCATTTGGACACGCTGTGCCAGAACCAAACTGGGTGCCTGTACCGGCTCAAAAAAGCTTCAGGAAATTTGGGCTGATGCAGGAGAAGTGCTTGCCTCCAGGAAAAAGAGCCTTGGCAGGAAGAGCCATCAGCTGCTGGACCCCATCGATGCAGCCTGCAGAGCAGTCTGGGCAGGGGGGGAGACCCTCGTGCTGGGGCTGGAGGAGAGAGACAAGGCGGGTGCTCTCAGGATGCCAACGTTCAGATGTGATGGGGACAGCTGGTCCTTGTCACTGCCAGTCCTCAGAACACGGGGAGGACAACAACAGAAGAGGCTGATCTGAGCACGATGGGGTTGAGACAGCGATGCAGCCAAGTTTCAGAGATGTGCAGATGCCTCTTCTAAGATGTGGGCGTCAGTTCGGAAGAAGGGAAGCTGCCCATGGCAATGAGGCTACCTAATGTACTCTTCATCTGAGTATTCTGTAGTCAGGAAAAGCTCGTAAGATTGGGGACTACAATAATATTAGTCCCATTGCTGAAAATAACTTATATTAGTCTAAAGTTATTCACTGAGCAAATCTGCCCTTGAACTTTGTTGGTCCAAGACATGTTCACCTTATTGTGAAGATCTGTCAGGCTGGAGACATTTTCTCCTCCTGGAGGGGTAGGTAGCCCTCACGTGAGCACAGGGCACCACTGCACCGCCTGAGCAAGAGAGTCTGTCTTGTCTGAGGACTGTGGGCTGATCAACATGACCTCCAAAGTTCAGTACGGATTTTGGAGACAGGTTGAGGGGAGACCACCAGCAAACATTAGATGTGACCCTAAATTACTGAGGCAAAACAACTTACAAAGCATAATCTCTACAGCTAGAGCTCAAAACTGACTGTGGAACACTGCATCAGAGGGGACAGCAGAGCAGGCACATGAGATGTGCGAGGACTTGGTCCTTCTGGGATGGTGCAGCTAAGCTCTTCCCCCTCCTTCCTTCTGCATAATACACACAGGCAAAATGCAGATAGTGCAGCTTCCACTGATGTGTATCACTACCCTCCAAAGAAAAGCCTTTACACACTTCCTGCACCTTTCCATGAGAACAACGACAGTTAAATCAAATTAATGTCAGTAATTTTTGAAGGAGTTCAGTTTGTTGATTTGTACAGCTCCATTTCATTCACATAAGATATTTGCACACACCAGATTGACTGGAGATGAACTGAAACATCTAGCTTTGCCTAGAAAACAGAGCTGGACAGGCATTTTGTGCTGCTGGTCCACCTATAATGCAGAGGTGAAGAATATATTTTATGAAAAATAATAAGCTATGTTTCATTAAGTCTACGAATACAAATTCCCAGGAAAATGGAGTACATGTAGCATATATGACACAATAAAGAACCCCAGCTAAATGTTACAGATTGCGAGAGGAAAGATATAGGAGAGAGAATAAAGGGAAGCATATTTTTCCCATCATAGAGAATATGCTTCCTCCTTCATTACTGTTTCCTCTCACATGTGGCATATCAATTCTATTTTACGATTCCACGAAAAAAAAACACCAACAAAACCACAAACCCTCTATTATGCTTCTCAAAAATGCAGAATGTCATTATGATAATTTCATTACCATTTATTATATATAGTGCTTTTGAATTAAAGATCCCTTCCAGAAGACAAAATGTTGCAAACAAATCTTTCACAAGCTTATTGAAAATGTGGAGCGCTGCCTGCTGGAAACACAATAACATTGCTGAAGTAAGTTGGTGTTTATTTTGCCTAGGGATATTCTGTAATTGGCATTTCTAACCTGACTTTTAATCCATTGTTTTAAATTACTCTAGGAGTCTAATATTCCTCATTTGTATTCAGTTGGGAAAGCACAGGGGTTTGTTTAAATCCATCAGAAAAATTCTCTGGGGATCGTGCATTGCTAGCATGTAACCAGATATTTATAATTTGCAAGACATTAGCTTGAGTAAGTGATTTGGGTGGTTTTGAGAAAATGACAATGATGGAAGAAGGAACAAGAGGAGAGATAAGCAATATCTTGAGAAAATTTTTCATCTTGGATGAAAACACAGGATACATTTGTTTTCTGGAGCTCTTCCAGATAAATGTTTGGATGGGAAAAACACGTCTTGAGTGAGATTTTCATGGGACTTGGGTAACTATTTCTGAGCTACGTAAGAGAAGTTGCTCACAAAACCTCATTCTTTGTTTCTGGAGCTATGTTTTTCACTTGTTGAAGGCAGCAAGCTGTAATTTCTCTGCCCGGAGAGGTAAACTGGAATCTGAGCTCTGTATTTCTACAGAGCTGCCATATATTTTGCATGCAAGCGGTTCAGGACTTGAATCTTCCCTCAGAATAAATATATGTGACAAGGGATACTGAGCACTATAATGCATTTTTCTTCCAGTCTGAATAATCAAAGTAGAAGAAAAAATTTGTGCAATTTTATGTCTTACTTGCAGATAAAGAATAGTTAGCTTTGACTGGCTCATCTTTATTTTTCACGCACTTACTTAATTGGTAAATAATAATTAATGTCCACTCAACTGTTCTCCAGTACCACCTCCCCTAGTATTAGTGGGAAGATAAAACGATTAGGAAGAGATTCAAGAGAAGTTATGAACCAATGATTCATTCCTGCAAAACACATTTGTTTCACCTCTGTCCCTCAGCAATTTCAAGTCTCTAAACACTGCAGACTTTCCTATCAGTTCCAGCCTGGCCAAGAGAGAGTGCTGTCACGTTGCTCTTGCTCCTCAGTTTGGAGCTGTAACTCTCACTTGATATTTTACAATGTCATATACAGATCTATTTGGTCTCCATGCCATGAACGAGTTTCTTTATTGTCATATTTGCAGCTATTAACTTGCAGCAAATACCCCAAAATATCATTCCATACATCACTGAAATGGTTAATAATAAAAAGTTTCATTTCTTATTTAAGGCACTACAGTGACACCATCAGCTATCTTTAAAAGTTTTACATTGTGGAAAAATGTCAAAACTATTACAACTGACAGGAATTATAGAGTAATACCTCACCAAAGGGTACAAATACAGTCACTATGCTACATCCATAAAGGACATGGCTTTAGGCATGATGCAGGCTCTTCTGTTCAAAGATACTAAAAATGACTCGATTTCCTACAAAACTGTATTACTTTTAATTCAAAAACTTTTTTCTACAGAAAAAGTCAAATGCAGCAGTTACATTCTCTTTAATGAGTTGAAGCTTTAAAAAAAAAATTACATGCACAGTTAAGCACAGATACTCTAAGAAAAGAATCCATATTTCAGGATGAAAGCAAAAACATTCTTTCAAATGCACATTTTCTTTAGTAGGCTATAGATTGTTGTCTTGACTGCCCTTCATATATGGTAATCAAGATAGATGCTGGAGACATTACAAGAAAGAGCAGTAAACACCAAAGAAAGTAGCCTAGATAAATTTTCAGCATAAATAAACCTCAGTTGGTAGGGAGCCAAACAGAGTAATCAGCAAGTGACCTGCGTTAAATTAGGTCATACCCTCTCTCTTCTGTCATGAAAACAACTACTGTGAAAGACCTTTAATGTATTTAAAATCCCAGTGGATTTATTGACAGTACCTTTGTCTGGACCATGCCTGGTCTCTGGTCCCTCAAGTGCTCCAGGGTAGCAGCAATATCAATCTCTTTAGCACCTGCAACAAACCACAAATTGGGCTGAGTTCAGAGCACAAGATAATCCATGCTGCATCTGTCAATCTCTTGCTATCGGGTTCCCTTTGGGCTAACAGTCCAATTGAAAATTATTACATCCATCTCTCAGCAGACTTGGCAGGCAGCTGCAATTTTTGTGTTCATATAGAAAAATAAGAGGTTGGGGCAGTTTTTATTAACATTAATTCAAGAAAAGCCAGAGAAAAACAAATTCTTAAAAATGCCTCTACACCCACAGCAGAATATATTTCACAAAACCTAAGGGACCGTTGTGGCAATGCCACCCAGTGCCTCTTTGCCACTTCTAAGAGTATGCACTGAATTAAGGGCCTGAACCACATAAAGATTTATGCTGTTAAAACAAGATTCAGATGAACTCTTGTCACCTGCAGCTGAGATCTACAAAACCTGTCTGTGGCTTCCTAGTGCCAATTTGGGACTTCCTTCTGGAAGCATTTAAATCTCCCCAACTGTTCACAGGGGTCTTGGTGCCTAACTTGGAAACCATGCACCTAAAACGTTGCTATTGCAATAGCTCACTTGTACACATCTAGAACACACATTTGTTTAGTTCCCAGGACTGGATCTCCAGGATGGGGCCAATGTTTACCACTATTTCTACAACTCTTGCAATTTAAGGGCTTAAGTCTAACTGTAATTGGGATCACATCAATGTAAACGTTATGTATCTCCTCATTTACCCAACTCAACTTTATAACTCAATACCATCTTTTCAAAAATTCAAAAAAGCAACTAAAAGTAAATGCTTTAATCTCTTTTCCTTTGACAGAAGACATGAGAAGAAATTTAAAAATATCATGAGGTCTAGAAGAATAATTGATTTGCATTATGTTCTTCATATTGATGAAAATACATTCTTCAGCTGTATCAGAAATAGAATGGATTAATTCAGTAAATGTAACAGTTACAATTCAGAAAAAGTATCTGACAGATTTTTTTTGCTAATTACCACAGCTTGGGGCACTGTCTGGTTTTCGCTTTTTTTCCCTCCACCCATTGTACAGGAATTTACAGGGATGGAAAAAATAGAAAGTTTTATTTTAAAATAAAAAAAAACCCAAACCTCCTTGCAATGGAGCAGAGCAATACATACTCACATATGCTGTAAAGTCTGGTAACAGTGACAGTAATTATACCTTAGGTCTGTTGCGGGTTGTGCAGTGGCAATTCATCTGGAAAGCATCAGTAAAGGTACACTCTTTGTAGACCCTAGTACTTGTGCAAGATGGTAGCTCATTTCAGTGTTTAGTCTCGTGCGTCAGTGCGATTGGGTGGGATTTCCCTGTTCCACCACAGATGTCCATGGGAGCAGAGTTGTGTGAGCACCGCACACGCTGTACAAACTTACTTGTGGCCTTATTAGATTACCAGGAATTACAATGTCCCGATAGCATATTGGCTCAACATAAGAGGAATTCTCTCTTTGAGAAATTAACATCCATGCAGGAGGTTAACCACAGTCCTGAGGTGGCCTCCGAGGTGGGCTGCAAGGATGAACCCAGAGATCCTACCAGTGAAGTGGGCAAGCTCGAGTGCCAGGTGGGCTTCCCCACAGCTGCAAACGTGCATGTCCCCCATCCAGTAAGGGATGGTCTTTATTTGAAAATACTCTGGCCTCAGGACAAAAAGGGAAAAGGTTCATGACAAGACCTAGTAACACTCTTTAATGGCCAGACAGGCCTCTGAGCTTACCTTTGAAAGAGTTAATTCCTCCATTCCTGTGATGCAGATTGCAGGCATTTCCTAGTGAACTGATGCTTGCTTTTTTATCATCATTAACGGAATGACATGCCTAATAGTATGAACAACTCCTGCTTATAAAATCCTGATTTAGCAAAACAACAAAGCATATGCTTGCACTGGAACATAAGAATAGTCCTAGTGGGCCAGCGTGCTTGATGGGAAGCTTATTTTGAAATGTTTTGTCAGTAGAAGTCCCCGAAACCTATTTTTTTACTGATTAGTGTTCCCCAGCCCATGGATTGTGATCAGCACGTCACCCACAAGCATTTCTGATGTCCTCGGACATAGGTAATAAAAAGGAAAAGGAGAGCAAAGTATGATTTTGCCCAAAGCACATGTCTTGTTGAGAGGTTAGGGAGTGAGAGGAAAAGCAAAGCAGAAACAGAGATCAGTTTTCTACCCCATTTTTTCCATTACTGAATGCCTCTGATGCTGTGGTGATGGCAACTACCTAAGTGCCTAGAGGGGCTGTTCAACAAAACTTACGTGTTGCAAAGACGGGAAGCTGTTTTGGATGAAAAATACCTTGGAATAGGAAAATTCACAGGAAAAGGGATGAAATCAATGGCATAGGATAAAGCCAGCATGACTAGTTTTCTTTCTTCTCGAGTAAACCTCTCTTCCTCCCTGACATCCACCGCTACATGTTCTGCATCTATTCCCTTACTGTGCCTAAAACAAATGGCGTTAAATATATATTTCTAGTCCACTATTACATCTCATTTTGTGATGAGGGCTTTTTTTTTTCTATTCAAACTTACACTAGATTGCTGTTATATTATGTAAATTCAGCTCACTTCCACTGATGTGTGCAATGATAGTCTGTAGAAAAGTGACAGAAACGGACAAAGGAAGAGATTTTTCAAGGCACAAAGGGTGATCGGAACCCAACCTGCCTTCACAGGTGAGAGGAGCTCAGTGCTTAACTGCAGTGGGAGCTTTCAACTCCCTTTGGAATTATTTTGTTGAAATATGACACAAATTCAACATCTTCTTTGCCACACTGAGGCTTTCTCTTTAATCTGAGAGTACAACAGTATGGCATAACACTCTTTAGTACCCTTTAGTACTCTTTAGTCATATGCTACATGACATTGGGAGAGAGGGTTATTGCATCTAAGGACATCAGGCTCAAATCATGCTCTTACTGAGATGGCCGCAAAATATGCACACACTGCTAAGGTATTTTAAACTTTGCTTATCTGGAAAGCCCCTACACAATCTAAATTTGATGCAGTGGTCTAGAGTAAAACCTGGAAGAACTTATCCACTGATTTCAAGGATATCCCATTACTGGAATTGTTTCGCTACTAAACTATGAAGCCCAGTAATAGATGGAAATGTAAATTTGTTGTCACACAACAAATCTAGAGGAAGGGTTAAAAATACTAGGCTGGAAAGCACTGAGAATTGGTAAAGACAACACAAAATATGCCAAAAAGGTAATATTTTCTACTTTTTCTCCCCACCAATACGTATCTCTCTGCTTAACAGTGCTACTGACTTCAGAAAATAAATAGGGGGATAAAGAGGAAGCATTTAAAGAATAAAGAACTGCCTTTTCACCTTTTGACTGCATTTTACTCTGCAGGGAATAAATTTGGTTTCTGTTTGTGACAGGTTCCATTTCACAATGGATTTCATTGCTTGTTTTAAATGAACATACGAATCTAGCTTAGTGTGAGATCGAGCTAATGTTGTACCAGCAGTATTGTGAAAAATGACTGTGCAATGTGCAATGTGATTTTTTTTTATACAGAACATGTATTTGCAGTAATCACCGTGAGCCAGCTACTACTAGCCTTCCCCTGCCCTTATCAGCTCACTGAGCTAGCTGAGTAAATACCTCCAAAAGCACTTCCACACCAGTGCAAGGCAGATTTTAACTTCAGTAATTAACTGTCATCTTCCTAAAGGCTTGAAGTATTCACAGTGAGTGCACAACAACCCACATCAGGAACGTTAACTGTATAAACTAAAAGAAAACAAGGAGAAGATGCAAGCTGAATTATATTTGGTCCCCAAGGGGAGAAGCAGTTTCTGAAGTTGAGGGTCACATCCTTTGCAACCCTTTCTCTCCCCGCAGGCACCAGTGCAGGATG
Source organism: Calidris pugnax (assembly GCF_001431845.1). Lineage (NCBI taxonomy): Eukaryota > Metazoa > Chordata > Aves > Charadriiformes > Scolopacidae > Calidris > Calidris pugnax. The sequence continues at coordinate 8,854,557 of NW_015090864.1, forward strand.
CGCGCTGGCACTTAACAGCTGGTGCTCCTGATTAGCGGATCTCAAGGGGTTAAAGTGTTTGCCCTTAGATAGTTGCATAAGTGGAGTATCCAGCATGTCATAAAAACATGAGTAAAAGTTGAATTCCCTTTTCCTCCTGCAATAAATAACAAGCTAGCCAAATTCTGCTGCAAGAGGCTCCGTGAGGTGACCAGCAGCAGCTCGCAATATTTAAAATCATCATGAATTAGCTAATGTTAGTTTTATGACTATAATAATGAAATCTTCCCTCTCTTCTCCTCCCCCTAAGCATGGCGGGGGCCCCATTTTGATAAGCACAAAACACATGAGAAACACTCTGTGGAGGATAATCCCCTCCACATTGTAGCAGCATTGCTGTCACTGTGATGGTACAGGAGTACGACAGACAAAGTTTGTCGAGAGGGGTAACATCTTTTAAAATATCAGCTGGGAAGAAAAAATTAAGGTATACCATTATAAAGGGGGCTTCAGATTTAGCACACTACAAAGCTTGTGCAACTGAACATGTGCTGTTTTTTTTTTCCAATTATAAGAACAATCGGCATTTGTTACATAAATGTATGGAAATTATGGCTTAATTAAGGCAAGCTTTGAGATTTTATTTTTTATGTAATAGGCTTGAACATACTTGCACTGAAAGCAAAGTCAAAAGTTCTATTTTATTCATTACTAATGAAAAGTGCAGTGTAGATTCTGTGAGACTGATAGAATTTTATATTAAAGGACTGTATTAAAAGGAATATTTTAGATTCTCAATGCTCTGAATTTTCTGTGTATTTATAAAAATAAAATGATCCTTAAATACTTCATCAAAGCAGTTATTTGTGGGGGGTTTCTTTTTAAATAACCCAAACTCAAGAGTTTTCTTTGTGAAGTTTCACAAATACATATCACTCATAAATATTAAATTAAAAAGGATTTTTCTAGCTGGGAACAACTTTCAGATCTACTGGCATATATCCTCAAAAATATACGATTATAACTCTGCAGAACAGCAATAAATTTGTTACTGTGAGTCCTAAAGTGTGGCTTGGTCATTAGGTTGCTGTGTTTAGATACATTCGAATTCTCTTCCAGACCGAGACTGACTTACTGCACCAGTTTGGTTAAATTCACCCTGTGTTTCACACCATAAAATGAACCATCTTTTTTCAACCTAATAAGTTGTTATGAAGGCAAATCCATTAATTATTACAAGGTACTTGGACACTAGAGAGGTGAGGACCTAGATAGATACTTTATTCTTTTCTCCAATACACTTTGTACCTTTCTCAGCCCTCTTTCTGTTCCCCTTGATCATAAAGTGATCACAAAGCCGAATATATGATGTAGGAGTCATGCTGAGCAGTTGTAAATGCGGGACTATTAGCACTGTTACTATTTCTCCTTAAGGAGATGATGATGATCTGTGTGGGAATAAAAAACAGAATACTATGGGGAATACAGAAATGACCTGTCAAGTGCCTTTCTTTTTGCAGCAGTAAGTATTCTGTTTCATTCTAGTCAGCTATTACCTGCTTAATGCATCTTTTTATATTTATTATATTGTATAGATTTTGAATTAGGCCTTGAAGGGCAAAGGGACTTGTTAGGTCAGATTAAAAACTGGCTTGTTAAAATCTCGAAGGAAGAGTCCCTAATACAGTTCTTTCCGCTGCTGTTGCTAGAAGCTGAAAAAGATCCAATTAATATTTGCAAGATGCTGCTGATCGGCAGCCTTTTAGCCTCAGAGTCACGCACGGTGCAGCATTCGCAGACGCTCGGGAGTGCCGTGGAAGAATCACTTGTAATATTACGAAATCGCAAAAATGCACGTGAGCAAGAAAATAAGGGCAAAAATCCAGTGTCAGCAAGGACAATCAGCTGTCTCATCACAGCGTGTCTGCGTTTAGGAAGAATATAAGTGTTTTGCATGTTTGGGTGATGACTGGATGACTCATGCCTAAGCGCGATGCTTCATGGTCAAAGCAAACCCGTGTACGGCGGCTTTATGCTGCCTTTCTTCCCTCCCCGTGCGAGGGCTCTGACAAACAGGCTTTCTTGGGTTTAGGACAACATTTTCTGACCCTTTTCTGTGCTCAGCTTTGCCTCAGGAAGGAGGGAGACGGTGAACTGTGGACACCCAAGGACAGAAACCTCCTAAAAAAGGAAAGACAGTAACTAGAGCCAGGTTTGCCAGGAGCCTAAACACTGCTGGCTGTGACAGCATATAAAAACAGAAGCAGGCTCTCTCTGGGGAGTTAGGAGGGTATATCAGTACCCATGGACTATTACACTGTCACAGCTAGGCTGTTCCCAATGCCCAAGCTAGCTGGACGTAGCACAGATACGCTACACATCTGCAGTGCCCCAAAGCTCTAGATGCCTCCAGCTTCTCACTGACAACTTCTAAAGGACGGCTTGGGTAGCTGCTCCAGCAAGTGTTTGCCCCATTGAGTACTTAACGTTGCAGTGAAACATTTAATCACACCATATGAGGGGCAAACTCAATCTGATTAAAGAAGAAAGGGTCATAACTAGGGGGAGCGTAACACCACTTCTTCACTGACCATTAGTTTTAATGGCATACCGGTAATATTTACTAACTAGCTTGGTCTCAAAGGCCCAGCCTCATCTCATCTACTCCAGCCATCCTTGAAGTTCGAACTGGAGTTAGTCATCTCCTCTCCCAACAGCTAAGAGAGGGAAGGGGAGCTCTGATGGGCAATTCATTTGCCTGCGAATTATCCTCCAGAGGCGCGTATTGTTCTCCACTGATGACTGAGTAGACCTACACAACTAGGTTAGGTGAGATGCTTAATGCTAGATGCTTTATAAGGCTAAAGTTAGCTGGAATGAACCTGGGCTGAGAAGAGTTGAGTTTCTGCTCTGCAGTCTCAGGCTCAGAAATGCCAGAATCTGCCAAATCTAACAGTATTTGAGATCTGTGTTTTTGTCTGCTGCCCTGCCCTCCTCTCTTCCCTCCCTCAACAGCGCAGCAATTTTGCTGGGAATGACAAAAGAAAAAGCAACATGGAACCACAATGAAAAGATAAACCACTTGCAGTATAATGAAGGAAAAAACACGTTCTAGCAGTAACTGCTGTTTGTGTAGTGCTCTGTTGCAAAGGAAAAAGAGCATTTTCTTCCTTCAACTTTCATTGCCTGAGCGCCCATTAAATAAAAACACTTGTAAATATTAAAGTTAAAAAAAGGAGCTGAACAACAGCTAGAAACTACAAAAATAAAAGCAATTTTCATTTGTAGTTATCCAGATGTCTGCTCCTGTAACTGCTGGAGGTCTGCTATTGGCCAGGAGGATCATTTGATGCTTTTCATGGAAAGAGAAAAGCGTCAGCAAAAACCTAGCGAGGGACACAGTTTTAAAGATAACAAAAAAGATAAATGTATTCAGGCTGGCATTTTCATTAAAAGCTTATTCTCCCTCTGAGATGAACAAAATCTGTGTGCATGTGCGTATGTAGTTAGGGATGGACTCTGTGAACTGTCTGTAATTTAACACAAAATACCTAAGTGCTTCTATACACCTAAAAATGATCCAAATAAAAATTTCACTACATTTACTAAAACAATCCAAAACAAATCAAAAAGCACAACAATGACAAAAAACCCAATGGGAAAAACAAGCATACAAAGGCAGAGGGGAGTACTTCAAGTAATAAAAGCAAAGTAATGAAAATTATTGTGACAGTCATATACACACAGAGTATACATTACACAATGTGCTATTGTTTACACATTTTATATTAATTCTTGAAAACTGCATGTTATAAATGTATAAATGTAAGTGATATGGCTTTGTCAGTACGCAATCCAAAGGAAACTGATACTGAAGATGGAATGCCTAGGAACAGCCTAATATTTTAAAAACTGCTACAGGAAAATAATGCTTCTAAGCTTACACTGATTTTAACAGTCTTGCAGAGATAGAAATTCTCTACTGATATCTCAGTTTTTAAGCTAATATCCTTTGTCAATGCAGAAAAAAACATGCAGGAATCACTCACTGTAACTGAATGCAAATGGATGTTAATTTGAGGCCCAATCCTTCCTCCTTTCTACTGTGCATGAGAATATGTCGCATCACACTCTATATCATATAGGAATTGTTTCTCTTTTACATCTAGATTTCCTCCAATCTCCTCAGAAGATAAAAGGAATACGCCTCAATTACTACACGCAAGAAATGGAAGTTAATAAATTCTGTATGGGGTAAGATATCCCCTAATCATCTATGGTCACTCTAGAAAATACCAGTGCACAAACCTAAATTCAACTTACACATGCACACACATAGGCGTGCACACACACATGTACAAAGTATGTACATGGCAAGAATTGTGGATGTACTGCTTTTGCCTAATCATAGGTGTTCAGCTCCCATAGACTTCTGCACAATTTGCTTCTTTTAGTATTTCTTCCAGAAACTACTGGCGAATTACCTGAAAGCAGTTCATCTCCATGTGCTGAATCAAACATGAACAAAGTTGGGATGCTGATTGCAAAAATGGCTTTTCTAAAAACGTGTCTCAGTTGGCCCTAAAAAATCTTGGAGTCCCCTCTGGAAAATGTGAATTTTCATTACAGGGGACACAGAAGTAGCTCGCCCACGTGAATCTATTAAATTGTAAGAACTACATTTTACATTACTTTCATTTTACATTGCACGTAGGTGGCAATGCTTTCACAAGACAGTACATGGAGTGACCTGAATAAAAGATGCAACTATTATGGATTCATTCTTTAACGAAGTTTATCCTTCAAAGTGACTAAAGTGGTCCAGCTGTAGAAGTTGTGGAATAATTACACTTTAGTTAGGTAATATACATTGTACCCTCTACAGCCAGAAGACTACCATCTGGTCAATTAAACACTTCTCTTCAAATCCTTCTATGGACTGCTGCATGAGATTAGCTACAAAAAAAGTAGTTCTTCACTCTGTATATAAACCTCCTTTTCCAAACATTTGCCCAGCTGCTTCTCAAACTGATAGCATAGTACTTCTATGACCAGCTTTTTCACTTTTCCATATTCTAACCTACCCATTGTGTGAAAAAATGCCGCCCAAATTCCTTATCTGCTTGTCTCCTCCTTAGTTTCAGTCAATGACCTCTTGTTTTCAAATTAGTCACTATCTCAAGCTGCTTACTGACATCAATACATTCCTTTCAGGGTCTTCTAATGCTCTATGGGGACCCCCCTTCGTGCTCCCTTTCCCAAGGAATAGCCCACGTCTGATCAGTCTTCACAATTCATTTGCCCCAAACCCTGAATAATTAGGATTACTTTCTACCACACTGTCGTAGTCCCAATCCTTTTCCAATAAAATCTCCAGAACAGCAAATAACTCAAGAAATATGGCTCTTTTAGAGTAATCCCTGATCACTAAACTATATAAAAAGATTAAAAAAGCCAAAGAAATTACATCAATAACTTGTTTGCTTTTTGTTTGAAATCTCTATACGCCATAAAGGAAATAATCTAAAAATGCAGTCCATACAACATACACTAGGAAACATCAACCAGCAACACCCTTCCCATGGTCACTAATTCATTTCACAACAGAAGCTTGTAGAACATGCTACTTTTTAATCTTCATTTTATGAACTATTAATTGATGACTCTATAGTGTCATTAACGTGTCAAAAGCATTAAAGCTTTATAACTCAAAAATGTGTTTTGCAAAGGAAATAAACACTGTTTTAAACAGCTTGCTCTAAATAGCCAGAGTTCCCTGGGCATCGCAGGCTGGACCGTAAAAAACTGTCCTATACATTCCCCATACACTTTTGCGTGTAGCTGGGGGCCCAGCTCTCATTGTGATTAATTATCTGCTGGGAAAGGCTGCAAGAATGAGCACTATTTGCCTAATTGTGTTTCCAGGGTAACTCATTACATAAAAGTTACAATACATAAATGCAGCTCATTTGAAAAAACGGCCTTATAACATATGATATGTTTACACGGACACTAAGAACTTCCTTCAGAAACTGAAACAGCAACATTTCAGATTTCCATGGCTAGTGTTATTGCTGCTGAGAATTGAGGCAGTCTTGTGGATAGGACAATAGTGCACAAAGCAAAATCTAATTTTTTGGCTTTACTCACCTCCATTTTCCCCCTGTTTCCTAGAGACAATAATGTACCTAAATCTCAAAGACCAGCAATGTGACCGATTCAAACTTGGAACATGAAAATAATTACATTTTAAAGTCCTGATTTTTTTCTGCTGTAAATTTTTCTCCAGATAAATTTATTTATTTATATTCTGGAGAAAATCCCACCTATTTCTAATCCCACTTCTTGCTCCCTTTCCGTTAAATACCACTCAAAAAAAAAGGTAATCTCTTTTACAGTACATATTCTCTCAAACTGTTGTATGACACGTAGTATGTTAAATTTTATTTTCAGGGGAAAAGCTGGATCCTGGATCCAAGGGAACAATATTCCCTTGTTCACCAAGAGCATGTCACAAACAGTCTCCTGTAGACTTGTATCAGCAGAACCGAACAATAGAATTTTCGCAGACTTTGCATAAGGACTCAAAAATAAGCAGATTGAATCCATTTTAACACGAATATGGGCAAGCATTTTCTTTCATAAAATCCTTTCAGAGAGGAGCTAACCCCACAACTTCATTATGATTGTTAAATCCACACAGCAGATAAGCAAAACCTCAGCAAGGGTTCAGATTAGCCAAAATCATTTGATCACGATGAGTCAGAAGGCGAATTAGGGAATCTTTTGTTTTGCCTTAAAATGTCACGGTATAAACTGCATCTGCTCAAGAGCTGACTCACAAGACCCTCAGACAATAGGGTAGCGGGGGCAAGGAAAGGACTTGGGGAGATAACCTCCGCAGCCAGCCCAGGCCAAGAGTGTGTGTGCTCATCAATTATAATCCAAGCTTTTGAACGCGAGAGAATAAACCCTTGGTTCGGCTTTGCTAAATCGAATCTTTTTGCTGGGTTTTAGAATTTGGAAATCAATACTTTAAAAGGATTTTAAAATTCATATTTGCCTTCCCTTTGACTCATCTCGTTCCAGCTAGTTCAAACACAAGAACATGGATGGTCAGCAAACCCTAAGCAGCTGCTGGCTGGATTAATATCTAAAAATCAAACTATTATCTACACTATCCAAGCCTCTTGGTTCAGAAAAATGAAAGCGGGAAGACACATAATCTCATTTTTTTTTCTTTTTTTTTGTGCCAGAAACACTCAATAAAAATGTCTTGCAATATATCAAACTTTTAGTCACTACAATAAGCCTGCAGGAAAGACAAGAAATGAGAAAATTTTCAACTTGTCTCTAGATCACACAAAAAGAAAAAAACCTGATCAGCTCAGAGTTACTGTGAGTTTGGGGCAAGGAAGGAATATCAAGTAGCCTAAATCTAAATCAGTCTATCTTCCCTAGTAACAAAGGATAAAACTTGTAAATACATCAAGAACGTTGAAATTCTCAGTGGAAATTGACCTCAGAAAAACAGCCTCTGTCAAAAATCCAGCAAGTGTTGTTATCTACAAAACCAATCCATTATCATTTTCTGTATTTATTCAAATCATGGAAGTGCATGTGGAGTTGAAATAAGTCACTTCTCAACTTTTCACTCAAAACTAAAGCTTGTCTTAACCTGCCTGTCAGGGAAATGAGAGGTGACTTGGTAACTGTCTTAAAATTGTAATATCCATGTTAAAATAGTATCATTGTTAAATAGTTATCATAGTTAAAACACATTAAATAGTATTTAAATGTGTTACTGTAAGGCCAGACTCAACACTGATTGGTTTTATGTTATTACTTTCAGGGGCATAGGATAAGGGTCTTGTAACTGCTCTGCGTATCTATCTAGCAAGAAAAATAATTATAGTAATAAACTACATGATAAATAGCAGCTCTAAGTTAGTGGAACGACTGAACAAAAGGATACACTTGCATTTAAAACTTTCCGCTGACATGACACAGGAATGATAGAACTGAATAGACACCTTTGTTCTCTGACTGTTCCAGTATCTAATAAGATTATTTAACGTGGCTGTTTGGAGTGAACACACAGATGCAGTCATTACATTTAACTGCACAGAGGACAGTGAAATTCATTAAAATCCTGCCCGGCTCTCAAAGCAGCTGGGGGCCAGGACGGCGTTTGCTGAGCAAGGGCTCCTGTGAGCCCCCTGTGAGCTCTGACCTGCCCTCCAGCCTGCTCGAGCCCCCAGGTACACCATGGGGACTAGCTTCTACCCTCCTGCAATTGCACTAACACAGGCTGCTTTGCCTGTTTTTCAATTTCATTCCTGCTCTCTGGCAGGGACCAGGGCCATCAGACCAACGTGGTGGGGGTCAAGCAAAAAATCCTCCCCAGCTTGGTTTCTCTTTAGGCTTAAGGAGTAGGTCCCTTACTGGTGGTTTTCGGCATCTAAAATAATGAGGGATGGCAACAGGCGAGATAGTTGAAGATATGAATTTATAACGCGTTTAATAGACTAAGTATTAGCACTAATTCAATGAGCAGTAGGAGAAGAAATTGTAAATGACAAAGGCATTTACAGTTAACTGTCTAAGAGAATGCAGGGAAGTAAATCATTACATGAAAAAGGAGCTCCTTTTCTCAACCTACCCTATTAAAAACCCCACTAAAGAGCCAAGGCATTTATTGATTGCTTTCTACTTTCCCACTGCTGAAACTAAGTACTCCTCTATTTACTTTGATTTAAAAATGCATTATTGTCTACTTTCTAATAAACCAGACAGTGGAACAAGAAACCCAAATTATTCTAAGTTTATTCTTAAAAGTCCGTTTTTTTTTTTTTTTGAAAGACTGAAGGCCTTAATCCTTAAAAGCCTTTTTGAAAGAAATGTTACTAGATGCTGGCCTTGCAGCTGGGCCCAGATTGAAAGTGCACTTACATTTTTATGTTTAGCGCTGAAGGACTCTGAAGTTAGCCCTCGCACTCCACATAAAAGCTTTGGAAAGGGCATTCTTTGCCACTCGTGCAATTCATTCTCTAAGAAAAGGAAATGGAAAGAAAGATTTCATGTCCAGGGCCTTCAGGCCTTTGATCATTTGATGAACATTGGATCCTCAACCTGGGCCTCCAGCTTCTCAGGCCAGACAAAGAGGGCCCCGGCCGCACAGGCTGGGCCTCGGCTCCCGCCCGAACAAAACCTTTGGCGGCCGCACAGTGTGACAGCCTGGGAAAGGCCCACCTCAGCAGGGCTGAGATGCCCGCTCTGCCCTTTGATCTTTCATTTTAAACCCCAGCCAAAGCACCAGGTCAGGGGATTTCGCGTCGCACACCCCCACGGGCAGAGGGGAGCAGGTCAAGAACAAAATGGGGGTGACCGATCTCCAAAAAGCCCTGTGACGCCTTTCTCTGGCCAGTTTCACATGACTTGTCTGGCATTGTGAAGCGCTAAGCCCACACTTAAAATGGAATTTGACATTACATGGTACAATGGAGTCAGTAAATGGCATTCTTCAGTGCTTTTACAACAAAGTCAACCCTCCCTTAAGTGGCTGAAAGCCCCAAGCTAGAAAATACTTCTCATTTACTTCTTTATGCGAGTAAATTGCATATACTTTAAATCTAGTTTTCATTAGAGCTTCTCATTGCCAATGACTGAAATGAGCCGAACAAATACCTAACAAAGGTCTACATTAATTTTACGACGTACCATTCCTTCTATTTTTAAAGACTAGGTTGTCACGTGACATGTAACAAGCATTGGAAATATCTCCAAATTCCTTCACAGACTAAAAACCTACTTTCCAATGAGCCTGCAAAACTAATCTCATCCCACTGAAAAATTTATTTTCAGTACACTGCTAAGGAGGAGAACGCAAATACACAACTTCTTTTAACATCAGCAGCAAGTTCCACATGATGCTCACAGGCAGAGAAGTCCTATTTTGATGAGACATGTTAGCAGAATATGGAGAGAAAAAATGCTCAACTCTTCTATCTGAAGAAACAGGACACCACAGTGTCCCACAGCACTGGTATGCGCATGATGCAATAGGTGACTACAAGATTTAGAGTATATTTTTAAAATACATATAAAAATATGTCGACATTAGAAGATTTTAAACAACTGTAAAGTGACTAGAACTGAAAGAACTAAATATTGTTTCTCTATTTAAATTAGTATGTTTTTACAATTAATGTTATTTTGAACCTCACAAGATTTGTCTTCCTCTTAAAATGCAGTTCTATGAAACTGTGATACAAAGATGGCCAAAGGCATGGGAAAGGTGTACAATATATAAATAAAGTTGACTATTATGTCTTTATAACATACGGTCAGGTTAACATGTCAACTTTTACCCTCCTTCCTTCTGAAGACAGTATCAGTATTAAAAAAATGGTTTAGTTCTAACATACCAAGATTATTTCAGGGTATCTCAAGTACTTCCCACCATGAAACCATTTACCGATTGACAAAAAGTTAAGGAATAGTCTCAATCTCTAGAGAATCTATAGATTTCGTTTTACATAAACAAACAAACAACAGTATATATTTATGTTGACAGATTATTTCCCCCTCAAAAAATTACATCTTGCACATAAGGAAGCTAAGGAACAGAAAAGTTAAATAAATTGTTCAATATTGAACAGTGGCAGAGCTGGGAACAGAGCATTAGCTGATTTATTTTCAGCCTTCTGTCCTGTCCACTACAGTCTTCTTCCTCCTAAGAGACAAATTTGTGGAGCATATGGAGCCCTGTCTGGTACCAGCTCTTCTAGGTGCTTTGGTGGCAATGGGCAGCTACAGAAAGAAAAGTAATCACACTTGACAATCCTAGGTAGGTGACAGTGAACTGGGCCACAGTCACGAGGCAGCCCAGGACCAAACTCGCCTAACCATTGAATAAGGATTTTACAGCCCCAAAGTATCTTCTTCTGAAATCTGTAATGACTATTTTAAACTATAAATTTAAAAATTCAAATACATCTCAACAGAACAAAATCACCTGCTCATTCACAAAGCATTTCTGTTCGGGTTTGTTCTTTGAAATCACTATGAAAATAAAACTTGAGAACGTTCAGGAAAGAGTACAATTTGCCTCTAATTTATTCTCAGAATTTCTGTGAATATTGCTCCCCGCGTTGTCATGGCAACACAAGCACATCTTTCAGTACTGAGGAAGTAACAAGCCTTTCGATTCTCACCTTTGGCCATTTTATTGAGAACCATGTCAATTAGAATGTAGGTTCCACTTCTTCCTGCACCATCGCTGCCAACAGAAAGGGAAGAAGAAAAAATAAAGCCTATCAATGTGCATCTAGACTCAACACGAAGGTACCTGCCCTTAATGTTATACTGTTACACATCGGGGGAGAGGACAGAACGAGGGGCTAAAATAGGGTACTGACAGGGGGAGAGAAAGCTTGCACTGAATTAACACACGCTGTTTGTGGAAGATTAACTACTAGCCTGTATGGTAACAGGGCTTTGTTTGGATTTTTTTAAACCAAATTGTGCTAATGCAATAAAAGCATTTTAAACAAGTCAGTAACCCTAAAACAGGATACCATTTCTGTTCAGGAAGTGGGCATATAATGAGCTTATAGTCACTTGTATATGAGATCAAGAACCACAGAATAAGCTAGACCACAACAGCATCTGGAATGGTCCCCAAATGTTGCAGACAGCATTTAAATGGAGGGAATGTGTAGGGAGGCCTGTCCGTGAACCAAGATATTTGATTACTGAGCGACTGCCTGCAATCTTTCTTCACTATACATCATGAGTGGTTTGTTTTTCTTTTTACCTTCCCCTTTAAATCTTCCTGAGTTGCAATAAGCAGAAAAAATATTATCATGTAATTCCTAAGAAACAGCTTTAACTTTTGTGTATCATCAGCCCTTCCTCAGAGATGTGAGCCCAAGCCTCAGGAGGGGGAAAGCTCCCTAATCTGAATGCAGCTTGTGTCCCTTTCAGAGAGCAACGTGTAATTGCCAGCGTGATGCTCTTTTAGAGCTGCTGTTAGCAAACATAATTAAGACTTTAAGTAAAAGCCTTTTTTCTTTCCCTCCCCAAAATTTTTACAAAGGTGCATGTGTGACCAATTAGACTGGTATGTAGTTTTTTTTAATTAAGCCATTATTTTTATTGATAGCTCAATTTGTGTACAAGAATTAATGAAAGGAAAAATAATAGAACAGCATGAAGCGCGTTATTACATTCTGTTTAGAGGCAGGCTATGAAACTTAATTTTTGTTAAGTCTCTGTAGACAGAGGTTTTTTCTTTCAGTTACTAGATCGCTGCTTAGAGAAAAGGAGGTAAGGGTAATAATTTTTTTTTCTGTGTCTATGAAGGAAACAAAGACACAATCTTATTAGTTAAGCTGAATAATGAGAGATGAGGCAGCGATCACGCCCGATAAAAACAAAAACTACTGAGCTGATGGTAGACATTTCCATCCATCACAGTAAGCAAAGAGCAAGAAACTTGAAGGCTCTTCATTCTGTGCCAAATGTTTCTTTTCTCAGGCCTCCTGAAGGCAATGCAAACAAGCCTGCTCCAGAGTGTTCACCTCTTCAGAGGACCTCCTCACACAGATGAGAAAACACATCCCCTCCCTCCTCACTCCCACCCAACGTGGAATGCCATATGTCAAACAACCTGCCTCTTAGTGGGGCTGGTTTTCTATCTTCTTTATCTACATGAATATCTTTGATAAATAAGTGCAATATTCTCCTTATAACTCAGAACCTTCTATGGCAAAACCAGACATTAACATTATTATGGTAAAGTTTCCCATTGGGCTGCCCAATAGCTTTCCTGTGCATCTATCAAACTGTCAGGCCTAAAGATAATCTGGGTTTAAATGATTACTCAATCTCTGGGTACAACGTCTAGGAAATCATACGAAAGGATAATTTTATTATGAAAACAGATCCTAAGTATTAATTAGCATTAAAAAACAGTTGAATTGTATTTAATTCCTTCAGCCTACCTATCTGTTTAGTGATTAATCAAAAGCTTTAATTTGCCAGTTTTGTTTATACCTATATTAAATTCTTACACATACAAATCTCTCTAAAGCTATTTTAGAAATTGTACTTGCCTGCAATGAACAACTACTGGACAAGAGCGACCCCTGTAGCACTTGTTTACTTTTCTGAAATAAAACAGACACAAAAAATTAATTAAGCATATGACATACTGTTTCTTTAGCCAAATGTCAAAAATAAGCAACAAGGAAAAGGAAACATTGCAGTCTTTAAAGAACAGTCAGGTTGATAATTTCCCAATATAACAAGCAGTTGTTACATACATAATCTTGTATAGAGTTTGCTTCTGTGTTGCTGCTGTAGAAATTTCAGAAAACATCCCATTATTGCTGTTGGCTAGGCAAAATAAATAACCTCTTTTCTCAAAAGCCTCATGTCTTGGCTCCAAAACTAAGATTATCTTGAGATGCTTTAATTTTAAAGGCAAATTTGAGCACATGAGCTTGCTCAAAGAAATATTGAGGGCACCAAACTGAATCCAAAATTAAAAATGGCTATTCCAGTACGCTGTGCAATGTGTGCTGATTTGTAAAATCAGTTCTCCCCAGAAAGCAAAATCAGAATCTCCTGAAAGCTTCTCACAAAAGTCTAAAACATAATCTATTGTGGTGAAAATAACTGAAACCATCAGTAACCTCTACTGCTTTGATTCTAATGCAGGAGTCTTACATATTTCATATTTACATATTATTGTCTTCAGCTTCCTGGTTAAACTTTCTCAGTGGCAAGAGAATATATGTAAAGTCAATCAATAAAAGTACAGCTATAGAACAGGTCTGCTGATATGTAAACTCAATGAAGGAATTAACTAGCGCTTAAGCAAACCAAGATACTCAGTCTAAGAATAGAGCCCACAAAATTGGTTTAAATCTATTTAAATTGCCTTACAAAAACCAAAATCCCAAACACTCTCTTCTGCTCTAGGATATATTTTGCATGTCAAGTATGCTACAGACCCCAAAAAACCATAAAATATGCACACATATGTTAACAAGGCAAGCTGAATAAAGACTAAAATAGGAAAGCATTGCTTCAAGAAATGAAAACCTTTCATTCCGTTTCCTTGATGAGATGTTTGAATTTGCTGGAGCTAGAAGGTCTCCTATGAAACGATTTCACAGGGCAGCTTCCAAAGGGTGCCCAGACCCTCCAATAGTGCCCAGCTCGGCACAAGTGTTACACAGGATCCTGACTGCTAAACTGGAGGGAGCTGCTGGAATTTGGCAACTGTGGTACGATGTTATTATGAATTTTAAAGCATAACTAACCTACTGAATCATTTAGTTCTTGGCTGTTCATCTATTCACTAACATCTGTGCTGTGAAAACATGCATATATCTTTAAACATTGCTTACAGTATAGCCTGAAGATGCCTAAATCTGACAGGGAGCCGGGATACCTGGAACTCAACCCAAACAGGCTACAGAGATGATGCTGGTGTCCCATGAAACTGTGTTTTCACATTTTGATTTTTCATTATTTAAGATTCTAATCAAACCTGATAACAATACTAAGTTCCTGTAACAATTCCCTTTGAACATTAGAATTCAGGATTTTTTCACAATTCTTACTCTTTTGCTTACTGATATAAATCATACTGGCAGAGACATTCTGTCTCTATATTCCTTGGATGTAAGTAATTAATGCAGTAGAACAACTTTTATGAAATAAGTGGTAAGTCATTGAGCAGCACCTGACTTTAGAAGTTAAAATGGACCATTTGTATGTCCATAAATGCATATATACACAGGCACTACCAAGCAAAACTTCAATGACTTAAGCTGCAGTAAACTTTGTACATGAATGAATCATTCAGTTCTTGATGGTCACATCCAAGGATCAACGCCTTCTATGCAACAAACCTCCTGATATTTGAAATGCCTGTAAAAGCATCTGATACAGACAGCCTGCATTTCCCTACGTGCAGCTGGTCATCCTCCCCCACCCCTTATCATGTGCATTAGTAAAGAGTCATTCCTGCATTTAAAGTATTAAATAAAAGCTAATAACTAGAGAGGGGTATTTACCATTTCTATTTCTGCTTGTGTAGTTCCTTTGTTCCTTGTATGGCACCACTAATATGATATTTGCATGTTGTGACTAGCCATCTACCAAAGTCTTGATAGAATTTCAATTACAAACTCGATTTAAACCTATCAGTAAATCAGACCTCCCAGTAAATCAGACAGCCAGAGACACACATTAGGGAAAGACACCTTATGTTTGTCAGTTTTATTGAAGGCGTTTCAAACATTTTCATTATCACACATTTCAGAAAACACATTAAAACAAAGGATTTCAATCCAGCTGGTTCATAGCTTTGTCTATATATAGTTTATGAAAATATTTAGAAGTGCAGCAACATCTCATTTCATTCTTAGTTCTGGCTAATGAGAGTGAGCTGAAAATTCATCAGTAAGCAAAGTTCTTGAATGTTGAAGAGAATATATATATTATATATACATATACAGGAAGAATTAACTTAGAAAGAATGATTAGTAATACAAACCAACCCTTGGCTCATTGAGTGAAAAAGAAATCATCATGCAAACCATCAGCAAGCAAAGGTCAGAGGTCGTTAGAGGCTCAGAAAAGGGGTTTCCCACATTGTCCCTGCAGCAGAGTCACAGTTTCCAATGATCACTTTTGTGACTATGCAACTGGGCTCATATTACTAGCTGCAACATCACAAAAATGACACTGGCAACCGCTAATTAGCTGGCAAAATAAGAATTTGTCCATTTTTAAAGTGAGCAGTGTTAGTAAATGCCATTGCACACAGCGAGAAGTGATAGCATAATAGATATATATTTTAAGCAAAGCCCTCACATGTGATGCTAATTATCTTTTAGCTTAGCAGTCCCTCTTTAAAGTGTAAATGTGCTCCCTCTGGGCTCAAGAAATATTTAATTACACATATCAGTGCATGACTAACAAGCTAGTCCAGAGCAATAATGATTGGTCTATTGTTCAAAATGAAATTAGGACTCCAGAAGCATTTAAAACTGACCAGTAGTTTCTGTAGTAGCCTCACCTCTCAGGGACTGTCTTTTGCACAGATTTTTTAAATATATAGAATAATCTTTTTTGGCAATTTATACCTACATTATGAAAGTATAATAGATTACTCCACAAGGATTAATGTATCTGCTAAATGCAAAACCATCTAAAACACTCTCTGATACATACTAAGAAAAATGTAAGCTTTCAGTTTTCAAAGAGACTTGCAAAATTTACTTCAATAAAAATTTTAATGTCCATATTTCCACAGACTCTGGGCAAGGTAATTTTGGGAATCCAATTTTTCTTGGTGATGAATTATAAAAAATAGAGGGTTGGTTATGTATATGCTTAATTTCATATATGTATGTGAATATATAAATATACACACATATCCATATATATACAAACACACTGAATGCACATAAAAACATAGATAGATTAAAAGAAATGAGAGTAGCCCCTTCCTAGCACTACCCTACTCCGAGTATGGTAGTGCTGTCAGGCATTTATTCTGGGGGCTTTATGACTCAGCTGTAGTAATCCAGCAGAGTTTGTACTTTAAATTGGAAGATTCAGGTGCAAAACATGTATTGTATAAATGAATTCCAACTACATTATTACAGCAATAGTGCATTAGGGTTTTTTTTTGTTGTTAAAAAAGCAGCAACATTAGATGACCAAGAAAACTGAGATTCACAGACCAGCTATTGTGCATGCCAAAATTCCTTTTCAGGCGGAATTTTACTATGCATTCAGTATTATGAGTTCATTGTACAAAATCTGCACGTAGCAAATGATTACAGTACCCTACACTGGACTGTGAATACATATTAAATGAACACTCAGAATTCAATTAAATCTTAACAGGTTCATTCCCATACTGGCTTTAAATACAAAGAATGGCAGCTCCACTACTTTTCTCATCTAGTTATAATTTTCTTTTTCAAAGTATTGCACAACAGTCCTTCAACATGGATATTTAACCCTTACACAATGTCGCTCTAAGCAGCGCTTTCTTGGCGATGTGAACTGCGATTTACTGTAGACCTAATCCTGCAGTTCATGCAGGGACCTCAATTCTTACTGAAGCAAGTCGGAGTCGAGGTCCTCCGAACTTCAGATGGCCTGGCTGTATGGGCTCATTTATAGTCTAGTGAGAATGGCTAGCAGGTTTCCCACTAACTTCAAAAGGAGACAAATGGGACACTGTGTTGCCTCCGTGCTGCAGCCTTGCAGAGCTTAATGGAACCAATTCAGAATTTTCACTACAGAAATTCACTACAGGCAACTTCCATGGTACCACAAGCAAAGGGAAATCAACCTATGAAAATCACATTAGAGTTTGAACCCAGAGAGGAAAACCTTGACAATTCAATTACAATTTGAACTCCATCCTATGGCCATGTTTCCTTCCTCCACTACTCTGTAGTGTATACTCTTACCCAGCCATAGCTCCTACAGACTCAGTGCAGCTGCTCTCTGTTACTCAACCTGCACCCTGTGAGATGACCCTCTGCTTTGAAAAGCCTTGCAGCACATACAAGAACACCGGTGGATGAAGGGTGGCATTTAGTCCTGAAATTTTAAGGGTAGAATTCTGCCAAGTGGGCAACCAGTTCCTGGTGGCTCTATGCCAGCCTCTCCCCTCAGGTGCGGACGCGTAACTCCGACTGGCATCAGCCAGAGCCCCTAGCACTTATTGAAAGAAGCAAGTTTGGACCTTTTGAGCACTGAGCCCCTTCTAATCACTTTGGGGGGTTGTAGATAATATTGCAGCACGGAGAGGAAAACACGCGATCCCACAGGCCGCTTGCGGATTGAGAACCAACTCCCCAAACCTCCTGGAGATTCTTTTCATTAGTCATAAGCGCATCGCTGTGGATTAGCTGATACACGCTAACACCTACACACGATGCACTGGGCACGGTTTGCAATCAAATGAAGATTATTTCACTTCAGCATTTATCATGCATGGCTTTAATTTTCAAATTAAAATTTAGATAGACACAGCAAACATTAGAGAAGGTGGCAAGGACTTTCACAGGTTTTGCCTCTGTATGTTTGTATTTTAAAGCCACATTGACTTTCTTTAAAATTCCAGAGGGTATGCTTTGTCAACATTTTCATCTGCTTTCTCAAATTTCCACCTTCCTGCAGCCAAGGAAATTCTAGAGTCCTCACTGTTTGATCCATATGAGGAAACGCTCCCATGGGAATGCCGTTATTGCTATATGACTGCATTGTGCCTTTCTTTTTTTAAACATGCTCATAGTACCTAATTTATTTGTGAGATTCCTGCAGTAAGGATCATAGGGGAGCCACCCAAAAAGTGGCTGGAAGTTGCAGAATGGATAAATACTCAGAAAACAAAGAAATACAGAAGCACTGAAGAGCTGCACAAAGGGAAGAAAGGTGTTGATCTCTAAATGGGAAATGAGCATGTCTTAAAACCAGGCAACATCTGTGTGAGAGACAACACGAACCATCAACCTACTGCAGATTTGTGTATTAGTTTAGCATTGTGGCATCACAGGCTGAGGACTCCCCTTTCAAACCAGAAATATTTAAAGGACAATTAAAAGGACTAGTTTAGTTCCTCGGGTGTGCATCGTTTTAAATGAACTGTCATACTTTGTGCTTTACCTGCGGAAATCCAGAAGTGATCTTGTGGAAGCAGGAACCCTCTGATCGTTCCAGCTGAGGAAGTGGAACTGTGTCACTGTGCGGGTCTCGTTGGTCTGCAGGTTCTTCAGGTAGAAGCTCCTCACAAGGAAATCCTCGCACCAGATGTGCTCGGAGACAAGGTTTACCTACACCCCACAAGAAGGAATAAATGGAGATCAGCAATTTCAGCTGCAAGTTACATCTTTAGGATTGCAGGTGTAAAATGTCTGGGATGAAGGAATTGCATGAACGATTTGTTATTAGCAAGTTGGCCACTGCTGGGAAAATATTTTTTTTTAAATTTAGCAATCAGTGTAGTTGGAAGGGGTTACCTGCCACTGCTATTTTATTGAAAGCATAAAAATTCCCATTCCCGACAGTTTTAATGTAAAAAAAAAAAAAAAAAAAAAAAAATCACTATCTTGAAACTTTATATCATTATGTGAATACGAAAGACACTGCCTGAAAGTATGTTAGACTGCCAGTCGCTTTCTACCCAGAAATGCCCACAATGCATTGCCCAGGCTTCTGGGCAGCGGTCTTAAAAATCTGAGTTGAATTCACATGAGACATGAAAAATCAGTTTCTTCAGCTACATAGAAACATAACCATTAAAAAACGTGTCTTATTTGCAGAATTCATCTTTTCAGAGAATGAGTTTGTTCACATTTTAGTTTAAATAACTGTCTTTCTTCACATTTTCCTATTCTTATTTGGCATTGTGGTATTATTTTCTTCCCCTGCTCAGCTGGACAACTGGAAAAATCTGACAACCGTTGTCAATGGTACATTTCAAGAGAACTGGTGATAGGTTATTTTAAGCTAGAACTGTAAAGCAGAAAATAAAAATATGTATTTGTTGTTGTGGCTGAAGCAAGAGGTAAAAATAGGTAGCATTAATTACTAAAGCCATATAGAGGCTTTTCTGCAAAGACATACATATGGCTTTCCTAAGGCAAAATTCACTAGTTCTAAAAATACTATTTTCCTATAAAATATAAATACACAGTTTCACATTTCAACCACTTGCAAAACCACTTGAAAAACAAAATTGTTGTCCTTTTTTCATTGTAATTCTTGGCTCATTATCGACTAAATTTTATTCAGCGGAAACTACCTTGTGATTAAAATTGAGCTTGAATTTTTCACAGATATAAAACTACTCGAAGGCACACGAAGAGTATTTAAGAGCCCTTGGCTCGACCTCCAGGTTAGATTGGCTTAAACACTGTTTTGCCCCATAGGAAATCAACCTGGACACTTACTGTCACGTTTACTACCAGATATGCTGTTTAGGTACCTCATAGATGTGGTAGAGGTTTGACCCTTCGTCTGGCCAATAGTGGTAGCACTGTTTGACTCCGTTTTCTGCGAGGGGTGTCAGCATGACAATAACGACACAGCCGTTCTCCCAGACCATCTGCAGACAAAGAAAGACACCGTGGCCACATTGTGACTGCCTAATTACTGCGTGACATGTATAATTACTGCACTCAGACACACAATCAAAATTTATTCCATTCACAGGAAATTTATTTCATTTTCATTAGACACTTTTACTCTGCAGCTGCTTTCAAATCCCTGAATAAACTGGCACCATATTTTGCAGGCGTCCATGAAATATTAAAGAATTTCCAGCTATTTCAATTTGGGTCTTCCACAAAATCTCTCCTCGTTCCTGGTACCATGTTCAGCTGCTTTTCTGTCAAACTTTCAGATCCATAAAGGGAACACTGAACAATGCTCGCAGAACACACAACTATTTGGGATTTGATATTTATTAGTAAACAGCATGGACCTACTAAAGTCGCATGTACTGAAACCTGTTTGTGTCCTCAATCCTGTGTCTTTTTAGTTTGTCATGTAGCTAAAGCTATTAAAGTACTGCATTGCTGAAACAACCACAAAAGTTGCATCTGAACAACAGCTATAAGTAAAAGGCAGGAAAAAACCAAACCAGATCTGTTCTTCCAGAAATATTTCAAATGGAGAAATTGTTCTTCCAAAGGCACATTTATGAAAGATTCATTGCAAATGTGCATTACTTTCTTCCTCCTTCCTTTCTTCCTTTTTTCTTTCCTTCCTTTCATTTTTCCTTCTTTATCCCTTTCTTTATGTTTTAATTGTCTTTTTTCCCTTTTATTTTCCTTTTTCGTTACTTAATTATTTGCTCCCCCCTCGCTCCCCTTTCCTTTTTTCTCTCTCTTTTTCCCTTTTTTTTTTTTTTTTCCTGGAGGTAGAAGGAAAGTCCAACTCCTGCTGCAGATCGTGCACTCACAGAGCACAGGTACAGCAGGAACAGAGGAAAACAGTGCCTCTTCACTACCAGAACGTTTGCTTTATAATTTTGACCAGCTACAGGGTAGGATACAGGAATCCACGCATCCTCAACTAAAGGATTTGTGGATGTCTCCCACAAACAGCAGAACAAGCAGAGATGCTCTGGTCTGGCGTATCTCTGTTCCAAACACAGCCCATGGCTGAACAAAAAGGCTCCTATGAATTAATACCAAGCAGCATAATCACTAAAAACTGTTATTATTATGCTGTACATTGATGTTATATTTGCATACAACTTTCATTGTCTTTTTGCTAGCATATAAAATTACTGAATGAAGAGTAAACTGCTCTTTTTGTGAAGGGTTATGTTTATTTCACAGAAATATTTATAAGCAACTGTATTGACATGTAAATTTTGTAAACAAAAAAGGTCTTTGTCTAAACTGTGCAAAGATGAGATGATACATTCAATTCAAGGATTATTTTTTTTTAATTACATATCAAATAAAAAGGTTTCCCATTCATGGATAATGATGTTGTCTTCTCTTTTAAGAATAGCTTGCATATAGAGAAACAAATAACATTTTTTCTTCCTTTTTTTTTTCCAATTTGCAACATAATTAAATCAACTTTTAAAACTAGCTTAGGATTATTTAGAGAAATGAAACTAGGATTTGCACAAAATAGGGTTATTTATAATTTTGAATAGAAGTGGGGAAAAAAATCAGAGTTGAATGTAATGAATAAAATAATCTTTCTTATCTTTTCTCCCTTAAAAAGATTTTTTAACTAAAAATATCTGTAATCCAATCATCTTCCTATTAAAACACACAATGCCAGAAAACCATCAAAAATACCTTAAATTGATAGATAATTTATTTTATAGACAGATGTAGATTTATCATTTGTATCTTTTTTGTATTGCATTTGTTTTGGGCCACAGCTGGGAACCTTCTTTGTATGTAAGGAAGAGGATACAGATTTCATTCATTCTAACGCAGTTTCACCTTTTTTAGTCAGCAATCAGACTAAGATAAGAATTCAAAACATGTATCTTACTTTAAAACTAGCCCCACTAAATCAGTACTTTCATCACATAACGATTTAATGTGCCTCTAGAAGGTATAGAAGCTCATTGAAGCCATTACGAAAATGAGGAGAAACACAGTTTTTATGAGTGTAATAAAAATACAATGATCTAGACCATAAACTAATCATCTAGCACTCTGCTTGTGCCACCCAAGTGTAACATTATAAAAGCCCACTCGTTTAGAGAGGAATCCTTACAGTTTGGCAACCCTGTTCATTGGTTCAAAGATACAGCATTTCATTAGAGAGGGGCTGTCTGCATCTCTGAAGATTTCATTAAGCATAAATCCAAATGAAAGTTAATTTAAACAAACAATTTCAAAATTACTCTGGGGTATAATATTTCTTTTAGGTCATTGTGCGAAAACGTAGAAGTCAAATCTACTAAATCAAGAAGGCAATACAATCTAGTGCTGTCATCCCTGTTACAAGCAATTGTCACTGCATCTCCTGTGCTTACCATTGGGAGGGGATTTTCACTAAGACTCACAGCCTGTGACTGGAAGAATACAGCATTTTCTTTGTCTCCTTGATAAATATTAGACCATCAGGCTGTTATCTGGATTTCTTCCCAAATAATGTAGAAGAGTTAAAGGCAGTTCACAGAGGTTTATACTGTTGCCTGTTCACTGCCCTGTCTTTAACTTGTTGGTGGGTTTTTCAGCATCCACATCTCCCAATACCTAACACTTTGCTGTGATCACAGTGTCCAAACGTGGCCACGTATTAGAAAGTGTCCCCAAGTGTCTTTGTAATTAATGAATGAACAGGTAGCACAGACTCAGTCCGCCCAATCCCAGAGCAGCCTTCGGAGAAGGGCCTCTGGTTACCAAAGAGGCATTTCAGCTGGGCTTGGTGAATAAAGGAGGAGGATCAGTTGTAAATTCACAGCAATTAAGGTAATTCTGAACTTCGTATGCTTGCACAATAGAAAGTCAGTCAATGCATGTGATATAAGAATAAAAAGAACAAAAGGTCCTCAGGGCAGAGGCTTTTCTTTTTGGGTAGAACACAGCAAAATCAAGCCTTAGAATCTAAGTGTCTATAAGAACTGAATATCTATAAAATTATTCATATATATCATATCTTATATACAATATATACAACTAAACTTATTTGATCACTTAGCACAGGCAGTTTTGTGTCTGAGATACATATAGGAGCTCACTACAGAGCATTGACATGCGTGCTTTGCTGAAAAGTGAAGACAGTGTATAATTTTGTGGGACATGTCTACCTTCAGCCTATATGCCTAGAGAGTTAATGATCTTTAATGAGGTTCTGCTGTATGCATCATTCTCAAAACATTTCTTAGACAAGAATAACACTTCAATAATAGAATAAACTATCCCTTTCCATTTATTGCAAATTACAGGCTGAATCCAGCAACCCAAAGATGAGCAGCGCATTTGACACCCGCAGGATTCCCCGTTGATGAAATCCACCATGTGTAGAGACCTCATGCTGTGGTTATCTAGTGTGCCAGTCCCATACAAAGGACTTCCACATTAGGATGAGTTATATTTAGTACGAATTACTTGCAAAGGAGCACAGAATTGGTTTTTCAAGTAAGGAGAAAAATAAAGTCACAAATAGGAGAATCAGTGCCACAATATTGCCCAATCTGGTAAACACTAGTTTTTGAAAGCTTGTATTTTAAAATTTCCTTGTTTACCAGCCTGTAAATAAAATGGTTATATGAATCCCTTTAGTTTTTTCAGACACTTCATGATTACTAAGCTTCTTTTTATAACAAATGATCCACTCCAAATCCCTTTTCCAGTCATTTTCAACTTTAGTTTAGTGATGGGGAAATGACAAGACATGTGCTCCGACCAGACACTCTTCTTTTGACAGCGACTGGTGGTGAAGTCTCTAAAATGTGATGATTTAGAAGTAGAAAATAGATAGGCTAATCAGTTAAATCCAGCCTGTTCACTAAAAATAACAGGCTAATCGCACCATCTGCATTCTGGAAGAGATCTCCAGTAAATGAAGAATCCATCTTTTCAGTCTTTTAGGCTTCCCAAATAGTTGGCAAATGCAACTACTTGGAACATCAGATAAACAAGCGAACAAAACCTAAATAATTTCTAATGATAATTAAAACTCAACATGAATAAACACAGCTCCTAAACCACCAACAAAGCAAGGTACGAACCCTTTCTGGATCAGATAATATTCATCCCATTACATATCTTGAAAGTAATTAACTCAACTATGACTTCTTTCAAGTTCTTCACTGGAAATAGGAAACAGTGTATTGAATGGAGACAGTCAGAAAATGGCATTTTCTGGAATATTTTAAACCCAAACCCCAATGTTTTAATGGGTTAAAAAAGTGGGAAGCTTTTAACAGAAAAAAAGTAAATTGGGGGGGAATTCAGATTTTTGTTATCAACTAGAACTTCGCAATGTTGCGAGTCAAAATGCAACCTTTTTTTGTGAAACTTGGTTGAAATTGACTTATCATTTTCATATGAAGTGGGCCAAATCTGGCAAAGTCAGAATTGCCATTTGCAGGGTCATAGCTGTGCCAGACAGCTAACCATATCTGTATGTTGAAGAATTAATGATTAACAATCTATCTTTAATTAAAAAAAACTATCTGGCTCTTGCAGTTGAAAAGACGGCATCAGAGAGGACCATATATAAATATGTAGTAGTCAGGCTGCTCCATGTGTTATGTCCCTGATGTTGCAGCAACACTTGTTTGGAAGTCAACAGGAAAGGCAAACTCAAGGTGACTGTATGTGTTGCAATTACTTCTGCTTTCTGAGACATAAATTGCTCTTATTCTTCTCAGTAAACTCCTAACTCAAGCTTTGTTATTAAATAATTTAAATATGAGCACTAAATAGCACACCGCCACATTTAGTCTTGCAGTGCTGACCACCAAAATAATCTGCAATTAGCTTTTCATCTTAATATTGGAAAGGTGGAGCCTAAACAATAAAGGGATAGAAATTTTAAAAGGACTACTTCTAAATACCTTCTCCAAACAGAGCCATAATTAGAAGTGAGCACAGTAAACGCACACTCCTTTACTGAATGCCTATGGAATTCCTAATGTTATATTTATTTCACGTGGCTTGACAAGTTACTGGAGCTCTAGGGGCTACTGTTCTGTGCCTATCTCTCCCTAGCTGTTTTTCTTTTATTAAATTAAAATATGCATATTTTACACATTGAATTGCTTTGTGTCGCTTTTCATCTGCTCGTCTTTCTGAAGGTGAGAACTGATTAGACATGCAGGAAGTCCCATTCCAGGCAAGGAAAATAAAACTTGGGATTCAAGACTGCTTGAAAGCGCTATGTTCTGCACAGAAGAACAAAACGCAAAAAAAATATAATTTAGTCTGTAAATTAATTTCAGCACTCAGAAAACATGCTGAACTGGGAGCACAGAAACCAGCAACTAGAGCAGGGGAGGGTTTGGTACAGTTGTTCTTACTCAGCCCATGGGTTTGGAACACTGATTTTGCAGGGAGATTCATTCAGCTACAGGGGCATCGTATCCTGCCCAATGGGATTTTTCCACTGATGACTAATCCTTTTGACACAGGAAACAATCAACAGACAGTATTTTGTATTTCTTTTGTTGAATTCCAAAACTGGAAGAGAGAAGCAAGTGTTGCCAAACAGACATGCAAAGATTTATCATGTCCTCGTGACTGTAACTCAGGAATCGGGTTCTTAACATGCTAGTGTGATCTAGGAGGAAAACAATAGTCAGTTTTTGAAATGATGCTGATAATATACTCCTGAATATGGGTAGAGAAAAATTATTCTAAAAATAATTTTGGATTAAGAAATGCAGGACTGGAGGCAATGAAAAGCAAATGGCACCTGAACTCCCTGGCTCACATTAGGGCTCCGATCTTTACTCTTGGGACTCCTTCTGCACTTTACATTTAATAGTATTGCAATAATAATAGAAAATAATCAAAGGAGCAGAGATGAAGTCTCCCCACTCCCTCTAATCACAACAGTGTAAACCTCCACTCCAGTGAGCTTTCTTTTTGTTTGTCAGCAACAGATGCCCAGCTTTAACAAGAAGGGTGAACAGCGTTCCCAATTTCAAGACTATTTCATGTACTGGTGAACAGTGGAGGAAAGGTGGGGTAATGAAAAGCATGGGATGATTTGATTGATGTAGGATGAAGCTCTTTCTCACTTCCTGGAGGAGCATCCTAACCCCAAAGGGGCTGCAGCTGAAGTCTGTATTCCCAGTCCTGTGTCTGACTCACTGCTGTTCATGAGTGGTATCTGCTCTGTCATCCTTGCCACCGGAGCTCTCCAGGGACTAAGGCACCTGGGGAACTATCTAGATGGGGCTACAGATCTATTCAGGCAAAAGCCAGGCAATTTTCCTGTCCAAACTACAAGTGTTGACTGTGTTTAATTCATGACTTACTGTTGTAGGTGCTTTGAGCCTTATTTAACATCTACAAAATGAGGAAAACTGTATTTCTCTATTCTGCCTGTAGAAGTTACATAATGTTCATGCACTTATTACGTTGGTCAGGCAGAGAGGACATCACAGAAAGACAACAAATACTGATATAAATATATATCACATATGATTTGATTTTCTAAAGCACCTAAGAAGCATATCCTCTCAAGCCACTTGGCAGGAACTGCCTGATCTCTCCCTCTATTTCATTTACTATAGTAAAATAAAAAAACGTGAAAATGCACTTCCCTCCAAAAAGGGGGAGGGGAAAGAAGGGCAAATATGGGTAGATTTATGAAAGCAAGGCATAACGTGGGGTGTTTTCCAGAGGGAAAAATTATGGCTTCCTACAGAAATCTCCATTTGGAGATGACAAACCTTAGCAGACATGCAATTTATGAGACTGCCATAATTAAGAACAATTTTTCAGCGCAAAGACAGTTGGTTCTAAATATCTTAACTCCTAGGAATACTTTCTTGCATATTATCATCTCTTGCTTCTTAGAATACTTTGCAAGTTAAGACATGTACTTCATGTCAAATACTTCATGGAATTATAACCCAGCACATACGGAAAATAATAAAATTTTATGCCTCCAGAATTATTCACAACATGGAACTCCTGCTGAGAAAACTTGTTATAGATCAGAAATGTTCTACATCCTCTTTCTTTTGAATTATGTTCAAAGAGATGTTGAATTTTAATAGCGTTATGTGAACGAGCTGAGTGAAATCTCACTGAAGCTGCTGGACAAAATCATCACCTTTCATTCAAGATAAATGTAAGAAACAAGCAAACTCTTTTATGGAGCCTGATAACTGAAATTACAGAAGTTATCATCAAAAACAAGAGAAACGTGAGGCATATGGACCCATGAGTTTCTCTAGAAACTGATATGCTTAATGCAGAGAGAGAGGCATTAATTAAGGCAAGATGATTAATCCAGATAAGCAGCAAAAACGTGTAAAAGGAATAAAGAAACCACCAGCACAGCTTGACAAACTAGCATTGTGATCCTGGTAGAAGAAAAGCTGAAAGAGAGGTTGGGGGTAAAACACTAGGTGAATGAGGTTTGGAAAAAAGAAGTTATTGCCTGTTATTTGATTCTGTCTTTGTTCAAGGAAATAAAATTCTGTACTTTCTTTGTAAATAAAATGGAACTGTATCAAAGCAAAACCCTATCCTGAGGATGAATTCTCTTTCCAGCTGAGAAGAAAACAACCCACAGACCTGGCAAATTGTTTAACCACTCAGGTAAAAATGGATTAATACCATGTGAGGAGAGGCATCCAGTTTTCAAGAAAGGGAATCGTGAGGTGGAATTCCCACTGAACCAAAATAGAATCAATGAAGGAGATATCTTTCAGAAATAGTAATTGGTAAAGAGAGACGAAAACAGGACCAGATGAAATTAAAATAAGACTTAAATCAGCTGGAGGCTTTTCAAAATTAATTAAAGTAGTAGCTGGAAAATTTCCAGAGTGGTCTAAGAGATGACATGCAGGCAGAGATGAAATCTCTGCTTGAGCTGCAAACACTGAGTACCCAGACAGATTAGGAAGCCCTGTGGCAAAACAGATCAATGAGATGACTGACAACACAACTCCTGCAGGCTGGAAAGTTTCAAAGAAATAGGTAAGCCAGAAAAGTTGGAACTAACTTGGCACTTGCTGACTTGAAAGAGCTATGCCAATAACCTGGAGAAGTAAACCGGAGGGACACAGACAGTTCTGGAAGGCTGATGCCTGCAAGTGCCCTTACACCTTTGGAAAAGCTGGAGTATGACTCTTACTTTTTAAATCATTATTATTATTTTTATAACATCTAAAAAATTTGTTTGAACACCGTTTGAAAATTATCTGTATACAGGAGTTTGGACTATCTCCAGCTCACAAACTGTGTCTTTGAAAGAAAAACTTCCATCAAGCTAATCTCTCTTGGGTAAACATGAAAACCCAAATGAACAGGAAGGTGCACTGGAAGTGCTGAGTCTAGTGGCCAGCTCTAGCGGTCCAAGTTAGATGGTACTGAAGAACAACACCTGCCCTTCTTCCTCACCTTACCAAAAAGGGACATAGCTTTCCAAGAAGCAGTCAGTAATGAAATGACTGAAACTGGTCCCTCACCAGTCCCATAGTGGTAATAGGCATAGATGTGCTCTCCAGTAGTACGAATACTAAACAAGATGAGCTTGCACACAGCATCATCCATGTTCTAAGAAAAAACTTTGCCTAGTTTGGGAAAGAGAGGACACTGAGCTGACCGTGATCTTTGTTCAGATCTGGGCAACCTGAAAGCAGTAAATAGGAATTTGATTGCTGAGTTTCTAATAGCAGTTGCACAAAAATACTGGGCACTGGATCAACATAACAGGTTTTAGAGAGGCCTGCCAACAGAACTAGGAAAAAAGATTATCCAAAACTAAATAATCTGTCTGGTTTTAAATAGAAATAATGGATGTGACCACATGATCATGTAGATGACAGATACGAAGAGCAGCAGACACCACACAGCAGTGTTAGAGCTCAGGAACTGGGTTCCTTTTGGAAGAAGCTTCCTCCAGACGCATCTGTAGCCCTCTCAACTGCTAACACGCATTTGGTCCATTGGACCACGGAACAGTTGGTCTGAAGTAACTGTGCCACTCTACAAATCCATTCCTAGTGGGCCACACTGCCTGCTAATGTAGACATAGTCACTGATGGGTGGAAGAGTCTAATGCAAGTTTAAGGGAAACTAAGTTTAGAAGCTGGTCTCTGTAATTTGAGCATGAAATCTAGACAGTCAGATCTGGAGCAGTTTGGATTTCATCACGGCTATCAGCTGTGTTGTAAACGCCAAGGAACCTTACTTACACTTTCAAGTAAAACGAATGTTTTGTAGGCAAGTGTATTCTAGAAATCAGCTTGGAATGTCTACAGGAGTGGAAACAATTATAACAGTTTCTTCCTGGGGTAGCCTTTCAGCCAAGACAAAATGGAGTGGCTGATGCCCACCATGCAACTAAGCGCTTGGGAATCTTAGCAGCTAAGTCTCTGCAAAAAAAGAGGAAACAACACATCTAGTAAATATTGCCATAGACCGTGGTGCCAAGCTCCAAGAGTTTCTGCTGGACTTGCTAAAGCATGACATTGTGCATTTAGACAAGGAAGAGCAGAGCAGTCCCAGGTCTCTCTGGAGTCAGTCACTCCTCACTATCAGTCAGAAAACTGCTTCACTGAGCACATGAAAGGGAAAAAAAAGCAACAGAGCTCAGCAACAGCTGGTATTAAGTGGAGGAGGGAGAGGGAGGAGAACCACTGAAAAGATGTTTCAGGAATGAATAACTGAATCTTTAAACAATCCCTGGTGGCAGCACCATGGTCTGTATAAACTACAGAAAACCATATTCAAGTAAACATCAAAAGATGCTGCCCTGACAGGAGTTAATACTCTATTTTCCATAGCAAGTTCAGCTTCCCCATACTTTACCTTAAAAAAGATGCTATTAGGTGAAAAATTGATATAAAAATTGCTCCTGAATCTGGGATAAACCACAGCTTCAAGCCATGGGTTTTGACTTGCACATTTCAGCAGTTATGGACACAGTGTCCAAAGGATTCAATTTCTCTTGGCCTGTTTATTAGACCTAGTTGATACCATGGCCATATACAAAAGCTTGGGAACAGAACCAGCACATTGATGTGTGATCTGTAGGAAGTTTAAGACAAGTGGGTGATGGACCCCTTCGACATAGGTAGACAGACACCATCAAAATAAATGTAAGAAACAAAGTTTTCTGTGGAACCTAAGAGAAGAAAAAAATCAAAGGATATCACATCAAAAATGGACACATAGACACACTTAGCCAGAAGCTGAACCACAGCTGCCAAATGGTTTCGTGGAGATGTATACAGCAAATATGATGGGGAGATGGAGTGAACCTTCCCTGATGGATAATTGAGAGGAGAAACAGCTACAAAGAGCAGAACTGAAGTGAGGACTCTCCCACTCACAAATAGCATGAAGAAAGAATCAAGATAGAGACCTTTTGAGTACAAAGTTGGGATAAAGAAGACTGGATCACAGAACAAAACCCCAACATTTCAGTTCTAGTCACTCTGTGTCTGAACAAAATATATCGTTCATACTATGTTGGTATGATTAATTCTGATTTCTGTGTGAGCAGCAGTGCTTATAAAAAGTTTGTTCTTTAAACGCCTCCTTTAAAAATGAGAACCTACATTTTTTTAACATGTAAAGGTCAAGTTACAGATAAAAATATACAAAAGATAAAGATATAAATATGCAAAAATATACAAATAAAAAACCTGGGACTTAGAAATCATAAAATATCATTACAGAATAGCTAGCATGGTATTTGATTTTGCATGTTTAACTTAAGAAACACATTTTCAAGTATCATGCCACATATAAAGAATCCATTCACCAAAAGAAAAAAGATATTGAAGACAAAAATCCCAAGTTACTTGAAAATTTAAACCAGAACTGACGTCAAACAGAAAGAATTTGCTCTGGACTTCTAAAAACCAGGCCCAAAATATCTCAGACTGAGCATTTAAATATTGAGGAAACTTTCAAAATGTTTGATTTTAGGATCTCGGTTCCTAGCCAGTAGGAAATCAGAGATAGTAGGAAGTTGTGACATGAAAAGTATCTTTAGTAGGGATCAGTTAACACTTTCTAATCATAGACCAAGTGATGCAGATGAAGAAAGAAGATTATTTCAATGGAGACAAACTCCTAAGATACAATGCCACTTCTGAATTTTTTATGTAGATATTATCTTCAGAACAAAAGTTTCTAAATTCATAATGCAGAAGAATAAATAAAAACATATGTTCGTGTTGATAGTAAGCATTGGCTGACCTCCTCCCCGAACAGCTTTAGTAAGCTTTCAGGGACACTTTTACACTTACAAAGGAAGATCTAATGCAGCATACCCATCACACCATCACACACACCTGGCCTGGTGGTGTATGTCCAAATCAGAGAGTCACATGCAAAGTAAGATCATTTGTGCATCAGAACTACTGCTTTTAACCCCAGTCCTGCAAAAAATTATACACCTACTTAGCTTTATGCAGCAGGGCCTTAACTCAGCCTTTAACTCACTACCTGTGGTAGGGAAAATACATAAGAATTTAAGCATTTTGGGGAACTGGGACATGTGAGCAGTAGGTTTCAATGGAAAAATTCACGGCACATACTGTTAGGTCCTTTTTGATCTGGAAAGTGACAATGAGTTCTGGCTACACTCTTAAGAAGGTCAGACCCTCTGAAAATCATCCAGTCCTTGGCAGCAGTTTAATTACGGAGACCTGGCACTAAAATATGAATACTTTGGCCTGAGGTTTTCCATATAATTTCCAGATCAACTATTCTTTAGCAGAGCTTGTCATATACATAAATGGCTTGAATATCCACGTACTAGATTTTAATGACATTTGAACCAAGGTTTTTCCACCTATTGTGACTCAAGCACAGCATATTTTTATAGCCCTTACATTTCTAGAAGCACAGGAAAACATTTGACTTGTAACATAGATTCAGTTTTCAAAGAGATGTTTAACTTACCTGCCAGAAGTCAGCGACAGTAGCAGGGAGAGGGCCCTGGGTGGCAATATATGCTGGGTTTCGGGGGTCATGGTCCATCTGGAACAAGCAAAGAGAACACAGACTGGATTTATTTAAAAGAAAATCCCTTGCTGTGTTAGAGACAGAAAGCACGCGAAGGCAGAAACAAGGGACTTCCTAAAGGACTGTCATGTTCCTCCATCCTTTATTGGCAAACAACGAATTTTACTTCTATTTATAAGCTCAGAGGAGAACTTTTTCCACAAAAGACTGATGCTACCAGATGGATATCAGCACACATGATGAGCAATGTCCTATGTCCTTAATATGCAGTGTAAGATCATTTATGGTGGTTGACAAAGGCATTTATTTGAGATCAGTGCTCGTGGTTTCATAGCAACCTAGGAACCATTTGAAACATTTTTCTACGCTGAGTGTTAAGAATGCTCCACACATCTAAATATGTTCTCCATTTCCACTGTGCCAGTCAAGGGCACATGTAACTAAAAACCAGCAAAAATGAAGAACAAATTCAGTTTCTGGCTTTTTCTGGTTAGCTGATTTATCTAAATGCATGGATTTGGCCTCAATAGAGGAAGTTCTGCTTAAAGACCTTAATTATTACATTTAATTCAAGGAGCAGAAAATTCACTGAGCAGAAAAAATAAAGAATCTAAGAAACAAAGCCATCAAGAGTAAATAGGATTAGTGTGTTACAATGAATGTTTTTGAACTGATGGGTGGTTTTCTTGGTTCTAAATCTTAGGACCCATTCTGCTGAAAAAGAAGATCTGCTGATAGGATTAAAAACCAAACAAATTCATTCTAACCCTGAACTGGGCAAGACAAAACTTTGAACATAAAGAAAAAAAGCCCCAGTTCAGCCCTCGGATGTGTGGGTGTGACTCAGTGACACTGAAGTCGGCAAGAGTTAACTTATACCCATGTAGCTGAAGGCAGAATTTGTCTCGATACACGATTCTGTTCTATAAGTAAAGATCTGAATAAGAATGAATGTGAGTCATATTTGCATTAAGAGGCATCTACTGAATTTATTCATAGCCTATCAAAATTTTCAGTGATGGTACATGTCAGCGTAAAAGAAGGCACCTCATAATTATGTGCAACATAAAAGAGGGAAGAACCATAAAAGAACAGATGTAAGTTATTTTAACAGAACAACAATATGATGAATGTTGCAAAAAGGAAGAGAAGACTTATGTTTCTAATTTTCTGATGTATAATTAAGCTGGACTTACTATTAAAATTCCCTGTGACAACACAACACAGGTAAAATGAAGTCACTGAATCCATTTAGAATAAAAGCTTACTTCTGATTCAACACCCATAGTTATAAAAAACCTTGACCAGGATGCCTATAATACCATCATTTTATTCTGAGTTTCATTGAGATGCTTCTCTTATCAGCAAATAACTCTTCACAAGCAATTGCACACAACAAATTTCAACCTTGCTTTCTTTGCCTTTTGACAAAAGCAATTCTGATAGCAGGATATTTACTACTGTGCGTATTTTGAAATCAGGGAAAAATTAGCTTTTTTCAGAAAGCACTATTAGCAAAAAATCCTTAGGACC
This sequence comes from Calidris pugnax, assembly GCF_001431845.1. Lineage (NCBI taxonomy): Eukaryota > Metazoa > Chordata > Aves > Charadriiformes > Scolopacidae > Calidris > Calidris pugnax. Next base: position 8,888,267 of record NW_015090864.1, read on the forward strand.
TTAGGAACCATTTCAAACTGGGCAACTTTTTTTTGTTTTTCTAAGAACATTGAACTAAACAGAGCTGAAAACAGCTAATGTAATTAAGCAGAGTCAGGCTTAAAGGGGTATTTTTGCTCTATTATAGTTGAAATAATTTCTGTTGTTTTGTTTTGAATCCCACAGGGATCTATAGGATTTAATCAAGTGCTTAAACATTTTTCTATGCTGGAACTAAAAATCTTTGTTTAGAAAAATCGACCTGCACTGAGGAGGGCTTGCTGCTCCCAATGGAAACTGCTGGAGGCTGCATCCACTTGAAAATGATGTCACTTGTCTAACAGGTGAGAGCCTGGCTTGGAAATGTAACTGGCAGTGAATATACCAAACTTTTGAAAAATAATAATTTACTTTGAATTTGTTCTTGAACTAAATTCTTTTGTATGTAGACATGCCAGGAAACAAAGGCAGAAGAAATCAAGGATGATGCAAATAGCGTTGTCATGGAGGAAATACTTCTCAACATTCAGCTGATAAATCAGGAATAGGCCAATCTTGGCATTTCAGCATTAATCAACCTCTGTCACAAAGGTGCTGTTGGAACGTGGCAAACATTACAATAAGCACAGAGTACTGAAGTGTATCAGCCGTTTAACAATAATTCGAAAGACAATTATAATTATTACATTCCAAGCACATTGTGTTGCACAGAAAACAATTATGAGCAGAAACTCTTCTTGCTTGGAGCAAACAGAAGACGGCTGAAAGCCCTATCACACTATTAAATGATCTTTAACTGAACAAAAATAAGAGCAAAGATTAAACTAATTAAATGAAATTCCTGGTTTCATCAATTTTCTATTATATGTACTGTTTTAAAGGCCATGTATTTCAGGAAAAGTGTGAAAAATCACTATTCTGGTCACATTCAATTTAATGTGAGTAGGTGGCTGCAATGGACGGTTCCTGAATGTTTTTGTTATGTTCTTTTTTATTCTCTCAAGGTCACTAAGAACACCAAGGGCATCTTCATCTATCAAAGTTAACAAAAGTTTGAATAAAGAAATAAAGTCAGTAATGGGTTTTAAACTAGCTAATCAAGGATCAAGTAAAAGGCTCTATTTTATGTCAGTAGTCATTATCTTCTTTCAAGGATCCGTCAGATTTCTCACTTCACGAAAATAAAACAGAAAATGTATTCTCCAAAGAACAGAGAACAGCAGGCTCCATACTATCAAGTATTAAAACAAAAATTGGCTGTTTGCCAACATTTTACATCAGAACAACCTTCAGAAATCACCCTAATAGTAATTGTTCAAAAAGAACAAGATTTTTCCCCTCTCTGTCCCCATCAAAGCACAAAGTTTACAAGGTTTACATCAGAACTGGATCGAACAGCCATTTTTGGAAAGAAAAAGCTGCAATTACTACAACTGTTCTGGTATGGTGGAATTCTCATTTTCTGCTGCAGTACAACAATGGCAAGTCTGCTGATAATGCTTCAATCTATTTTTCCATGATTTTGTATTAGGGAAAGAAAGGGATCAAGGATTACTATTACTGACCATGCAATTGACTGTGGTGATTTCTGGCACTACCAATATCAATAGCAAATGGAAAGAAAAAGGAGGAGCATTCAGATTCTTGTTGGAAAAGAAAAACTACAGAAACAACTTGTGTTTTTTCTACAGGGCTTTGTAATGAAAGTTGACTTACAGTATCTTAAAGTAGGAAAATGTATAAAGAGCACAGTATCATAATTAGTTGCACCTTTAATTAAATAAAATCAGATCACAATTTCACCTTTGCTTTATACTAGAGAATAAAAGCTACTCCTTTAGTTTTTCCTTCTAGAGTCCTAATATCCAGTTGCCTTATCCTAGGATAGGTGAGGATCCCCTGAAGAACCCTGAATTTTGTTGAGTTTTTAGATAGAGATCATGCTGCTGCATGATTTCACTGATAATGCTGGTGAAATAAAGCAAAATCAATACATTCTGGAAGTAAATCCTCAAATTTATTGTATTTGGCCATCAGAGTGGTACATATAGATTCTTGTTAAGTAGTCTTCTAAAACTGTAAACATGTAAAACCCTCAATAGGTATCAATGACTGTTCTGAAATCTCATGTAAATAATACACTGATTCATTCCTGCCCTTTACCTTCCTTCTCAGCTTGTCAGATCCTTACTTTCCACACAGAAAGATTCTGAGTGAGATGTGGTCTCAGTCACACCATGTTTACCTTATCTAAATCCTCTGAGTCCAGCTGAAATGTTCCTAAATCATATGAGATCAGAATGCGATCCAATGTAGACCAAATAGAACAGAAAGAAAGTTGAACTCTGATTAACACCTTAAAAATTCATATGGATTCAAGCTACTGTGTAGTTTTGAGATTTAATGTGTTTACAATACTAATAAAATCTACTTTCATGCAGGTATTTATTACACAGAATATAGACAGTCTCGAGAAATAAAAATGTTTGCTTTTGTAGAAGAAAGCATATACAGCAAATGCAGATGAACTCTGTAATCACATTCATCTCAGCATTAAAATTAAAAAGGTAGACTAGTCTTCATCTTCATGTTTGAATTAAAATTTAAAACAATTTTTAAATCCTTCCTTTAAAGCCCCTAATGGAATGAAAGAAGTAAATCTGGTTGTGAATGCCATTATGAATTTCAGAGTCTATTCTTGGTGATGAAATTTGTATGCTGTGTTTGAACAAACTGTCATGCTAATGACATTCCTCAGTCTGGTGTCTTCAGTAATAAGCAAACTGAGTTTTTAAATGTAGTTGATGGGATTTTTTTCTCTCTCAGACACCCTATGAGGAAAAACAGAATTCCCATTTACTTTCATGACCTCTGATTTAAAAGCAAAGATTGCACATTATTTACTACTGGATGATTTTCCCGAAATTTAATGAGGACTAAGTACAAATATGACAGATGTAATTATCACAGTTTTATTCTGCACAGTCAGGGTCTTCTTGTGCTGTAATTGCAAGCCTTTCATTCAGCTGCTGATAGCAGAGTTATTATCATAGTACTTTATGTTATTTCAGAGAGGAGGGAAACAGATTTCTACCTCACTTTTACTCTGCAAATTTATCCTAAGGACTCATTTTGCCTGGCCTCATGCTACAGTGAAATTAAAGACCTACGGGAGGAACGTGGACTAAATCTTTGCTGATTCTCCTCACCCACTCCCAGCCGTGGTGAGGCCATCAATCTCACCCCAGTTTTCACAACATATTGGAGGGAAAGGAGGTCTTGGGGGGAGGGTAGCATTTTTTAAAAGGAAGAAACGTGGGCAGGTGGCCAGTTCATTGTCTAGCACAGGGATTTTTTTTTTTACGGTGTACTGCTGCACTCATTTAGACTTAAGTTAAGGTTGAGTGAGCCCCAGCTGGAGACTGGACCGCTGACCCAGAAGCTGGAGATACCCAGCGACATGTACACGACTGGAAGCCTCCCTTTCTGAAGCTCAAATATAATTACTTTATTTTACACTCTTCCCCCACCCGACAGCTCACACGCGCAGGGAGGAAAAAGCCTCTTCCAGTCAGTTCCGAGCGTACTGATCCTGTGCTATTAATGCCCATCTTGCAGCTCACTACAATGCTCACTCCTAACCCGGGCACTGCAAGGCGCAAATGCACCAGGAACATCACTGCATTGACATGATAATTACTGAGGTTATTTAAGTTGAAAGGCAGCAGTCTGAAGGAAAGAAATGGTAGGATTTTAGCGAGAGCCAGTAAGGACAGACTTATTGGTCCTCCACATCCACTGTATGCTTACAAAGAAGTTGATTAAGTGTGTGGCTGCTAACTGGAAATATGTCAAATAAACAGCAGTAGTCATAGCATGTATGTCCAGCTCAGGCTGCAGTGACTGTACAGCCACACTAAATACTGCAGAATTAAGTGCCCGATATAATATTCCCATAGGTTTCTGAGATGGAAAGCAGGACTGTCACTCCTACATTCTACCTCATTATACAAAAGCAATACCAGATTAACAAATACATTTAAACAAACCTGAAGATACTTCATTTGTCTTGAAATGAAACAGTTTGCACGGAATCTTTCCAAACTATGGGCTCGCAAAGTAGTGTTTTCCTCCTACCAACCTCCCACTGCATCACCTTCAGGAAACACACATTTTATCTATTGCTTTCAAAATAGAAAAATGACTATTGACTTACTGAAACAAACACAAAACCATCCTGAACATCCCTTTCCTTGGAATCACAGGTTGTCTACAGAAATGTGGGCTGGGGCACTCCTTCCCACACAGTAGGGTCCCTATCCTAACATGACGAAGAGGAACTCAAGAGTTTCTCTCGCCAGTTTTTCATGGCTACGCAAGATACCAGGTATTTGTCCCAGTCCAATGAAACACTTGTGCAGCCACTTATCTCTGGACATAGATATATTTCTGTAAGAAATATAGAGACAATTATAAGAATTTTTGCTTCATTCGTGTAACTTTTTTCATTGAACAAAACTGGAGCCTGGGAAAGCTACAAAAAAGAAATACCTTTTAACCTTGCAGAAGAAAACACCTTTGTTAAGGGCTGGATGGAAAGGGAAGATTACAACGTCCTGTAAAACTATGAGAGTTAAAGCTGTGGAAGCAGAGACTCTGCTTGCATTAGCTTTGGGCACCCCGACAAAGCAAATGTCTTCCCAGTTATGTCAATGGGACATCTTGGCCCTTTCTCTCCAGCCCCAACACTACTTAATCTAATATTTTTCTCTTTGCTGTAATTAAGGGAATAGATACACTATACTCCAGAATTACAATTGCAACAGGTGTATACACACATGCAAGAATTTGCCCCTTCCACAACAAAATTTGTGTACTAAAAACTGTTAATCTCTCTCTACACAGACTTTTGGGCAGGTTGCAGAAACCCACCTTGGTTATTCGGTAAAAACACAGCAACTGTACCGCTGCGAGCACTAAACTTGGCTTAGCACTGTCTACAGATGCTATAATTCCACTTTGTACTATGTTGCAGTCATCCCAATTACTACCAAGCTCCTACAAGAAGACAATATCTCACTTCCAGTTAACACCTCCCCACTCCCGTGCTTGCCACAAAACCTCTCAGCTTCTACTATCAAATTAAGGCTTGACCAAACATAACTCACCAAATGTGCTTCTTAAAACAGGCAAACAGAGCACTGAAGCCCTGGAGCTGGATCTCTGTGCATGACTACAAGCAGGATGCCTATTCCTTGGAGCGCTAAGTTACTCTGAACTCCTGATGCTGGGGCCAGCTAGAGCTTGGTCAGGTCAGAGACATACTTCAAGGTAGTCCAAAATCTGCTCTAATCTGTGCGCATCTGCTCCTGTCCTCTAAAATGGCAGCTGACAGTTCCTGAAGTATGCAGGTGCTTTGGTTTCCCCTCTACCCTAAGTCAAAGATAAAAGCATCCCAAAGATGTTTGTTGGGATCTGTGTATTTTTTAACTCTTTGAATAAGACATTTTTTATGTTCAAGGAAAAGAAGCTTTTCAACACTGCTGAAAGTACCAAAAACAAAGCTCAGAGAACAGCTTCCATATAGTTGTGGGGTTTTTAAAGCAAAAAAGTATTGTCAACAACGTTGGAAGGAAGCAGCCTGTAATTTCATGCTGTTGCAAATTGTCAGCTGCCTTGCCCACACAAAGTGATTTAACTGGGGGAGTGATACTCCCCAGGAAAATGAGCCAGTAATGGTGTACACAGCCCACTGCAGTGAGATCTAATTTTCCATCCTAAGTTCTTTCTCATAGTTTCCCTACAATAACTTTTTAGTGCCTAATTAATGTGAGTGAGAACCATGAGCAAAAGCAACTCCAATACTAGCAGTCTCATGGAGGTCAAGGACACAGTGCTTTTTCCCCCCTCAAATGGATATTATGACACTTCTATTGAGATGCTACGATAGTGCAATGATACTGGCTCTATCGTACCTGGTTTGTGTCTAAAAATAGAGACCTTTTCTCCGTATCACCTTTCATAGACAAGAAAGGATTCATATTCAGCTTACAAAGGGTCAGAAAGGGCAGATGGGCCACACTGGAGTATTCGGAGGCAAAAATTGGATTGACCTATTTTGCAGTTTGAATGAATACACAAGTGGTAAGAGATCTCGTTCTTGCTTTCAAAACAGCAAACTCAGAGAAGAACTGGGAGAGCTACAGAAACACCAAGCTATGCATCTGTAGGGCAATGAAGGAAGAAAGGTAAGGGGAAATGTTGCTTTCTAATGCAGAAGAAGTTCAGAAGCCTGGGGAGCTCAGCTCTCCATGCCTACAGAAAACGTTCTTCCTACAACTGTAGCTAGTAGGACAAAGCGAAAAAGAACAAGCAAGTTTTACCTCCTCAGAGAAGGAAAAGCTCTGCTAAGGGTATATTGTTGAATTTTGTAATCTGTAAGTTAACAATATCAAGTACAGAAAACCTGACAGCATTACAAGGTAGAACAACAACTACCTAGTGACTTTTTCTTAGTACATGAACTTCAAGAGTGTTGAATGCACATGTAGAAGAGTTATTTCACTTCAATTTGAAAAAACAGCCTGAGACCTCAGAGTTGAGAGGCGCTCACAACCTGAGGTTGCACAATCCAGCAGTGAGATGCCTCATGTTACCATATTTTAACAACAAGCAAAGACTATTTGGATTATTTCTTAACATATTACCGTACTTACAATTGGGCTAGCATTGATGTAGTCTGAATTGTCATGGCTATTTTCACCTTTCAGACATATCCTGGAATGATCATCTGCAAAGGAGAAAATAAGAGAAGAAAGTTTCTATACAAATATTCTACCCATTTTTAAGTTAAACTATACAAAGTCAGATTAATGTGCATTTCAAGACAGGCAAGAAAAGACACTTTCTTCTGAGTCCCAACCTAGAATAGCCTTGGTACAGCCACAGCATCACAGCCCGAGTCAGGAATGAAGCACTGAGAAATTTCAGGGGCTGAATATCAGAAACATGTCTTCATGAGAGGCACCATAATGTACTACAATCTCTTGGGGGAAACACAGGAAATCTATTGCTCAGGGAGTTCAAGATTTAAACTAGGCAAAACACTAGAAAAATACTATTATAGCAAACACTCCCATGTTTGCAGAGTCATGGAAGAAGTAAGCGTATAGACTTTGTCCATCTGGCTTCTCTATAACATGAACTGCAGGAACGTTGAAGTACAGTTGAGAGCTGGACAGTGAGTTAATCTGTCCTGATCTGTCCTGATCAAAGACCAGTGCTGTGTGGTGCTACGCTAGTGATGTGGGAGATGGCGTGATTTGGAGATGATCCTGGGAGAGAGACAATGCTGGTAACAACTGCACTTATAATTATGACTGGAGTACATACAGATACTAATAAAGAAAACAGCAGTCTGGACATACAAGACTTATGCATTTACCCATTGTCAGGATTGTTCTATCACTTTTTAACTTGCATTTTTACTGGCGCCAGCTCAAGTATGTTTAGAGCTGGTACACCCCAAACTCTAGTCCTTTTTTTTTTAACATCAGGACATACGTAATGAATGAGTTTTATTTGTCTGTATTTAGACAGTGACAATGCAGATGTCTGCATCTGTTCCAGTCATCTAAGCTCACTTTCTGTGAAGAGAAAAGAAATATTTCTGTGTCATGAATCATCTCATCCTGATTTAGCTGTCTCAAACAGGCCAAATTGCACTCGAGAAGTGCCCACTTCTTTCCATTGACTACAGAAAGAAAGACCAGACCACACACAGATAATTTATGCGAGAGATCTCTAAGTCTTTACATAAGAATCTCAAACAACTTGTACCTGATACATAACCAGCACAATTTATACTTCCCAGCAAACCTACCCTGCACAGTATATTGTGGTGAGAGGTCGTGGAGCTGCCCTTTCTAACCCTCTACAGCTGAACACAGCTACTAATGTTTTGATCTTTCCACCAATTATTCAAATAAACAAAGGAAGAGTACAGGAATACACCCTGTCCCCCTTTGTATCTTGTCTAGTGGCCTGGGACACCATTCTTAACTGCAGAATTACAAGCTGCTTTTTAAACTATTAAGTACCAATCATTATTTTAATAATGAGGAACAATAAATAAGTTATGAAACACTGTAAGTACCACACAGGAAAGCAGAGACAGCAATGTCAAGGCAGTTCAATATGTCAGCAAGACAAAGGTGTGCTTGTATGACTGTTGTTTACAGTCACTCAACCTCACCAGCAATATTTAACCCACCAATGTTAGCAACCTTTTCCTAGAATTAGAGGTGAAAAAGTCATGTGAAATGAATGAAGAGTAATTCTTTACAATTCGCATAAAATTATTTCCTCTGGTAAGGTTTCAACACAATAGGAGGGTGAAGAAGATGAGAAAGGGAACACGCTCATGCACATCATTCCTTTCCACCTTCCTTTGGCACCACTGCACAAAAAATCCAAAACATAAAAAGGATTTTCTGACATCTGAGATCTCAGGGCTACCCAAGATTTTTTACAGGAAGCTTTACAATGAGCATTGTCATAAAGTTCTTGAAGAACTACAGCTCTGAAACCTTTTGGCTATGCAGCAGATAGGCAGATTACATGCACTAAATGTGGTCTCTCATGTATTTTAAGCTAAGTAAGCACTCAGGATAAGCCCCAATCACTGGTAGCAAAAGTGTTCGAACTAATCACCAAGGAAAACATGTGAAATGTTTTCAAATGGGTGGGGGAGAGAGAGCAGACAGCAATTCATCCATATTTAGCAAACAGATGTCAGTGAAAGTCTCCAATAAAAGTCAAGTGTCAGATCAGTAAATTCATGACCTTTTTTTAAAAAACATAATTTTTTTATCCAACCCTCTGATTTAATGTGCCATCTAACTATCCTGCTGTCTTGGACAGTTTATCAGAGGGCTTTGCTAGTGAAAAGGTGGTGAGACTTTGTATTTATGCTCAGAAAAAAGTAAGTTTGCATAAAAAGTTGTACATGTGTTTTCTGCATATATCAAGAGTTTGCATCCATGTGTGCTTCAGTTGCAGCATCAAGCGCTCATATTGACAATGAACAGATTGTGCTTGTCTATGCCTGTTATCACCTCAAAGCTTCTAGGAACCAGCACAATAGATCTTCAGAAACAGGCAGAAAAAGAAGAAAAAAAAAACCAACCAGAATACCATGGACACCAGTTTGTTATGTTAACAATAAGCAACTACGGGGAAAAGTACAAGACTTTTTTTTTTGTAAACTGCATATTGATTATATTAGAAACAAGGAAAGAAAAGGAGAAGCAGGAAATAAAAGGAAGGAAAGAGATGACAGAAAAGAAACATACACAAGATCAATCTAAAAAGCGAGAAAGAAAGATGAATGAAGAAATAGGAGAGGAAAGGGACCGTAATAAGGAAGTGAGAGAAAAGACAAATGCTGTTACTGGCTACTGCAATCTGGCCCAGCTACAACTAGTCATCATATCAAGTATCTACAATAGCTGCTGCTGAATGCTGAACTACTTTGCATTTGCTATTGCTCTAAGCCAAGCCACAGCTGAAAGAAAAGCAAAATGTATAGATTGATATGTGTGGCAGAGAGAGGCTTCCTAAACAAGAAGGCTAGTACTAACCCATAGCTGAGGGGAAATACAGCACAATTTTGTATTTCATATACATATAAAATATAAAGTATAAAGGATAGAGGAGAGAGGATAAAGGATAAAATATAAACCAAACACATGGGTTTGCAGTATATAAAACCTCAGTTTATAGACAGAGAAACCTAAATTTTGGAGTCTACTTACAGATATCTTCACATGGACTAGATTATAGTTAATGGAGTTTGATTTAGTTGGATAAGTATGAACATGTCATACCATTTGAGAAACTGTAGATGAGGCATTGCATAAGGATAACAGACATGACACAAGACCTAAAGACTTGTACCCTAGTGGCCCAGCATCTAATGCTCACGTGGGCTACCCAAAGGCATCCTACAACTATCCATTTCACTGTAAACCAAAAGCCTACTTTTGGCCCTTGCACAGCTCCCTTTATGTCACTGCAGGGTGAGCTGTTCACTGGCTGTAAGGGTGCTTTGGCACCTGGCTCACATGGAGGCAGCTATGTGGAGACACTGAAATTTAGGCATCTTAACCTACGATTTCAAAGAATTACACCCAAAGATCTTTAATCAATGCCTCGGTGTAGACTTCTGGTGTTATCTGAGGTGCCCTAAGGACACTCAGGCTAGTAGCAAGGAGGGCACAGGTCTCCCATAGTGTCTGCATTATACCTATTAGCTCCGTGTGGGTACTTCGAATACTTTAGGCATCTCAAATGGCAGTAGATTCCTGTGTTTGAGCACAAAATGTCATATCTATCTGGACTATTTAAACAGTGACCAATACCGCAGTAGTATGCCATCTCGCAGTCTTCTATTTATCTCAAAGTGGCCCTGCTACTTAATGAAGATCTATTAGTTTTGCTGTTTGAGATAAAAATAAGATGAGGATCTTATTTTAGGATCAAAAAATAGAAAACTCACAGCTTACCCAACTCCCATTTATGTAATTTTGGAAAAATAAAATTCACATCTTAGCCAATTTCCTCTGCTTTCTCTTTCCTTTTAGTCAGATAACTCTACTCTGAAGGAACAGAACCAACAAAGGCAGGCTGGACAAGGAGTATGGGCAGCTTTGGGTTGTTTGAATCCAGGCACCACATGGCAGAGTGAATCTCACAACAATCAACTTGGCACATTCTGCCTGGATCATCATTCTCTTCCTTCTAAATTTAGACTGATTTTTTTTTTTTTCTATACAAAGCACTATACAGAAAGAACTACACTAGCAAGAAAGTGAAGAACTACTGAAGAGCAAGTGTAGCAGTCTGAAAACTGAAGAATCATAACTTGTTGATTATCATTATTTTGCCCGTGGGTTATTTGCACAAAATGGAACTCTTCTTAGATCTGAACTGAAATCCAGTTTGTTTATTCCAGCGGAGTAACTGCACCTCTGCTCAGGTGTTCCTGTCCTCGGGGCACGTCCCCTGGCTGTGCTCTGCCTGCACACAAGCCTCACAGCTGGGAGCACACCCTGTCCCCTAAATGCTCTGTTTTCCTTTGGAGGAAAATCAAAGCACAGAGGTAAGGAGGTTTCTCTAATGTATACCATGACCCATGGACACATTAAGGTAGACAGCTTTTGACAGATGTTCGCTGCAAAAAGTTGATTGGCAAATGTTTAATGGTTTTATTTCGCAGAGATGCAAGAAGAGAAAATAAAGTCCAGAAAGATGTTTTTTGGGCATCAACAAACTGAGCTGCTCATGTGTTCATACAGACAAAAAGGTATCCCATTGCAGTCTGCTTGTTGATTAGACAAAAGGATGCAGTTTTCTTAATCTAGAAGGTCCAAGTTAACTTCACTTGGTAGAATTTTTTTAACTAATAGATACCTAAGTGCAGTGTCAAGGTGTTCTGCTGCCAAGTATTTTAAAGGCTGTTTGCAAATAGAGAAGACAGATATAAAAATAAGCTATGATAAAACTGTGAGATTAGACACAATGCTAATCTAGAAATTACATCAGCTATGTAATCAGTAAAAAAAAATAGTGTATTATTTTAAGACTGGTTAAGAAAGGAAAATGCAAAGTAAATACAACATGATAATAAAGCTTCTTTGAAGCCTTCCTAAGATGAAATCTTTTATATGAATTGGCAATCTTGTTCTACCTTGTCAAGGTGATTATGAATATGAAAAGGGTAAGGAAATGCTAACAAGGCATAACTCTGTGAGAATACTTTGAATGTAGCATAACAACTTGGTAGCCTATCAAAAGCATATCAGTTTTGCTTCTTAATTTACTATGAAGCAAATATCTGACTTTTTGCTATAGTTTTAATGTCAAACATAGTCAAAGAAAAGTGGGCAAACTGGGCTCTTTCCCATCTCAGACTAATTTTAAGCATCCACAATAACCATCATCTTATCAAAATTCAGTATTATTTGAATTCTATGCTACATTTTCCATCCATCATCAAAGTAGTTGTAAGGATATAACAGCTGCTTAACAGTGCACAGAAACATCAGAAAGTGAGGGCAGGTAATTTTGTCCAACTCAGTCAAGAAGAAAAGTTCCCAGTGCACGAAGAGCTATAATAGAAGTTTCCACACTGTATCAAAGCCAAAAAAATACAGCATTTTACTCTTGTAAAATCACTAAGGGATTTTAAGTGTGCTAAAGTACTTCTAATTAAAGCTTCAGATACACCACAGCCACCCTGTCCATGTCCAGACCCCTTCCCAGGTAGTACTGATTCAGTCTAGACTCAGCGATGGGAAGAAGAGGCATAACAATACGCCGTGGAAGAACCAACAGCAGAGACTTGTCAACTGAAGGCTGATCCGTGTAGGCTGATTCATCCACTTGGTAAAATATGATGAAAAGAGACAGACTATCTTAGCCCTGAAAATAGCTCAGCTCTCTACTGTGGTGTGACACCCAAGCTAAAAACCCCTGCTCTTCAGCACTGCTGCAGCCACGTCACTTCTGGATTTAGAGCTAGAATGGTTTAGTCTGAGAGTCCCTACCTTATCGCTCGTATCATGCAGACAAGTTTCCTACACCAGCTGAATAACCAGCATCAATTTCGGGCAACACCTGTAGCTCCCATTCTGTCTCCAAGGCAGCAACCAGAAACAATCTGGCTTAATTTATGAGCAGGGACTTGGAATAGCTTATGATGGTCTGATTTATTGAAAAGAACACTTTAAGTGGGAAGATTAACTTGGATCAATACACATTATCATGAAGCAATTTTCACTTCCTATGATGCTGGGCAAATGCTATTTTTTCCGTATGGAAAAAAGCACAGAAGTCTTGCACTCCTTTAACTTTCATGATGACTTCTTTAGAACTTTTCAACAGACCTGATCCCAAACCACATGGAAGTCAACAAACTGCTGCTGTTGCTTCAAAAGGCTTTCAATCAGCACCATATTTACTCAGGAGAATTCGTATTGCCAAACTACCGTATTCCTAAATAGCAAAGCATTGCAAAAAGAGCCACTGCATAAACAAGAGAGCCAAACCCTGCTGAAGCAAATATGCAAGGACTGATGGGCTCAGTTAAATTATCATGTACTTCCAAAGAATCTTCACTCTAAATCTGGCTCTGACATTTACTTAATGTGTTACCTGTCATTTCCCCATTTCTAAAGGAGGAATAGTACTTACTCAAGGCTCTCATAGGGAAAATTAATGTTTTCAGGGTACTTTAAAAATTAAAATAGCTATATATGTTTGCCAAGCTACCCAGCTGGATTGTGGGCACACTGATTGAGAGCATTTTTGTTGCTGTGGTCTGTGCATATATTCTCAGTCTCAGTTTTGTTTCATTGGTTGCTTAATAAAATGTGTGGCCATAGATTACCAATGTAATCTATGAGATACATATATTTGCATAGGAAAAATATGTTGCTTTTATTTCAAGCTCACAAAGGTGGCTGCCTACAGGAAAGAGGAGATTCTAGGAATATAAACACTGACTGCTTTTTCTTTTTCCTTTTTCTCTTTTTATCCTAAGCCTAGCAGAGAGAGAAGCCAGTTTGCAAGCTTATCCACTGAAGCCTAGAGGGGCTCATTCAGTACAGCTGAGTATCTGATAAACAGATCATCTAGCTCTGATTATAGACTGCTGGTATTACTGTTGGATGGACATGATACCAACTTGTCTAAACACAAGCCAAACTTCTTTCTGTTGAATGGCTACAGATGCCACTCTTGTACAGAAAGTATATTCCAGCACTGAAAAGCACTTGGCTATTGAATTACATGAGACAGCACAGCTGCAGCAGCAGTGCCATGTCACATAGTTGTGCATTTTCTGTAACATATATGCAACTTAAAAAGAGATAAACAGCATCTGATGTAATAACAGGACATGCACACAGCCCATAGTTTTCTAGTACACATACAAGCAACTTTCTCTTCTGTTTGCCTGTCATCTGTAGCTTTCAAAGCTCTGTGCAAAGGACATTGAGAAACATACTAAGAACTTAAAATGCAATCATCCAAATTAAAGTGTACATACATGGTACTACAGCCCGTGAGCGATTCTTCTGGATATTGTCCTCCTGCTGTGCAACAGTGGTGGCGTTGGGTTCAGCCTGATAAGCACACAGAGCTTCCCACTCTTTCTCCAGACGATTCTTGTTTTTCAGATGATCTTCCATGTAGGACTGGAATTAAAAGGATACTGTATTAAGCATTGACTTAGCTAGGCTCAAAGCTAAGCTAAATGGATGTATCTTGGGATGGAAAGCACAGGAATCCTGACCTTTGGGCACAAAGCACACTTAGTCTTATGGCTAATTCATTCACTTAAGAGAGTTAGCTTCAAGCTTATTTGTGCTATACAAAATGTACCAGTGCTAACAGAGAAGAAATGTTTGAAATAGCCAGCTACTGAGCTTCAGCAGATAACTATTTCTCCTTAGTACCTAGAAGACATTAAGCCCAAATGCCTCTTTCATCAGGCAATAAAAAAAGAAACAAAAGTGCATTGATAAAAATTACTTACTACAACAACAGCTCACATCAAAATGAAGGCTTTTAAAACTAAAGTTCAAGCACATATGCAAGTCACAAAAACAATACAGCTGTTGAGAATTAACAAATTGCCAGGCTGAAGTGTCCTGCCTCACGTACGGGGTCGTTAGGAACTCATCCTGCACATGACCTGGCACAGAGAAGGCCTTGAACTGAGAAGGTGCTATTCATTAATATTAATATATGTTGTTAAACCTGGCATTCAATAAAGTCAACAGTGTTAGGAGAAGCATCACCAAAGAAAAATTATCTGCTCTTGGCAGGAATGACAGCCCATCAGAGTATATTTGTACAGGTCTAAACTTTTGCAGATATCCCAAGGTTAGGGATTCAGTACAGCACTGGAGCAGGAATTCAGTTCCAAAGACTTGCCAAAAGTGAAATAAAACCCTATTCCTTCATCCCATGAACCTGAAAATCATCCAAGCAGGTGAGGGGAAGACAGCAGAAAGGAGGAAGGGTGGGGAAAACCAGAAATCTTCCCCTCCCTTTAACGTGAAAATTAAGAAAGGGATCACCTAGCACCATAAGCCCCCCTAACAGCCAAATTACCTTTCAGAGTCTGTCATCTTCTCCTAGAGTAAGTAGCAGAATAACCTCACATGACACACAGTTTGTATTTGTAAATTAAACTCCATACTATCTTTACAAGGCAGGTTGAAGTTAACATCCTTAAACAGACTGAAAAAGGGACAGACTTTAGCGGACAGGCTCAGGGTCTGGACAGGGTTGGGAGCACAGCTATGGCTGCCTCTACCCCAAACATCAGTCAAAGTGGTTCCTGCTGGAGCACTCACTAGTACAGCCCCATCTGTAGGAACATTTGTCTAGAAAAAGCTCCTGGACAGGATTCACTGCAAAGTATAAAAAGCAGTTTAATTGCTTAGAAAACCTTTCCCGTAGACAATCTCCGTTACGTTGAACAGCTCTTCCCAAACACGCGTTGAAGAGGAAAGGTCCATGTGGCCTCTCAGCAGGTTTAACAGAAGGTGCAAAAAGCTGGCAGCTTGTCTTCTGCCAAACAGGAGCTCTGCTAAAGCTGTTGCTCCACCACGCTGCCCACCCCACCAGTGAGGCAGGAGACTGCTCTCTCTTGGGTTTTTTTGGTCACAAAAGAGCCCCTGACACACAGCTCTGTTTTGTGTGGGGCCTGTCGGGTCCGTGCATCTTTACTTGAGATTTGTAAATCAAACCTGCTACTGAAAAGCAATTCAAGAAGCGACACTTCCAGAAGAGATATCTTTAAGGACATAAAAATTATTGTGTTAGAAGAAAGGTTTCTAAAGGAGGTGAAAAATAGTGGTGGCCTAGATACAATCAAAGCACCTACTGTGTGATTGCTTCTTTTCTACCATGAAGGAAAAAGCACTGCACTGGACAGAGCTGTGACCTGATGGAATGGGAGCTGGGAGAGCTGCGTGGCCTTGTGGTGTGTTAGGGGAGAGGGTCAGCTAACACATTCCCAGCCTTAACCTGGTAGTTAATGGGAGGAAACCATGCCCTAACACTTTGCTTGTCCCTGCCGAAAGGCTGCTTGTACTGGGGAAAGAAGACGGGCTAAAGATCCTGTTGCTTTCTCCTAGTAAATCTGTGCCTGGATATGTATACTGAACATAACAAAAACAAAAGATAATCCCTCCTGAGCAGACTACTTGGTATATAAGAATTTTTATGAGGCAAAGGGAAAAAATAAGCAAAATCCTACAACACCAAGACCCCTGCCTTCCGAGAAGCTGTTTAGCATTCAGCAGGCAGAGATCAGGCAGCCAAGGACCAGCCTGTAGCATCTTCCCATTTTAAACCACAGTTTTATAATCTGATTCATTTTGACATGCCCATCACCAACGTCCCATAGACTTCAGGGACATTTTATGCAGATATACAGATCTGCCAACACTGAATCTCTTCAAAAGACTGGGAGATACATGAAGATGTAGGAAAAGGGCCATGAACATTTGATTCCTAAGGCAGAGCGGTGCACTGCAAAGAGCTTCCCGTTCACTCCAACTTGTCTATTTGACGATTTCAAGGATTCTATTTTAAAAAGAAATTTTATTTTATTTTTAAATCACCAAATATAACACAGTTAAGGTAATGTGATTGCTTTTAGTGCACATGAATTTTTAAATAACTCATCTCTCTTTAAAAAGGAACATTCTTTTTACTTTTACCTTCCTTTTTCAGGGAATCCCGAGTATAAAGAGAAATGAATGTTCAAATGAAAACACACCAAAATCTTTACTTTAACAAGGCAACCAGTTTTCATGTAGTTTCAACACCTGCATTGCATGGATCAGATTCACAGGGCACTTCCTGACAGATCTTGAAAAGGTGTTTGACTATTCAAACGGACCTGAGGAAGACTCTGCACAATATGAACATCTGCTTTTCACACGTTTAAAAAAGCTACCGAGAAAGAAGCTTGCTTTAAAACATTCAGCAGTCAGACAATTCCCTCAGAGTTAAGTAATCTTTCATTTACAGTCCTTCAGAGCCCCTACGCTCATCCCCGTTTTGCTAAACAGAAGCTTAGTGATTTTGAAACACCCTCTTGGGAGCTGCTGGATGTACATTAAATTGAGTGGAACTTCTGATATTTTAGAGATTGTATGTCTACTCAAATCCACTCCTTAATTAGGATGTTTTCATGAGACATTCTGCAGCGTTTGCCTGGTACAAAAGAAATTCATTACCAACATGTCAAACACGCACATGATTTTCCTTGTCCCAGAGCAGCAGGTAAAGTAAATAGAGGTTGTCACCACTGCTACTGTAATGCATCTCAGAGCCTGCTGAAAAAGGTAGAGGTCTATTCTCACCAATATGTCCACATCAATACAAATCCTGTAATCCCATGTATATGCTATTATTTAAACAAACACTGTCTGCTTGGCCAGATCTCCTGATGTACCTCAAATTTCATTAAGTCTTAATTTTCCTTCCACAGGGCCTCACCTGCAAGGACAACTGGTAGCCCAGTTCACACTTTCTCTTGTATCCACACATGAGATATTCTTGCTCCCAAACACATTATGGGGATAAGGAGGATGCATTGACATTCTGTGGAGAGTGGGGATGTATTGCAAAATCCATTATTATTTTGTGAGACGTGCCAGTCATAAGGCAAGAGATGAGCTTTCAGTTAGAGGATAAAAAACTGTCCCAGGAACAATGAATCTCTGGCCAAGAGAACAAGTGACAGTGGCAAATGAATACAGGCACAAAGACAGAGGACAGTGGCCTGGCTTGGCTTTGGTAAAGTTTCCCAAGTACTCGGTTGATGCTGTAACATGGTGTCAAACCAATTTGTTTTTCTTTATTTTTTTTTTTTTCTTTATGCAAGGAGTGGCATCCAGTGCATGCTCTGTGACTGAATTAAGGTTAACAAATATAACAATTAAATTTTAATTGCCCAGTCAATCTCCAAATACCTTCTTCGGAGATAGCATGGTTTGCATCTGTCAAGATATTTGTTTTAAAAATAACTATTTTATTAGCTGGTGCTCAGCTATTACAAAAGCAATTATTTTTGACAACATACTTCCAATATGGTACTTGATTAGACACTCTTCTATGGCTGAGAATGTCTCTTTTAATGAAAAGATGGGCAACTGTTAAATTGACAGACCTCGACAGGTCTAATCGAATCTCAAATGTCAGCTGAAGAAGTGGATGGGACATTATCTTAATCCTTGTGAGCGGTGACCACTCAAATCCACACCTTTCACCTCCCAGTGTGAGAGCCCCCGCTTTCAAACTGCTGCTGCTTTTTTCCAGAGATGAAGAGGGCCAGGCAGCGCCAAGGTGCTTCACTGGGTTCCTCTGAAGGAATTTGGAGAGGAGAGAATTGGCTCTAACTATTATATAGCAAATTGTGCACTAAACGACCATACTTCAAACAATTTGCTTTGTTATTCTCTCCAACTGACTTAAGTAAAGGCTTTTTTTTTTTTTTCGCCTTTGTTCCCTGCTAACTTGTAGGCTACATTGTTCTGGCACAGGACACCCCAGCACTTTTGCTATTCTGCTTAAACCCCTTTTGTCTTTTTTGGTATGTAATGTATTGACTATATGTAAAAGCAACAATTTTCTGCATAAATCAAATTTACTTTAAACACAGCACATCATTTTCTCCTTCCTTTTTCTGGCTTAGTATCTTATCATTAGTGGCTTTACAGTAAATTTCTCCATTCCCACTCACATTACTCACAGTGCTACAGAAGTTAGAGACAGAAGAAGCCTATCGGATTACCTATTTCCAGGTTTTTCAAATAATGTCTTGTTTCTTGTACTTCACTAAGAAACTTCGCTAACATTTAGGTGCCCTGTATCTAATGTAAAAGCCAAAAGCTCCGTTCATGATTATTCCTCAGGACACAAACTGCTCTGAACAACGCACTCTATTCCTGAAAATACTCAAATATTTTCAATAAGGAACAGTAGTCCTCACTTCAGATGGGTGCCATTAGTATCACTTTTCTATTGCAAACTTATTTTGCTGCCCATTGCTGTTCTTTATAATTTCCACTTATATGTATTTCAGTGTCTTCAGAGATCATGAATTAATGGATCTATGCAAATTAGAGTTATTTCTTCTTGTGACTCTTTTCTTCAAAGATAATTTAACTTTATTTGTTGTACAAGTTTTCAGGTCTAAGGTTTTCAAACTTTTGAATTACTCTTCTGTCATCACTTCTGTGCAGAACTTTACACTGTGATACCACTTGTAAAAGTCATTAGTCACTTCCATCCACTGCCAGATCATTACTTCAAAAGTTAAATATAATTGGATCTAATGGTAATTCCTGTACTCTGCCAGACACTCCCATACATAGCTTTTGATCACTATTCTTTGTATATCATCCTTTAGCCACATTTCAATCCATGTAATTGTCTTCTAAAAAACTGACATTAATTTTTCAATTAACTATTCATGAGACAGTTTCAAGGCTTTATTAAAATTTGTATATATTACATCTGTTGTTTTCCCTTCATCTACTGGTTTTGTAATTTTATTTAAATAAAAAGCAATCAACTTTGTCCAGGCAAGATTTATTCTTTATAAAATTATGCACATTCTCACTCATTGTGCAGCTATCCAATGGAAAGGATGGAGGAGATTAGCAAACACACAAAGAAAAGACTTCAGCCTTCCCATCCTCTTAAATGAGACCCTCACACTTATCTCCCTTTTATGCCCTTGAAAAATCTCTCACTAGATAATCAGCAATTTCTTTTTTAATACGTGTTCCATTAATTTCTAGGGCTGGAGTGTGGACTCCGGGAACAGCAACAGAAAGGTTCATTACTCTTCCCCTCTTTCTTTCTCCCCACTTCTCTTTTATAAAATTATGATTACTTTATTCTTCTATTTTGGTGCACCCACACTTGTCCAGATCCGCTCAAATAAAACTCCCTGAGACAAGTATCACTATTAGAATCCTGAGCCGTATTCAGACCATGCGGAGCACCACAATATTTCTTCACATTTTCTAAGCATTGCTCACATCTCCTAACACAGTTTTACAGTAATACTGAAGTCACTTTGGGCTCTTGTTTACAGAAGGTCAGTCTTTCTGAGCTGCCATAGTGCTCTTGCAGAGACTAAGGGCTGGGAGCTCACCACAGGTTTCCATGAAGAATGCTATCGGTGGTGCTCCATGTAGATGGAAACATAGGAGCAGAGCAAAACTATGCTCACACCTTTCCCACCTTTCTTCCTCAAAGTGCGCCCTTTCTTTAAGGTCTGCTATCTCAACCGATTTAAGTCTTTCAATCAATTAACACATTAAGAAATTCAGTTTTCTCCAATAGTTATAGCTCTGTTGAAGCACCATGGATGTTTCTGATGCTCTGATCTGACCAACCCACAATAATGCAGAGCCTATAGCTGTTACCAAGACCAGCTCCACCTCTGAAAGTCACTCTGTAACTGTTATTAAAAGCACTAGCTTTAGTCCTAACATGGCAAATCAAGTTTTCAACCTTAACTGTGGAGAAGTGTGACTTTACTGAGCTAGTTACATGGAGTTTGTATCTATTTACCTACCTATAGAAATGTCCTGGTTTGAGGAAAAACAGAACCAACTTTCTGTTCAGTAATTTTATTTCTTAGATAGGCCTCTTCTAACTCTCGGAATTTAACAGAATATCCTGCAGAAAACTGTTTGTTCTCAGAAAGATGAGACCAATGTTTATAGCTGATGCCAAGGAATGGTATGCCGAGAGGCTCTGGCTTATACTTTCTGCTATAACAACCAGGGTCTACGAATTTCGTTATTTGCCCCACTGGAGGGTCGGAAATGGAAAAGTGTAGAGGGGTTATACCTGCAGGGAGGAGGGGACAGGACAGGTGACCCAAAATTGACCAACAGGGGTATTCCATCCCATCTGTCCCATGCTCAGTATAAAAGCTGAGGGATCAGAGGGTCATCCTCTTTCTCCAATAGTCTGAGGAGGAACCTGTTCGTCTGCCTTTGATCCTGATCTGTGCGTTCCTGACTCCAGAGCTGGAATCCAGTTCCCATACATCACTGAGTCCAGTCTGGGACTTCCCCAGTGCTGACTGGTGATGTCATCCTGGGAGCTTGATATGGTTTTGTACATATTGTATCTATTTCATTATTTTCATTTTTTTAAAATTTTATTATTAATATTTCATTAAAGTAGTTTAGTTCCTTCTAAACTCGTAAATCTCTTTATCTTCCCTCCTTTTCTCCTGGGAGTGAGAGGTGGGGGAAGAGCTTCTGTCACGGGTCATTGGCTGATTCAGCCTAAACCACAATAATAAATAAAAATTATGTTGTGGCAACTCACAGTCAGTAGCTCACAGAACCTGTAAGAACTCTCAGTAAATTAACATCAGGCTACAACGTCTCACATACTTTCAATCTTTGGGAGCATTTTGCATCCACTACTGCCAATGGCAACACTCCTGACTTCACTGGAGCCAGGATTTCATCATCTGATTAGTCAGTCGTTTCAGTCTTGAGCCTCTTTCCTAACTTTTCCTGTGCCATCCTGGATCTCCTGATCTTATCAGCAAGAATTGTCTAAATAAAAAAACCTAGAAAATAAGAACCTGGGAATTTGTATTTTGTCTTTATAAAATTCACTAAGAAATTACTTTTCTTCCTCTGTGCCTGGAGCCATACGACTAATGTAATGTTTTTTGATCTATCTTTTCTCCTTTTTCTCAGTACCTGATTAAACCAGTGAAAAGAATAGTTTTGAAGCCTTTTCAATTAAGTATTGAAAACCAGTACAAAACTTTACTAGTAATTTGGCATAAAACACTACTGATATCATACATAATATGGTAGGCGATGAAGGCAAACTACAAAAAAAAAAAAAAAGCAAGCAGGAGGAGGCAATTCTTTGACAAAGCAACTATTCAGCCTGGTTGAGAATAATATCCCTAGTTTGTTTCAAATAGGTTGTATTATTAGGAAATAAATTAACTTCCATGGTGGTATCAGCCAACAATAAAAAATGACATTCCATAATTTCAATGTTATATTTTTAGATATAAAGATTATTGTAAACAACTAAGCATGTACACAGAGAGCATAGTTGTGCTTTAAGCATTAAAAATAATTTTAAATTATTGTCCTTGGGTTTCCAGAGAAGTATCACCTCTGCATGAGCAACGTATGGCATTATCTACCAGACTAGACTATTGTGCAACTTTTGCAAGAATGACTATAATTCACAAGTACATTAAATGGCAACCTATGTTGTGTTTACCTAAATTAATATACCCTTGATGTAGTGTATATCACTGCCTCCCCCTTTCTTAATGCTCTGATAATAGAGTTTTGTAACTTGTAAAAGGATTACTTCAATCCAATCAGCAGGTGCTGGGATCAGTGTTTGTCAGACAAACACTTGCTAATCCCTTTTCTTACAGCTCCCAGCTGCCAAAGGTGCTCAATGAAATCCCAATGAAATGGCTGGATACAACCTGGTGTGGACTGACGCGGGTTTTCAGCTCTGGAGGAGATCTTGGAAAATACATGTGATGCTAAGCATTGCTTGAATCGGAATGATGGAGGCAGGTATGCTTTTGAAAGGAAACGTTGCAAAGAAATTAAACATTTAAAAAAATTAGAATGTTTAATTACGAAGTATTTACTCTACCTGGCTTTCTAAATATAGCAGAAGATAAAGAAATTCACTGTACAAAGAATCCCTTCTCAAGGATTATCAGCTACTTAATGGTGTCTTCTAGGTCTTAAAATACAACCACCCCCATCTCCTCCTCCTTACCCCCTTTCTTGAAATCTAAATTATGGCTATGAAGTTTCCCCCCTGCAATTACTTTGCTTTAAATAAACCTCAACAAAAAGGAGAAGATGATTACCATAAAAGGAATATAATTTGCTCCCTTACAATCTCTGTATTTCTATAGCTCCTTCTGTCCAACTGTCTGAAAGTACTCACATTACTTCTGCAGGGGAGGCAAGTATCATTGCTGTTTCACAGAGGGGAAATGAAAGGGCACAACCATCGAAGTGAATTTCCTGGGGTCGCAGAATTCAGAACTCAGTCTTCTTGACTGTTGTTTTTCCCTTTTCCCATGATCATGTTTATAGACAGGGCTAAAGGTCATGAAACCTTCATGAATCCATATCTGATAACATTTTTGTAATTAGAGCATTCCAAACGTTCTGACTCTAATGGAATTAGAACAGGTTTTGGTTTAGGGATTTTGTTTAGAAATACAGGGCTTATTAGAAATTAAGTGGCTGACGAGAGAGGAATTTAATTTATGCATGTTAGATTCTGCTTATACAAACACATACCAAACTAAATAATAAAAGATTGAAAAGATGAATTAGCCAAAATCAGTTTCCATGCTTTCTGTACTTCTTATGGTAGATTTCTCAATACATTTTTAAAATTATAAATAGCCTTTTAATAGAGAAAGAATGTTATTTCAAAAAAATGAAGGTCTAAACCTCTTAGCCAAATACTGCTATTTCACAGCATGGGATATGTTGTGACATTTCTTAAAAACAAAAATAAATCCAAACCAAAAAATCCCAAGCTTCCCCATTAAAGACAACTCTGCAGTATAGGAACTGACGCCAAGGATAGTGTCAGTTAAATTCGTCAGCTGAGACATTTTGGGAAGCGCTCCTGGTAGTTTTTTTAAAAAGCAAAAGTGTAAGCTACATAGCTGAATAAAAAGTAGCAGAAAAACTGCAAAAACATATACAAATCAAGTCCTTTGACTCTGTGATAAATACTGACACCCATTTCCATTTTCACAGGAAACTGCTATTTTCCTCTTACACATTAAACCTATTTTTCAGATGATCCCTTCTTTTCACTTAATTTTTTTTACTAATGGTTTGAACACCATACCACAACTCAAGACATTTATGATTCATATATATGCCTACTAATGATGTTGCATGCCTGAAATGAAAACTTTAAAAATATATTACTATACACTAATTACCTAGCTGAAAACACAAAACCAAATTCCCTGCCTTCTTCCTCTCCAGGACTTGCTAACTCAATTAAGCATCTAAATTTGGGTTCCTGGTTGGATACTGTATTTGCAAATTTAGATTTTAATGAATTAAAGTGTTTCTTTTCAGAGTACTTGTATAGTCATCTTCATTTACTATATATAAAAATTACCAAGAGATAAATATAGAATTCTGAAAATGTCATGTTTAAAAATAATTGTCTCCTCAAGCATGGTCAAATTCTTCAGAGACAATGAGACTAGGAAAACCCAGGCAACCATGACCAAGTACATCAAAGTGATACAGCATATGATGTGATTTATAGAGAGTCTGGCAAATTATACCTCTTCTAGACAGCGGCCATCTTGAGTATAGGAAGGAAAATATTATTTCTACAGACATAACATCTCTGCTAGAGCAAAGGGATAAGCAGTAATACTTTTACTACTCTTCTTAAATATGTGAATAACAATGAAAAGATACTTTTCCAGGAGCAAATTATGACTCATAAAGGAAAACACCTCTGCTTTTTAGTGGTTGGGAGGGGAGGGGGGATGGGGTATCTAAATGAATAGAATTTGTACACAAACACACATGCTGGTTTGTGTGTAAATGGAGAATATGCAATATGAAATCCAAGAAGTCCTGTAATCCATGCTATGCCCACAGCCTAGCGGCAGAATCAGCATAAGCAAAAGTGAATGTACGGCCACCTGTGAGAAAAAGCAGGGAAAGAACGGACTGGATAATCAGCCCTTTCCTTAGAAAACTCCTGTAACCGTGACAGATGGGAAACTTCAAACTGCACAAACATCTTCAATGGTCAAATCATCGACTCAGGACCATTTTGGAAACACATCCCCAACCTACAAAGTTCCATGTTTGCATACTGCAAACTGCAGAGAAGCAACCCAATTAGAGCAACTGCCAGTGAGGACAGTAAGCAGTGAAGGAACAATTTTTCCACAGAAGTACTTCCAGGACTTAAAGGAGACAATCGTGGGAGAATACATGCCTGACTTCTGCCCTGTCCCTTCCATGTGACACAGCCACGCCGAACCAGCGTGCAGCAGGAGGCTCAGCAATGCTGGTCATAAGAAAGATGCAGCTGGTATCTACCCAGCTCCCAAATCTAGCTGAAGTGTCTCAGTTTTTTATGTAACCTTTTATCTCCGCTCCATGGGATTTTCAGCTGAGGTTGGCCTAGCTCAGTGATTCTCAAGTTCTCAAATATTTTTCTCATGAAAGGATTCAAAAGGGATTGTGAAGTGATGGTAGAAAAGCTTTAGAAGTGCGTAAGCTGAAGACATCCTACCTACTCCTGGGACTCTTGGGTTTCCATGGAAGCCAGAAAGGGATAACACTTTAAAGAAGTTTGAGGAACATTGGTCTAATCCACAGACAAGAACATTTGAAGTGACAGAGGGCAAAATAAGAACAAGGGAAAGACAATGTAAAAGAGGACAGAAAAAGATGCCAAGAACAGACTGTAGAGGTCAACAAAGAAGGGAAATGATGAAAGAAGACATTCTACTGCAAAGTAATAAATCAGAAAAACAAACACCAGAACACAGCAAATAAAGAAAATGCTATGGGAAGGAGCAAATTTTGGTCATAACTGATAACTGTCAACATTTTCTCATACGTGGTTTCTTTTCCTTGGAACATCTCCCTTCACATGCTAACCAAGGAGAAAACATTGACAGCGTGACAGCAGTAATTTTGAGTAGACAGTACAACTACAGCTTAATGCTAAACAGAAGAAAAAAGCAAAATAGAGAACCTAAAATTCAGTGCACGTGTGCGTATGTGTGATGGCTAAGGATCTAGCAGATTGGGAGTATATTCTTGAGGAAAACTGCAATCAATTCACAAGAGACTCAAACAATGAATAGATGTCACCTTTTTTCTGTCACAGAGGTAATTGACTATAGACTGCACATCCTCAGTTTGGTTTTCACAAGCTTTTCCAATGTGTATCTAATATCTTTCAGCCAGGTCTCCAAATATAGAATAGTTTGCTCTTAGATAATGAGGCCAAAACTAAACTCACAGAATCAAATCTGACAAACCCAGGTGCAGAACTCCTTTGTACTTTCATGTCATACTTTCATGTCTTAAAAAAGACTAACGAGGGACAAAAAAGGGCAAAAATATTACCCTTCGATATGATCCTTCTTCTATTAAAGCCAATATGATTAGTTGTGAGAGCAGAGCACTGGGCCACCAGAGAATGGAGGTCTACTCCTGGCTCTGCTTCTGACCTCAAGGTTAGTCTTGGTCAAGACAGTTTCTTGTCTGTGCCTGAGCTTCCTGGACTAAAAAGACAGGATAATGATATTGACCTTTAAAAAGAGCTTTGAACCTACTGATCAAACGTGCTGTGTAAGAGTTGGCTTATTATTATTTTGGTTACTGAAGGGAGTCGAAAGGCTCCCCGTGACTTTAATCAAAATTTCTTATATCAGGCCTGGAGGACAAAGTTTCTCAAAATTCACTTGTGAGGACACATATACAGTAAGGCAAAGGCTGGTGTATACCCTCAGATACTGCAGAGTTTTCTTGACTCCAGCAGAACTTTAAATAACACAAAAGTAATTTCTGGACTTCCAGAAGAAATAACATTTTAGGCACCATTAGTGCCTAGTGTATTCACTATGTTAATAGTGATTAGATATTATGATAATGCTTTCAGCCAGACTGGTCTAATGTAAACAAGGACACCAACAGGAGAAAGGAGGCAATGAGGAAATAAGGAAGAACTCTTCTCAGGCAACTATCACTCATGCCCACCTGAGCAGCACCAGGACACCCCTCCAGCTGTGAGCCAGCACTGCCTTGGGGATTTTACATTCCTGCTTCTGTGTGGCTGCTGTAGTAAATCAAACCAACTCTTATGGGTGCCTTCCTACTAAAGCTGTAGATAAATATCTGCATCAGAAATAGCCCTGCATTTAGAAAAGCTTTAATTTTGGATTCTGCATTAGCTTCATCCTTGACAAATTCCACCTCTTAACGACACCCGCCTACCACACTGGCACAGTGATGGACTCTTATGGTTGTGGTGTGCATGGTTTGTTACGATTCTTACACATTAAGAAGAACCCTTGATGTCTGTGACTTAACACATAATTATAATATAGACAAGACATGCTTTTATAATGAAACTGCTTCTTCAGGTGTTGTTACTGCATTCCATTTAACAACTGCTATGTTTAAACTAAAAACCCTTTGATTTTGTCTGATGAATGAAGCCTATGGCACAATGTAGCAGAAGCTATACCACCACTCTGCCCGCAAGACTCTTGCAAAGGAACATTTGTAAGGCTGCAGATACAAGGTTAGTTCTCTAACATGTAATTTCCTGAATGAACCCAACCAAGCTCCTGCAAGTTCACACGGAGGTAAAGCTCAGGGTAATCTCATGGTAGAGCAGGTGCTTGGGGGTCTGCTGTGTTGATGGTACCTTTATATAAAGTCCATCTATTCATGCAAATAATGTCTTAATCAAAGCATTTAAATGATCTCTATCTATTCTGCTAGTAAAATTTGTCACTGGCAAAGACATGTGACATCTCTTACTTTAACTTTTTTTTCTATAGAAGAACACAGGAAAATTAATAATGTTCTTTAACATAAATCTCTGCCAGTACTTATGTGTCTGAGACCATTGCAAATTAAGTTTTCTAAATTATCACTGCTTTGCTTTTCACCATTTATGTCACTATATATTCGCAATTTCCTCATCCCAAGGAGCAAAAACAATCTGGTCACCTTAATTTGTACACTCCTGTAAAGAGCTGAAAGTTACAAATATTGCAAGGAAAAGTTTTAAAATTCAGAATGCCAGGTAGTTTTTCATTAACACTTAAAAGATGTGCATATTATTATCTCTGCTCACAAATATTTATCTCTACTTATACAATGATATCATTGCTGAACACAGTATTTACATACAAGGATACATATGGGTATAAAGCACCCACGACTGAATACTCATCAAGGCACATGACACTAATAAAAATATATGAAAAATGAAAATGTACCACCATTTAAAGGAGTAAGAAGGCCTAGCTAAACATGAAGTAATATTGGTACCAAACAGAATTATATACTTTTCTTATGTCACAAAAATATCTCCAAGATCTAGGTACTGACTCTGACCAGGCTCCCACCTGCTAATAAGTTGAGTGCAGACAGAGTCTTGGGTGAAATTTCGGTTCTTAGATTTTTCTGCTGCAGCTTTTTTCCAATCACTATCTCAGTAGACATCTTCACTTCAGTAAGAAGGATATTGAACTACCATCCTGCTACACATTCCAGGAACATGCACACAGCAAGCAGCTTGGAATCAGCTCACACATGAACAGCCTTAGCTCCCATAAAATATTCATTCATTTAAAAAATATTTGCACCCTGCTGTCAAACTTAGACAAATTCATACTGAGCTTCAGAAAATAGCTGTTTTAATGGTAAATGATGTTCCAGAAACCTCTTTCAGGCTAAACACTCTCGTCAAAATTATTTTAATAAGAAAGATTAACAATTTCAACATTAGCTGCTAATCCCCTTTCATTTGAAACTGTGCTGATAAAATTCTTTGCTTGTCATTCAAATAGTAAGTAATAATTATAGATTTGGGGCCTCCATCTCTTGCTTCATTAATAGTAAATTGCATGGAAGTCTGAAGCATAAAGTCAGCTTTGATACATCTCAAAATGCAATTTCCATAGCTTTCCGTAGCTATGTACAATTAATTACAGAGTTAATAAGGGGAATATGTTAATGAAAGGGAAATTATTCACTCAGACCACCTGGTCTTATCAAATGTCTTTAATATGTTTCCTACTTTCTGTGAATTTGGATGACAGCAAGAACACAAATCACAGTATGTACATTGCTAGTCCTTTAGTATTTTTATTTGCAACCAGCTAAAGTCCACTTAAATTAAATATGAAAAGAATGTATGAATGAATCACTGCTAAATAACTGACTGTATTTGCTTTCTCAAGTTCAGTACCTTTTTAATTTTGAAACAAAAATGCTTAAGCAACTTCATAATTACCAGACTCTCTTCAATGCTCAGAGTGTAAATATAATGTATCCAATAAGGAGACATTGTATTTTTTTGTTTATTTTCTTTAAATAAAAATGTAGCACATGCACAAATTTAATGAAAGAGGTACAAAAATGTGCCCCAATTCTACACTCTGACAGCTACTTAGTTGCTACATGCAGTGGGGTTATTGGATGTTCATGGGAATATTTTGGATAGTACAGTCAGAAGGAGGCAAACTAAGTCATCTTAAAAATAATGCAGTTGTGATACATAGTCAGAAAAATATTTTTTAAAAGACACATCAAATCCAGAAACCAACCATCTTCAACAGATGTTAATGCATTTACTACCAACCAGACTAAGGACAGAAACAATTTAGGACCTGGACACCAGCCCTCATAGTCATTCCAAAAAGAAAAGGGCAGAGAATAATTCCCAGATCAGTATCAGGTCATGCTGGGCGGAGGTGATGCTTACGAGCAATTTGTCACCCCTCCTTTCTATTCTTGATTCAATACAATGGTACAGCAAGCAGCCAGAAACAAAAGGCAACTCGAAATTCTCCCCTCCTATGAATAGGGTTTTCTTGGCCAGCTGGTCAACCTAAAGCAGCATTAGCACACCAGTTTAGGACAAGAGGATGAGGGAGAAAGGACCACTGAGGGAGAGCTACCAACTAGAAAAATGAAAAGATTATTACTCTACTCTGAAACAAGAAGAGTTATCAAAAGGAGGCAAATTCATAGTAAAACTATGTATTTCATAAAGACACACTGGGGGAGGGATGTAATATTTGAGGGTAGTAGACTTTATCTGGTTTTGACCAAAAAGTAACATAGACCTCCTTTATGGAACAGCAAATACTATGTCATCCACAAGCAAACTTCACAGATTATTTTAATGTTTATCTCCTTATTTAAAAAGGTTTCCACAGCTGCGTCGTGGGCGCATATGCAAAATTTGATCGTCATAGGAGCATTTTGTCTATGTCCTACACATTAAATTTTCCAAGTACCACCCAAATTTTGATACTTTACTCACAAAACACTGTCAAGTTAAGTTCTAATCTCAGAAAGAGAGGAAAATATATATTTATTTTTTTTTATCTTGCCCTGAAGATGAGCATAAACAGACTTTGTTGAATCAATGGAGGGACTAAGTTGCCTCTATTACTAATTGCATCTTAACCACTTTCAGTAGCTTCTTCTGCCTTAGCCCATGTGAAAAGAAGGAGCTCTCCAAATACCACTTGAATTCTCCTGGGTACCTTAAACTGCAACTGGTATAACAGTGCAAAAACACAGTACCAGTAGGACGTCCCTTCTTTGCAAGTACCGTGAAGCAAGCTTCAGTTTCATCCTCAACTGTGTATTCAGAAGCTCTGAAGTTGTAGTCCCATTTACCATACGTCATTTGATCTTAGCAGTGCAACAGGACTTGCAACTTGTGTGAGCCATTTCTTTATCCCACAGTGAGTCAAAACTCACCTCCTTCTCACGTCTGAGCTCTGCCACCAGCTCAGAAATACACCATAATATGTATTGCCAACTTGGGCCACCTGCCTGAGAAGTCTTCTTCAAACACCGTCTTTCTATTATCCTTCTCCTTCTAAACAGGCATTTCCACCTGTCAGATCCAAAATATGATTAACTGCTATAATGAGTTATCCATTAATTAATGCATGATGTGAGCATGTACAATAGGACAAATACAGCAAAGAGCACAGGATGCATTTGGAGCTAAAAAGATACTGCCTGTATCTCCTGGCACTCCTGTACCTCCTGGACGAGTGTTCACCCCTGGTTTGTGCCACCAGTGAGACCCTCAGAAGAAACTGATGACCCAGTAACATCCCTTGTCTTCATTTTTAAGTATCAAAACCCAGATCTTTTTCATTAAATGACCTCCTAGCATTTCTCACTACTTGCTACAACTGACACTTGTCTTGCCTTGACATTACCTGGATGTTCTCTAGAAATGGAAAAAAGCTGGGAGAAACAGAAAAATGTTCAGATAGCCACCAAGTTTAGTTTCAGCTATGGAAGTGATCCTTTCTTTTTACTTTGTGCACACAGTTCCATAAGCTAGTTTTGTGTCATGTACTTCTCCCAATGTAACACTTTTAATATTAGTACTTTAGAATATTAATAGAAATGTTTTCTTCATCTTTCTACTAAAGGCCTTGGGGAATGATATGAGGTGGCTGAAAGTGTTCAACCACAGCAGCTTAAACAAAGCTGGAATAAACACCTCACAGTCAAACGACAGACCAAGATGTAGTCACAGAAATTAGACTGTGACTAGTTATTTCTAATCACAAATA
Organism: Calidris pugnax; assembly: GCF_001431845.1. NCBI lineage: Eukaryota > Metazoa > Chordata > Aves > Charadriiformes > Scolopacidae > Calidris > Calidris pugnax. Next base: position 8,919,735 of record NW_015090864.1, read on the forward strand.
CATTTGGGGAAAACAACCAACAGGGAAGAATTTAGGAAAAAAAGGGTTTTGAAATTAATTTCATACCATGTTCAAGAGCAATGTTTTTCTTGATTTAATACTGACTCCTGTAATTGACATTATTTCCTAAGGACCATTCAAAAAGATTAATACAGAAAAAGGGAGGCAGCTGAACATGAAACAAATAAAAATGGAAGAATCAAAGGGTAACCTGTTCATGAATTTCTTTTCTGAGTTTTATTGATGAAATCTATGTAGTACATACATCCATTTATTAGATTTATGGCTCTATTAGTAGAGTTGCTTTCATATGCAATGAGATTTTTTGCACTGTTCTTTGCATCTTTCTTCGTTACTGTGTCTCAAGTCCTGGCTTTAAACAAACAGGCAAATGTATTAAAATAACTTAAGTGTTTAGGGAGGAAAAAAAACCAACTAAAATGAAGAGATGAATGCCATTTCATCAGCAGAAGATCTTTCAGGAGGCAACCATCTTCACTTGTCCCTAGAAGCATGACAGCTCAAGGAGAGGGGTAAAGATTTTCCCATCCACAGTATTTATGTCTTTTTGGGATATTGGCTATCTTGTCACTAAGTAATGCGATACACAACAGCCTTTTCCCTTGTGACTCCTCTAATCTGACTCCTACTGATGAAACAGCCTTCAGGGCCAAAGTCTTCTTGGGACTTACATTTCATGAGTCTACTACAACTATTTATACTGGCACAGCTGAAAAATAAGTTGGGATTTAGATCCACTTAGCACATGTGTAAAGAGTTTATGCTTTTAGCTAAACTTTGCCACTGACTTGTTTCCCCTCCCATGTAAGGGAGGATTTTTTCCTTCATTTTCTCAGTTATAAGCTTTTATTAAACAGAGTGTTTATGTTCTTGAAATTCATAAAAACTGAAAAGAAATTAATGGTGGTAGAAGGAAATGGTGGAAAGAGAAAAAAAAAAAATTAAAACCCACTAAATAATCAAACACACCGTGATTGTGACAAAGACCTTGTATTCCTTACGGGCACTCCTCACCTTTGTCCCTGCTGGCATTAATCACCTCCGGGGCATGTGTCCCCGGGCAGCACACGGCACTCACACCGTGCATCACGCTCCTGCACACAGAAAATGTTTTCTCTGTGTATGGATTAAGCTCAAGGTGGAAAGTACGCCTGCCTCTAGCACAGTGCTATCAGTCCTCACACGCTGGAGCTCCTCTCTTTATTTAGCGAAGTGTGTTTAGATGCCTTTCGCTCCTGCTTTTATCGTAGCTTTAAGAATAAAATCAAGGAGTTTCAGCAAAATGTGGTCGGAAGATTTAACAAATATTTTTTCTTGTTGGAATGAGTCTTCTATCACCCAGTCCTACACTCTTCCATATTCAATTAAAAGAAAATCTATAGAAGCTACCCCACAGAGTCCATTTCAAACTGAGTTTATTTTTAAAAATGAGAGTGAGGGAAAATTGCTTATAAACCATCAAAAACTGGTAACAATGTTATCAAAAACCTCCAGGTTCAACCTTGGAAACTATTGCCTCCTTGTTCCCCTTCTCAGTCCCACAGCAATCCTGCCATTGATTCAGTGTCAAAACTAAAGTGGGTACAAAATTCAGCTCCTTGGGTTGGACTGGTTTCCCAGCAGCAGGTCTCTGTCCCATGTCCCCCAGTTTGGGTTGTGTCACCTTCTAGGACATAACCTGTGCCAGAACTGTCTTCTGACACTAAGTTCGCATATGAGGACATCCTGCACTTCTCTGTAGGGAAGGTCCTTTTGGCTCTGCAGGCATATTGCCAAAGACAACAGGATCAAGTGGACTTACACCTACTAGATGCAAAGTCCTAGATTTCAATTTCTAGTTCATTTACTCCTACTTCCTCATTCAGCTCAGTTACAAAACTTTCTTCTGAAAAGTACAGTCTGCACAAACTGTCACAGACTGTTATTATTTCCAATACATACAGGAGTTTCATATCCTCAGGGAGAAGATTCTTCAGACTTCCAGCTTAAACAAGTACTGAAGAGGACCTTTTTTAAATTCAAACTTTCTTATCCCCATTTTGGATGTCTGTCTCTATAAGGAAAAAAACCCAAAACACAGAAAATCACTTCTGCTTCTGCAAATTCCCTCTCATATATGGTATTCAGACAACAACCTCAAAATGTTATCATCAAAAGCATACGCTCCCTTCTTGCAGTACTGTTCTTCATTTAAAAACTCATAAAAGATTATAATTATTTTAACCAAACAAGCGTGGTAATATACGAAACAGATGTGGGATCCAATCTACCTAATTTATGTGCTGAACTTGTGCTTCAGCATGAACAAAAGAGACTCCTTCATCTAAGCTGCAGACATCAATAGGATGGTGCAGGCACAACGGGAGGTCTCCCAAGAGAAATCCACTCTCTGCCTAATTCTCTGGAGACCTTCATAGCCACCCACTCACTCCACCAATTCAAAGGGGGATTTGTGGACTCAAGTCAACAACACCACTTCATTAAATGCCTAAAATGTTAGGAACCCGAGTCAGGGAGACTAAATCTCTTCTGGACACCTTCAACCTCCCCCTAGTTTTCTCGCCAGACTGCAAAGGGAAGCATTGCACTTTGTTAGGACTTCTCTTGGCACTTTAAATATGGATGTCCACATGTGAATAAAGTGGATGGAAATCTCATTCTAAGTTCCTTCTCTTTCCCTTGCTGTGACCTTCTGAAAAACAATTGTTTTCTTGCATAACCCACAGTGACTGAAATGAGGGCTCTTCTTTCTTGTTGCTCATGCTAAAAGCAGACAGTCAGCATCACAAACACGACTGCATAAAACATGCTCCTCTAATTACACTTTCCAAAGTGCTTGGATCTTTTAGAAAGACAGAATCAAAAAGTGCCATATGGGCCACTCTCCTGCTACGAATGTGAGGAAAGAAAACGTGAAAAGGAAAAAGCAAAAAAAAAAAAAAGCTCTGAATGTTGTTAGCACTGTCCTTCTGGGCCTCCCGAGTCCTCCCTGCTTCCTCCTGCCAACAGTACAAACTACCTCATGCTACTGTCAGCAGCGTGGAGATGTCTCTGCTGCACAGGAAAGCGGCAGAAATGCAGCATTTTTCTCTTTGAAAATGTGACTTCAGTCTACGTGAGGAGACTGCCCCACAGACACATGGGTTTGGAGGATTCCTGGTTCCTCCAGACCCCGAGCACTATAATCCATGAGCTAACCACAAGTAGCAAGTCCTCCAAGAAAACAGTACCTGTGGCCAACCACAACCTCCAATAAAACCAAAATTGAGGTGGTTTGGACATCACTTCAGGTATGACCTGATAGCACTTTCCAGCAAATTAAACAGCTTTACAGAAATGTTTCTGACCAATGCTACCTCTGAGCAAGATTACATGGAGTCATTCAGTAGTGCCAGACACATTTCTTTTAAGCTACTTTCATTAAAGATTTATTCTGTTTATAAATCAAAATAAAATATTTCCCGCTGTCACTAAATACAGTAATCCATTGTTTGATTTTCTCTGGGGAAGTCCTGGCACCTATGAACAATAAAGACCGAGGAGCCTTAGCTCAGCTAACTGCTACTTCACTGCACACTGTGGAGCTGAAAAGCACATTTACAGAACTGTAAGTGCATTTCCCCTGCAAAGCAGATGGTATTTGCCATTCTTACTAGGCCCCTTGCTAATATTTCTCGCTTTTTTTTTAGGCACTGAGATATTTTTCACTGAAAATATCTACAAAATTTAAAAGATAAGAGGATTGTGCCAGCAGGAAATGGGAAGAACTGGGAAACTTCCTGTATCGAATGGTATAAAAGTTGTGAACTGGCCCCTCGCTCTCCTCTACTCATAGCTGCAGGGCAAGGGGAGGAAAAGCTTATCTCTGCCGAGCCTCTTCTGAAGTCCAACAAGCCACAGCATCTCCAGAGGGAGAGAAATTCAGGCAAATAAGGTATTACAGATACGTGCATTTATTTTTGAGCAAAATATAAATTGGGTCAGCTCTCCGGTTTCAGTGTGACCCACGGTGACACAAAACACGAGCATTTCTGATCAAGTCCAATCATCTGCTTCAGTGCTGTAGCTGAGCGATGCTGATCTTCCCATGTAAACCTAGCCCTGCTTCACCTTCAGCAAATCCTGAATTCACGGTTTAACTACTTCCCTTAAGTAAACATCCACTGCCTGCCTGACCCTCCTATTAGGCTTGCCTTGATATCCAGGCTAAATGCATCCTTTCGATTCTAACCCATATTTTCTTCCTAATTGTATCATCTGCGTCTATTAAGAACAATTTTTCCCCATCCTGTATTTCAAAGCACATAGGCAGGCTCCCCTGAATCAATGATTTTTTGTTTGTTCAGTTTAGACTAAACAAATTAACTATTTTTTACTCTCTCTGTGTGGTTTGTACTCTCAAGACACCATAGCATTTCCTTTACCCTTCTTTGAACCCTCACCATCTAAGATATAACACATGCTGTTAGATAGCTAACATATGTATGGGTTCATTCAGGGTTAAACAGGATTGACTGAATTATGGACACTGAACACCGTAACAGTGATCTTAACCAACCTGACCATCTTTTAAAGTTTATCGCCGTATGAAGACAATTCATTCTTGCAATTCTGCAGAGATTCCCAGAGCCAGAGTAAGTGGTTCCCACATGCAACTTTCTCTCCTTTAAGCTTGATTTTGCGATTTTTTATTTTTCCCAACAATATAATTGAAAACAATTTTGCTGCATTTAAAGTAGATGAAACTGTTTGCAAATATTAAATGCCTATTTCCATCTACTTAGGAAATTTTACTCTTATTTCCATACAAATATATCGCCTTAGAATCTTAGCACAGGAATTGGTACGTATGTTAAGTTTGGGCAAATGAAGTTCTTTTTTTTCCCCAAGCATTTCAGTTAACTGTAAAGGAGATCAGGTGAATTTTAATTCTGGTTAGGCAACAGTTGGAGAGTAAAAACTCTGACAAATCATCTTGTGTCATAGGAGTAACCCTTCCAAACTGCACTCGTATTCCAGATTTTAGCATAATACTTAACCCCTGTTTTGGGGGAGGAATAGGCAGGGGCTGAGGAAGAAGTATTTACTCATGACGACATACTCTGATGAAGCATCTGCTTGCCCTGCTTCTGCTCAGTTTTATAGCTGACCTGATCAAGGCTGAAGGAGGTCAGTAACTTGGCTGAGGTCAAATTAGATCGATGGGTTTTCCCTGCCTTCACTCCATTCTCCAGAAGGTGAAGTGGATTATAAGAATTCGAAAAATATCTGAGAAAGCAGTACTTTCAAATATAAGTTCAGAAAAAGAGAGAAGAAAGCTTAAAAATTATGACCCAAAAGTACAGCATGGTGGAGAGAAGATTTCTTCTGAGAAACCCCACTGGTGAGTTCACATCTCCGTGGTGCATAAATAAATCAACAGGGAAGTTTCCAAAAGCATAGCAATGCTACCAACTGGGAAGGGTGTTTACTTTAGATCAACCATGATAATAAATAGCAGAAATCAAATATAGAAAGCAAAATAACACCTGACTCATCATCTTCACCATCACCTAACTTCTTCCCAGCTCATTTCAGTGCACTCTACCAAGACAGCAAATATTTAAAGGAGGAGAAAAATACAGCACAAAAAACAAATGGGGGATTATTCTGCAGCAATTCCAGCAGGACACTACCAGAGGGAAACAACCAGCAACAAGCCCAGTCACTGGACTTTGTCCTGGGCTGCTAAAGCCATTTCTCACATACACACAGATCTCCAAATGTCCATCTTCTACAATGACACAGGTTACAAGTCGTATTTGGAAGCAACCCAAGTTTTTCCGTGCAGAATCCATCAATACAACGTATTTGGATCATTTTAAACATAGAAGAGATCCAGCTTGGAAGAAATCCAGCCAAGGGCAACAAAATTCAGGCTTGGCTCACAATTCAGATCCCTTTTCTAAGGGTAATGGAAAAGAAATTGCTCCATATCACTAATATTCTGTTGCCTTCACAGCTCAGATCCCTCTGCACAATGAAGGTACATGAGAAAAAGCAGCAAGCTGATCAGAAATTCAGTAGTTTTCTTCAGTTGTCCAAGCTGAGGTAAACATAAATTAACAGAACAAAAATGGACAGAGGGCTTATCTTTTTAAAGCAAGCACGCAGACAATTTGTATGTCCAAGATAAAAGCATGTTCCCCAGAGAGGTAAAAACCCAATATAATGGAAAAGAAACAGAAATAAAAATCCCTTTAGTTTTAATTATACAAAGCTAAGATTACCAACAAAGCTCAGGAATATCTTTTACCTGTGAAAAGACGGCTTCCCTTTCTTTAAAATTAGCTCTTTCCAAAAGCTGAGCAGGTACATTAAATTCTGATAACATTTTTTGTGCTGGTAAGACAAAAAATCACCTTACCAAGATCATGTGACCGGTGGAGATGTCCATGTTGGACTGGACTGGCTCCTCGCACCAGGATGACGTGCTGCTCCGGGCCGAGGGGCTGGGGATGGGTCCATCACTAAATTGTGAAGACACACTATTTATTCGAGAAGCGTGCAGGGGCTCCGGGCGATCAGACGTCTTCACTGCCATGCGCTGACGGCATAGCTCCTAGAGAGAGAAAAAGGAAGAAACAACCTACGGTTAAGAGTAATTACAGGATACAGTCAACTAAAGACATATGATTTACAATATGTTTCCAGGGCTGGAAGTGTTTTCCCCCTCACTGCAGTGATTTTTGGGAGGCTGTCTGTTCTGTTAGGCACATCTACAAAGAGATGCTCAATGAAATTACTACATGATGACTACCCTAACCTTTCAAAAGTGTAATTATGACTGTACACACATCTCCTTTTAGATAACCAAAAATAATATTTTGGAGTTTGACTTCTCTATCAGATATCCTCTTTTCCCCCTTAACACCGCCCTGCGTTCTGTGAAGCCACTTTTGAACTGTGCAACCTGCTGAAGTTAATGGGGTTGCACGGGAGTAATTGAGAGCGCTACTTGGCCCTGGATATGCAAACTCAGCAAGCTCAAGGCAACTGAATTGATGTGCTCTCCAGTATAAATCCCGGTTGATAGATGCCTCATTTCTCTTCATTAAAATAGCAAACTCACAACACTTCCTCCCTGATGTGGGGCAGGGAGGATGAAGAATGACATTAACGAAGAATAAAAGCAGAAATCTGTCATTGTATTGTTTAAGCAGCTTTGGCGAAGAAAGAAAATGCAAGCTATCACACATGCTAATGCAAGCCCCGGTAAAACACTGAAATAGATCGCACTGGGAATACGCATTTTCAGTTGCTCCCATACATAGAATTCACATAAAAATACAGAATCCTGGATAGGTAACAGAAAATCCTGCTGGTAAAAGCAACTCCTTACAGTGTAAAATTCTGACTGTAATGGGATAAACAGACCTATAGTTACAACGTCACTGTTATAATGCTTTTAGAATCAGTTATGTGTGGTGAAATCCCAGACAACGTAAGAAAATTACCATTTTTTAACATATGTCCATTGTCCATGAGAGATACTTGGCTGCCTGTGGCGCACAGCAAGATCAGCTAGTCCATAGTATCTGGACCCATTGCACACGCGGTGTGGCTACACATTTGTCTCAGATTACTCATTCTGCACGGACGAGTACTAAGAGCACAGTTTCTTGCCTCAGGCTAACAAAATAATACAGTCTGAAGAATTCATACTGTTGAAATGCCACGGCTTCTGTTTTCTTATTCATTGATAATATAGTTGCAGCCCAAGTGCCATCAGTAGGATGATCTGAAAACCTCCATATATCAAGCACAATAAAATCTTCTTTTCAGACAGGGGTTAGAAACATAACTTTAAGACTATGGTGGTGTGGGTTTTTTTAACATTGCAAACTTTAGGACACTAAAGAGGGACCCTAATCTAAGCAGTAGCAAGCACTCAAACAAACCCACTGAAATCATTATATTGAGGCTCCCCTTGGCACCACACGGCAATGATGAAAGACCCCCTCCAACCATTTTCTTCTCCCAAAGCTTCTATTTGACTTGCCATTAGAGATGCTTCTATGGAATTTTACTATTTTATCATGTGCAATACACATATATGCATGTAAAAATTAAGGTACAGATTTTGCTTCAGTGTATCATATATAAACAGGATATATTTTGTCTATTACAAAAATCTGTGCTTTGAGAAGCACAGATTACTTCTTGTATGTTGTTGCAATAACTGTACAGACTGTCCTAAATAAAACTGCTACCTGACTCCATCACTGCATTTTGTATAGTTACTAATTGTATCCATGCCATGTAAAATATTTTTTAATTTTTACAAAACATAGGGTGTTTTCCACACTTCGCTAGAATATTTTCTGTCACTTGGTACCTTTGTTACTTCCTTCTGACCTTAACAGGAAAAATACTAGGAAAAAAACCCCAACTTTACAAATACTTTTAAATGGAGTCACATATATTAGTGTTAGATAGGTCAGTTAAACTACTGGTATTAAAACCAAGACTTTTTAATAAAGGAAAAAATGTTATCGTATTTATTTATTTTTTGAATATAGGGACAAGGGGAAAAAATACCACTCCTTCTCCTTTTCTCTGAAGGATCATACATGTCATAAGAAAAGATAGCAATAGTCCAAAATGGCTATTACTAACCTCAGAATGACCTTGTGGAAGTGTAATTTCAAATCCCTGCTTTTAGCAGACTTCAGGAAAAGTGTAACAGTATAGAAACTTTTATTTAGAAAAATAAATCTACAGAAAACCGAAAAGCTGTTCAGATGTTTAGATAGAAGCCATTATCAAGGAGAATGGCTTATTGGACTAGGCAAAAGTATAACAAGTAAAGGTATAAAAATATGTAGTCTACCACATAACTGCTAAAAGGATGTGTCTTCTGGTTAGCATGCCATGTGGCATAGATATGAATTTATTATATTCTAATAGACATCCTGCCACTTGACTCACCCCAACTCTGTGCTAACAATAGCATTTGTACTCAAACAGGATCTTTGTTTTTAAGTTGATCTGTTCCTGCTGCTCATATCCTGCCTCAAGTCATAATCCTCTGCTTTTACAAGTGGTTGCTGTGGAAAGGATTATAGACCTCTGCTAACAAAAAAGAATCAGGATCAAGTGTACTCTAAAAAATTAATATACCATTTTTACACAAATGATAATGACAAAAGAAGCAATATTATAGCCAACTGGTTCTAGAGTAGGTTAACCTTCCACTAAAAAGAATGGTTTGGACATAAAATATGTAACATGTTACTAAGAAATGTTTTAAAACTAAGTGTAACGTCTTCGTGGTCCTCATGAAAGAGGTTAAGGTTGAGAAACACAGTAAATATAAGCAAGTTTAAAAAAAAAAAACCACAAACAACATGATCTCAAATATTAACATATTTCTTTCCTGACATATATAGAAGCAAAACAATTATTCCCAGAACTGCTGTAACTGTCAAATACCTCAAACAAAGCAACCACGTCACTGCACACAACCATAAAAAATTTTTAATGTAAACAGGAAGGTCAAATCACAGTTGCAATAAAAACACCACTGAATTTCTTGATTGGTGTTTCAAATCTCCAAGACAATGGTTTTCCCCCTGCCTGTAAACAGAAGTTTTTTGTTTATTTCCAGATTGGTCTAAGGGCCCTTGACTGCTCTTCCTTCCCCAACTCCCAGCCAGCCCAGTCCAGGCTGAGGAACCTGCCCCATCCCCACATGCACGTCAGCAGTCTCAGGACACCTACAGCTCTGCTCCCTCAAAGCCACCTCTCTGCTGGCCCAACTGTTTCAACTCCCCATTGGGTTTTTAGCCTAGCGCTGCAGGGGTAACACAGTTCACACCACCACATATAAAAGCTTTGATGCGTGATTTTCAGCAGCCAAGTGGGTTCCTGAAGGACACATGGACTAGGGAGGTCCAGCTCAGAGCAGGGAAGTGTCTAGATGTGGGATTTGGGTTAGCTTCATACTTGAGATGGGCAGCTCTGTCCTATTCCTACGAAAGGCACTGGGAACAGCAGGGTCTCAACATGTTGGGTGTTTCACACGGGGTGCTCTCAGAGGAACACCATCCATCCCTGGGCACTTACGGAGGCGCCATCACTTCAAAGGTGCACAAAACCCTAGATGGTTAAGAGCGTCATTAATATGGTATCTGTCACCTGCACTCTTCTCTGTACGCTCAAGTATGCTCTCCCCTGCTCTCCAAAATCTTTACTCTCATAAGCATTTAGCAAATCAGCCATCTACCAAACCAGAACTAGAATTTAAACTTGACAAAAATGTCAAAGCTGCAAACTGTGAGAATGACACGAGCTGTATTTCTGTATCGTCTCAGCACGTACACCATTAAAAATATTTTCTAAGAATGAATTCAATTTACTGCTGCACTTCTATATTTAGCCAAGTGGCTGAGGCTATTTCTGCCATACTGCGACTCAGTAATGTCTAGCTGTTGTTTGTGTATAGTTCGAGTGCCATTCTTCATCTAAAAACATCATTTACACCTAAAAAAGCAATCATAATGCATACAGTGAAATATGAAGAAATGATCCTCCTGACCCTTCAGGCTATGATCTAATGGATGGGTTGGACGTAAACATTTATTTAAAAGGTAATTTGAAGTTTATGACATTATTTCCCATCACATGGGAATTGCTATCGTACTGAGGCACTTACTCTGTTTTTTATTTCCCAGCATTTATTATCAAACTTATGTGGCGGTCACATGCAGTATATAATGGAAAAGTAATATTGCTGTGTGACAAAAACTGCCATAACCAAGATAAATATTCTGTAAATAATGTCCAGTTAAATGAGTTCAAAGTACAGCACAATGATCATCTGTAGAGAGCTTTTTATTCAAGACATAATTGATAACCTTAAACAAACCATAAACAGTATTCTCAGAAAACCCCTGGACCTCTTCCAAGGAGGTTTTTAAAGTGTTCCTAACACTTGGCTGTTCTCACAGAGACACGAAGAAGCACAAAGCAACAAGTATTTCCTCAGGTACAACAAATGGATTTTCAAATCCATACAGTCCACCTGTGAATGAACCGCATCACGGCATAGATGTAGTTTATCCACATTTAAAGAACTTGTTGCTCCTAATGGACAACACCACAGGGATGGAGAGCCAGCCTTACCAGGCTGCTTTGTTAGGTGGGTCTTGAACTCAAAGAGGTAAGAAACTCTGCTTTCAACCAAGCAGACATTGTGCCTGTTCAGAAATGAACCCCACAGATACCTGCCCAGGTCTGATTTGGAGATGCAACCTGCTTACCACTACAAGCGTTAGACCACCTCTCCTGGATGTCCCCAGCCAGTGACAAAAGTGGCTTTGTGGCCACTTGGCTTTGTGAGGCATGACAGCCATCAGCGTCACAGAAGGGCAAGACAACAAATTATAATTTTGAGAAATTTCAATCTTCCATCAATACAGTACGTATCTGGAAAACCCATTAAGACCACACAGTTTTCTAAAATGTTTGGGTTTGGAGAGAAACCTACATATACACTCTGGTAAGGACTAAGAGTATAGGCAAGCATGAAACTAAAACCAGCTGGAACTGAGGCCTGAATGGTCAATATTGAATTCTTTTTCATTTGTCTTGTTTGCAAAAACGGAATTTGAAAAAACTCAGGGAGGCACGTTACAGGCGAAAGACCTGACCTGGGCATCTGGGGTAAGAGCTGGCCGATGTGCACCTCGGCTTTCCACGCCACCTGCTGCCTGCAGTGACGATGTTGCTGTTCATTAAAATACACCTACTGAATGAAAATTCAGCAGGCAATATCTCAAGATAGTTTGAGTCCAGTCACCAACCATGGCAAGTGACTCGTTCTCATCTAGCTGGTACCAGGTGCATTGTAAACAAAATCGTTCTGTCCAAAATAAATGAAAATAGATTCATATCTACCATACTGCTCTTCTCTGCTCACATTCACTTCAAATCTGCTTAATAGGAACCTGGGATCTGAGGGTAATTCCAACTTTCCAATTTATTTAGAAAAAGAAATATAATTTCATTACTATTAATGAAAATAACCTGTTTTTGCAACTGATCTCCAAATTTACAGAATTCAAAAAATAAAGTCCAGGAAACAGGCCTGACATCTCCACACATTCAGAAGTCTTTTGCTTAACAAATTCAAATGGAAGTCACCTGAATGAGTCCATAAACAAATGTGGCACAATTATTTTCAGAATTAACAAAACATAGAAGAGACTATATCCTTCCATGGTATAATTATTAAAAAAAATGCAGAGAATTTAGACAAAGAAATCACTGCTTATTAAAAATGATAGCTGAGTGTACACCAAGCCCTTTCAACCTGACCTGCCTAATTTTCTATCAGAAACAAATCTGCTTTAAGCAGGCATGATCACAATAACACTGTATTCATTTTACATGCGAAACAAAATTGTTTTGTTGAAATTTGAAATTAAGAATTATGACTATTAATTCTAAAGGATTCAAGGCTATACTTTATGACAAAACATACAATGAAAACTAAGAATATGTGTAACCTTTTATATGCCAGGTATCAAAGGATAAGATCATTAAAAATGCTTTTCTTCTCAGCTTTAATAAATTTAATTAAATAGCAGCCTCACTCTCCTTTAAATTAAGGAGGCATTCACAGGATGAGCTGAGCTCTGCACGTACAGCATGGATTTAACCATTCTGCTATAGATGCAGTCGTAACACAGTGAGATTTAAAAAATGAAAAAATAAGGTAAGCTCATTTTTTTTAAACAAATGAATCTAGGACTACAAACATCATTATTCTCTAACTAAATTTGCTTAGTGTTACTACAGGGTGAAGCTAAAGTCATTTGCCCGCCTTTGTTTTGCTTTTGCATACTTAATATGCTTGCAGGTGTTATAAATTTAACTTTAACTTATTTACTGTGTTGTAGCTTTGGGGATAATTATAGCTTTATTACCATTTATTTTTGAGTCATTGAAACATACTTTCAAGCTTTAGTTTCATTTTTACATACTTTTTGTCCAGGAGTAAAAGAGCTGTTTACACATGTAGAATATTTGTACATATATTTTCTATGCTTGCCAGAAAAGGCAACTACTGAGATCAGTGTGCCTGCAGAAAAGGAACAAAGGGAGATATTGGAAAAATGTCTGAAAGTAATATTTTGAGAGACCTCATCTCTGCCACAGCATCAAACGTTATCATTACATATTCATACTCTGTACGATTCACATTTATCTAGTCTTGTATGTGACAGATCTGGGGGGGGTGAAAAAGAAAAATAAAAAAAGGAAAGTGTATTTATTTGATTGTCAATATATCCTCAGTCTGTCCAGTTCAGTTTATTATCTGCCCTCTTGTACCGCACCACCCTCTTTATATATCTCTGAGAATCGGTGTAGGGGTTTTGCTTTGTTTGCCTTTCAAATAACATAAAAGGCAGGGCTGCTGTTTCTCTTTGAGAGCACTGCATCCAAACACAGGCTTGAGACTCATTTTCCTAACAAAACCCCACCTTTGAGTATGGTCTGTGAAATAAAAAATTTCGATTATTTTAGCATTCTGAGTGTTTCCTGGTGGTGACCCACGTAATTACGATTCTCCTTTCTTCATGTACATAAAGAAAGTAGAGGCCATGCAAGAGGGGAAAGGCAAAGAAAATATAGCTGTCTTTATATGGAAAGTTACTTTTCCTTTATTTGTATTTATTTGTTTTATTCCCCCTCTTTAAATTCAAGCATTTTCACAGTCTTATCCTACCAAATCAAACAAGCAAAAAGCCATTACAGGCTTGTAGAAGTTCAGTCGATGTGAAGATTTCTGGCTTGCACAGAACTGAAGACACTGACTATGCAACACAGTTTAGGGGAATATTTTTACTTTAATTCCTGAGTGACCTCTCATCAATAAGACAGACATCTAAATAGCCCAGAAGCCCCTGATGGAGGGAGAGGCCTTTTACACGGCTCACGTTGCCAAGGAAGACGTGTCTGCACAGGTCTAATGATATTTCCCTGAGATAACGGTAGGGTGTTTTCCCTGCTATCCACACCACGGAAGCACAGGCATCTTTGGGGATAATACTGCTTTCCAGAGGATCAGTGAAAGTTGAAGACCACGTTTAGGTTACTGTACTGGGGGCTTTTCCAATCCAAAAAATAGAAGATGCCACTCTAAGGGAGTGTGTGAATACAACAATTTATAGCCTTTATTTCTAAAAGGTTTTACGAAACAGATGCCTGACTCAACATGACTGCAGTACACTGGACTTCAAAGACAGAAGATACACAAGGAAAGTTCGTGTTTCTTTAAAATTATTTGAACTGGTATTTTCCCTGCATGATGACATCATGATCATAATGACCACATGGTCCTTTCTCGTGGGATTTAAAGAGACTACCTGGATGCCTCCAAGGAAACCAGGGTCTACCTCTAATAGGAAAGATTTGCAAACCACAGACCTGAAATCACCAGAGATATACTAGCATAAAAGCACCCAGGTCTTTCTCAGGGTGGCCCTGACAGTGTCGGAGCATTACTGGTCTCGCAATTCAGACAGCTTTAATTCTGGAAACAGCAGGATATGAGATCTACCTACCTGCCACACACACAAAAAGGAATGTATTTCCTTTAAGGAAACCAACAAAGTTGGTTTCTAAATTGCATTTCCCACATTTCAGGTGTGGTTGCATGCAGCATTTTACAAGTATATGGTAAGTATGAAGCTGGGAGAGGAAAGGTTTCTTAAGGAGTAACTAGACAGAGAAAAATAATGTATAAAACAAACTTTACCTTTTCCATATTTTGTTCATCTTAACTAACTCAAATATATGCACATGAGGGCACAGCTGCTTCTTAAGAAGAATTTGCACAGTAAATTCACCACTAGCACAGTGAGAGCCACACAGCACAGGATGGGTTACAAATAAACCCTAGTAACGATCGAATTAACCTGAAAGGCCATGCAGAACCATCTGCAAATTCATCATGAATTTTGATTTTGTCTAACCCACCCAAAGCCCAACCAGCTTCCAGCCGATGCCAGCGCTCTAAAAGAGAACTGCCACAAATGTTTCCGTTTCCACTCCCAGCGTTTATAGCTGCCTGGGGCCCAAAGCAGGCAAAAAATGCGGTCCCAAGGCAGCTGTAGTTTCTCAAGAAAGATATACATTAAGGCTGTGTAGTCCACTATTTTATTGCCCTGCAGGACTAAAAATGGGAGATCATTTCTGCTAGAAATAAGAATTCCCAGCTCGCCAGCAGGACTCAGCATGCGCTTCTAGCTCCGAAAGAAACAAACATATAGCCACAAGTTTATGTCTAAAAATGTTATTTTACCCCATTCCAAAGATTACTATTGCTTCTCCTTAAGCCTATGTAACTGCATTCATGATAACAGAGGTAATAAAATCAAACAGAGAAATACAAAAAGAAGTCCTAAAAACTTCCAAAAACCTCAAATGCTTTTTTTTTTTTTTTTTTCATAGAAGGTGGCTACACATCTAAGATGTGATGCTGGGGTAAGGAAGGATTTATCAAGGGTGGTCAGAGAAAATCTTTTTTGGTAACATCTCCTATCATGACAGTTGAAATTGCCAGTCACTACCCTCTCCTGATTTGAAAACTAAAGTCATTGCTTTCTACCCATTCCCGACTGAAAATAAAAATGAAGTCTCTGCTTCAACTTTGCTAGAAGCAACAAATCCAAATTTTGTGAACTAGGAAACAGTCTAAAAAAAAAAAATAGAATCCATAAAGCACAAAGCTACTAGTAAGTCAGAGTAGGTTATTATGAATAAAAAAAACTTGGTAATACAGAGGAGCTCTCCTGAACTATGGAAAAAATAGTATGTATGAGTTCCCTTGTGTCTCTGATAACAGACACACATAGTGAATATGTAGAAATATTAACCAACATTTTTAATCTTTGAAGATTTTTCTCTCTCAGTGTTACAGGAGATGTTGCAAAAACAGAGAGATTTTATACTCAGATCTTACTACTGATAGTGAGAGACACGGGGAGACTTCACATTTTGGAGAAAACAGCAACAACAGCAAAAATGGTCATTTCTCCTTGCTCTCCCCTGCCTCTCCACACAACCAAGCCCTCTACCAGACCATGGTTGTGCCCTGGTGCTGCCCGCCCAGAGGGGAGCTGCAGACCTCCCCACCGTCCCTGATCTTGGTGCCCCATGGTACCACTTCCAATAAATACCCCACAGCAGCAGCAAGGAGTTGCTAGTGTGTGCTTGCTTTCACAGAAAAGAGCTTCCTTAGCCATTACTGCAGTTTGTGGGTTTCCCTTTGCCAACTCACGCAAGCACAGGGGCCGTTAACCCTCCTTGGACCTCTCCAGGAGGCACCAGTTTGCCTGCAAGAAGCACTATGGGAACAGCACAGAACACATACAAGGTAGGCACGCTCCTAAAATAGTCACATCTTAATTTTGCATTATTTTAAGACCTGGGGCATTAAGACACAGACATCTTCTAAAACATTAGCAGCTATTTTATTACCTAGAATATTTTTTCTCACATGCTTCTTTAGTTTTTGAGATTCCTGCTAACAACTTGTGCGTCAACAACATTCTGCAGAAATAGTGTTGCAGTTGTATTACACAGATAGCTTTTCCTCTATTAGTCTTTTATTTTATGTATTTAATATAACTGAATGACTTTGCCCTGATGCCTGGGCAGAAGACATCATAAGAGTTTCACTCTTCCTCAGTTCCTCATTTTATATACATTTTTCCTTTACTACACTGCCACTCGTTACCGTTTTGGAAGAAATAATCTGTCTTTTCAATTTCTTTTCACACATTTTCCGTGCCCTTAATCATTCTTGTCACCTTTTCCTCACTCCCTCCATTTCTGTAGTGTTCCTTCCACGATGGAGTGACCAGCACTCACAGAAGCCTCAAGCATTGATTTATACTTAATTAACTTCTAAAGCCCTCAAACTAGCAAACAAAATTATTAGTCAACAATGCCTGAAGAGCCATTGGATTGACCCAGGCCTCCAAACAGAAGCTGGAATTTGGAACAGCTTGCTCAGCAAACCTTCTGTATATTTTAACTTCACACCCAAGAGCTTTCCAGTGAGGTTAATTAGGAATTGCAGCTCTTTATTTCACTCTCGTGGGTGACAGTATATGGGATTTACATGC
Organism: Calidris pugnax; assembly: GCF_001431845.1. NCBI lineage: Eukaryota > Metazoa > Chordata > Aves > Charadriiformes > Scolopacidae > Calidris > Calidris pugnax. The sequence continues at coordinate 8,936,936 of NW_015090864.1, forward strand.
TCAGATTCACATTTTACTGCACATACTCTTTCCCCAGAGTACAGAAGGAGATGCTGTATGACACAATTTCACTATATAACATGAATTTACATATGGAGATTGTTCTTGCTCCCCAGACTACATTCAGATCCATCACATTTCTCCTCCTATCTTCCATGGAGAGCCAGCCACTCTCACTTTTTGCTGTGATCCGCTGCAGCAAAACCTCTTCCAGCAAATCACACCATTTCACTCCACACAAGGCATTTTTCTTTCCCGGGAAGCCAGGATGAACTCCAGTTGAGAGAAGTTGGAAAAAGGTAAAATCCTAGTTTCTTTTCCCCATGCTGTCAGAAAAGCAGCAGCATACTGAATTTTTCCTTTTCATCTTTCTCTTGTTCTTCTAGTCATAGTTAGTGGGAAAGATCAATATTTCTCCAACAGGTGAATATTCTGTCCAAAATGTTTTTTGACGATTATGGGGATGTTCAGCCCAGCAGCACTAGAAAATGGGTAGGGTTGCTAGTTATGGCTCTACTGCAGCCCACTCCTCTGCTGTTGTCAGACAGCACGACCAAGGAAAAGCCTTCCCACCTGCATGAAATGCATATATCTCCATGTTGGGTAACATTTGATAAGGGGAAAGGGGGTGGCTTTAATCAGCCAAATTAAGTATGTAAACTCAATACCAAAAGTGAGTTTTGTCATTATAACTATGAGCTGTTCTCACTTTGGAGAGCAAGATCAGCCACTTCTGAGATCTCCAAGATGCTACCAGAATACAGTTCTGCAGAGCAGCAGCAGTCCTATGTAGAAGGAAAAAGGAGGAAACATCAAGAAACCTGCAACTATGTTTGCTAGACAGGAAAACAGAAAACTGCAGCAAAAATTAATAGGATTTTATCAGTCTGAAATATTAAAAATTTAACAAACTATTTCCCTGATCAAAATCTGTGCTTGTTCAGAATGCAGTCATCCCAAGCAAACATCAATAAAACATCACTCATTTGTTTCTGGCAAAAAGTCTAGAAACTGGTCAGCAATGCTTAGAGAAAACCTCATGCATTTTCTCCTTTGGATAAGCCACCTACATTAAATTTTATTTTTTCCAATTCAAAAGCTATTCTCTCCCATCCCCCTCCAAATTAATTCTGGTTCTTTAGGATTTAGCTTCTAGGAGTGTTCTTTTACAGTCCCCTTCTTCAGTCTTGGTTTAGTTGTTTTGTAAGAATACACGTGATGAAAACTGGATCAGCACAGTGAAAGTTGAGAACCTGAACTGGGAGATCAAGAGCTGCAGGGATGCCCAGCTGACTTACCCTGCAGTGACCTACACTGCTGCTATGAGAGCTTAGAACCTGCAACAGCAAAAACCACAGTACAAAGAAATCAGCTGAGCTGTCTCAGTACTCTACTGTCCTTGCTGGTCTGCATTAACTCAATCAAGTTTTCTCTCTGTTGTGCATATAAATATATGAAAAGGAAAACATCTTGGATAGGAGGTCCTCATCCCCAGAACTGTAGCTTGGTCCAAGTTGAGAAGAATGAAATGAGGCCTCTTGTCCACTCAACAAAACCACATCCTCAACATCCAACTCTTTGCAGTTCTGCACACAGGCCATCTGTGGGTCCCCCTGCCCTCATGTGTCACACACACTCCCGAGGCTGCTTGAGACACAACCTCTCACACGTGCCTTTGGGAAGATTGGAGCAGCTGTGCAGCACGAGCCCAGGAGAGCACCAGTCTGCTCTACTCAAACTTCTCTTACAGTTTACATCAAATAAAACAAGTGAAAACATCACAGTCCACATAGAACGTTCAACTTTGCAACATCCCTGCAAGAGCTGCACAACAGGGCTAGGGGCAGAGGAAAGCTGAGCATTCAAAACCTGCTTTTGTTCATCTGTCCCTCAAAACAGCCAAGTTCACTAAGGCTGAGCACACAGTGCAGAAAGAACAAGAGATCGCTGGAGCTGGGATCTCCGTGGCTTTGGGCAGGACATGGACCTGTTCTCCCAGCATGCTGCCGAGCACAGCACGTCTCCCCTGCCTGCATGGAGGTGGAGAATGGAAATGGCCCTGCATCCCCCACGCCTCCTCCCTCTCACTGCCCACTGTGTGAGACCGGTGTGGGGGATGAGAGATGTACCCAGAAGAAAGCAGTAAGAAGAATGTTTTTTTATGTACCTGACAGACTTCAGAGAATAAACTGCAACCTGCTCCTGCTCGCAGGCAACATGGTCCTACAAGACCCAACAAACATCATCTACAACAGTTCCTTATGTACACAAAATTAACTTCTACTCTCTTCCAGCGAACATGACTCTGATACAAGGTTTGTTCCGCAAAAAAAATAAATTACCAGTTAAAACATTTTTTAAAAAATGATTTTTTTTCTTCTAGTGCAGCACTCGGAGGAAATATGAAAGGCTCAGCAAGGCAGATCGCAGTGTAAGCTCCTGAGCGTTCAGAGAATATATAATAGAAGAATGTGTCAAACCTGAAACATGGTAACAGAGCTGCTCCAAAAGAAAAAGGAAAATCCTAAAACAGAAAAAAGGGTAGAAGTGTGTAGGAAAGACAGGCCTGATTATCTTCTACATTACATCAGGAAAAAAAAAAAAGTGACTGAAGACAGTACAGCTATTCTAGAAAGAAATCGGGACGCTTGAGATGAGGTACTGCCTGGGACTGCAGATCAAATACTCTCCAGCCCATTAGGCAAGGCTGTGGTTATCTTTGGCTTCTTTATAACGTAGAGGCACTGGGACATAATCAATTTACCAGAGGGAGACAATCCATTGTACTTATCCAGAACCAGCCCACACTCAGCTGGCAAACAGCCCGCCACGTGGCAGGGACGCGTGGAGGGGGCTCTCAAGCAGGAGCATCCCAGGATCTCGGGATCAGCTTGGGAGCTCGGCAGTCCAGGATGGGGAGTAAAGGTAAAGCAACAGTAATTCTCACGTCTAAAACCAGGTGGCCACAGGCAAATTTTTAAGAAAACTGCTCAGTGAATGAATATATGTCTTTTCCTTGGCCGGTGCTAACTGTGCTGAGAAATTGTTTGGGAGGAAGTTGGGTGGCTTGGCCTGAAACAGTGCCAGAGACATTTGAACAATTTACAGGTTTCATTTACCAGGCGAGATGCAGCCTGCCAGTCCAGAGCACCTCCACCACATTTTCTAAGAAATGCCTGTTTGGGTAAGGACTCTGGATTTCCCCGTAATTAAAAATGAGTCACTAACTTAATTTCCCCTCCTACTATTTTTTCCTTAGCATTTTATTACATCTTAAATACACAGAAATTCTACTGCAAGGTGCTTGGAGCACATTTGTCCTTGTTCCACAAAACACCAAGCACAAACACTGTATTCTTTAGACAGGGAAAAATAAACAAAGTCGGGTAAGAGGAGAGGGTCGACGTTACCTTCTCTCTGCCACTTTGCTCTAGTCCTATGCAGATAAACAGCCAACTACCTGAAAAAGATGGTTTATATTACTCAGACCTAAACCTACACGGCACCTTCTCATCCAAGCACTCCAGCAGTTGCGTGTTTCCTTATTTTCCTTCCATACCTGCCAAAAACCTCTCTCTCTACCCGCCTGCTCTAATGTAAAGAGTGTTTTACTCAAAAGCGTTGCGGCGCTGCCACTCTGTAAAACCTCCTCTGGTCAGGGCAGGTCCATTTCTCCAACACCGAATCATTTACAAAAGTTATTTTCTTAACTAGGAAAAATCTTGGAGGAGAGCCCCTCATACCAAGCCCAAGGAACCCCCCTGACACAGCCAGCGCTGTTCTCCCCCCACTGCCCTGCCGTGCCCCCGGAGCAGCGGGCAGAGCAGGAGAGGAGGTGATGGGAGAGCACATCTCCTCTCAAACACACACGACAAGCTCAGATACAGATTTCCTGAAGTGCCTTCCAATACCTGTGCCATTGAGCACTTAAAATGAGCATTTCTCATTAAGCAGTATTTTGAAGCTGATTTTAAACACTAGCAGCGTGATTGGTAACATACCCCTATTTATTTATACTCCAATTTATCAAACAGGCACATTTGATAGATTTCTGCTGATTTATAAATTTATACAGTATTTTGAAATGCTCTTTTGAACATTACTGCCACTTAAATCTATTTTATGGCTACCACAGGAAGCAAGGTTAGGGCATTACATAGTCCACTGCACCACAGGAATTGTGGTTTGTTCTCAACACTAATCAGATAAAAAACAGATTAAAAGTTAAATCCATATTTGTACACCTCCTGTTTGGCCTCATTCTGCTTTGGCCATCCACTGACTTCAATGAAGTGTTTAACATAAGGTAAGCTCTCTCCTAATCACCTTAAAACACTCCCTGCTTCTTTCTTCTCTCCCACGATTGCTCTGCATGGCTACTGTGTAGAATATCTATTTTGTACATTGTGAAAATTGTCTCACCTTAAATTACAGTGGTTTATGTAACAACATTATATACAATGCATTTGCAGGTTCCTGAGAATCTATTTTAAGACAAAATTCTAATTAAAGATAGAGAAAATTGTTCACATAATACACAATAAGCAGACTTAAATGGACATGAACAACTCTTCTACACACACCTCCCTGTGAATGTTTTATTACAAACAATTACAGTTTGTCCTGTTGCTTTGTATAGTCACAAGATGATCTTTTTTTCCTCTCTTAATAAGGACACAGGAAAGGAAAAGATTAAAAATGCCTTACGTCCTTTGTTTTCCCAGAAGAATACACAAGCAAGCCCTTCTTAGTATTCAGCCCTAAGGCAAAATTTTCATCTATTCAAAATCCTTGCTGAAGCTATTCCTTACTGAACTGTTTACTAAATACTCATATGCTGAATGCATCTCATCCTCAGTGACATCTTTTTTGCTTAAGTGTAGTGAGGGTCACTGAAAATGGAACAGTTTTATATAGCTCTGAGGTAATACTTCATTGTACTGATTATTCCCAGTTTCCCAGCTCACTTTGGTCCCAAACCTGATGGTAATTTGAATATGACTGAGAACTTGATAAATAAGAACAGCAAAATTTTCCTTTTTTTTTTTTTATTCCATTTTACTTAGTGCACAAAACTCCATTTTCTAAGGAGCTGATACACAGTATTACTATTAACGTTAAGGTCTAGAATAACATGTTTGCTTATGAAAGCCAGTCTAGAGTGTAAAATATGAAGCCATATTAGAGGTAACGAATTAACTGCATTTAAAAACACAAAACAGGCAGGATAGTTAAGGAGAGAGTATGTTTCCTGTGGATTTTTTCAGTTGGAGCCTTTTAAAACATTTGCAGCAAAATATTTGTTGTAGTTGTTACAAATACCGTGTTCTTAACATCTCAAATCAAAAACACCAGCAGGATCAAGCCTATAAAAGCCCAGAGAAGTTCTTAGTGGCTTTGAATACAGAAGGATCATGTAATTAATAAGACTGTATTTTACAAAGGAATATATAATTTATATATAATATAATACATGTAATAATGTAGAATTTAACATATAATTTACAATTATATGCCTGCCAAATCAAGTTATTTGAACAAGTTTTTAAAAGAGCTGATGATGTGACCCAGCAGCACTGACGCTGCACAGCTCGTGTGCCCTTGAATACTTCAGGCAGTTTAAGAAGGAACTTCATTGTAAACTGTTTGGTCTTTGCCCCCTCGTATTTTAAAGGAAGTTCTTTTGGCCGAGATGAAGGAAAATTAAAACGAACATTATTGACATAAAATATTAAAAGGCAGGCTTTCCGAAGCCAGCTTCAGTGCATTTTAACTTTTGCCTTTAAATTCCATTATGGGCAGTGTTTTGCAGCACATTATCAGTGATGCAGAAGACCACGCTCATGGTAAAGTTCTGCAGCACAAAGTATAAAACACGCTGATGATTTAACATCTCGCACAACCCAGCGTTGCCCACATGGGGGTCAAAAGCCAGGGTTCAGCTGGACTCACAAATACATCACCCTGACTCAAACAGAGCATCCCTAAATAGTAGCAGTCACTAACATACACTCATTACATTAATAAATTGCTCGCTAATGGGAGCGGTGACAACTAAGACGTGCACTTAGTGGCCCTGTTTGCAGCCCGCCCCCGATGCCTGAATGCCCGTTTTTTTCTCTGGGTGACGTTCTAAAGGCTCAAAAGTGCATGAAGAAAATCTGCTCAGCGTTGTGGAAAAAAAAAAATTAAAAAAAGAATAAAATCAAAGAGTGTCTGCTGAAAATTCCTAAAACGCTTCGGCCCTAATCTCCCGGACCAGAGAGTGGGCTTGCAGAATGCTAAACTTGCTTTTCAAAGAAGATCAAAGCAACACGAGCAACAATTAAACACCCAGGTGTGCGCATGCGCGGGGGCAGCGCCGAGGCGGCGAGCGCCGCTGCTCAGTCAGCCCCCAACGCACCGCCGACTTATCTAATCGCCACACGTGTGGTTTGAAAGGACAGCAGACGTGTTTAAAAGGGACGCAGAAATCGTCTGCCTTCATGTATAAAATGTGTTTTATGCACACGCAACACTTTTTTTTTTTTTTGAGACACGCTACTTTTATTCATTTTGAAAAGCTCCTTCGCCACTAATTAAACCAGCCTGTAATTTTGGTGTTTAGTGAGTCAAAGATAGATGAAGTTGCAGTTGCATATCTACCCTTCCTATCATGACTTAGTCTTTCAACAGGGTTACTTTAACCCCTTGAAGGCCAGCTGCTCGCCTCACCCAACACCCCAAGAACCAACCTCAAGCGGCATCCGGCCCTTTGGCAGCTTATCAAGGGCACCGCTGAGATTTTTATTTTCTTACTTCAACTTTTAGGCAACATTGGCCATTCTGCCCAAGTCTGATCCCTTCTGCAGGCACTTACACAAGAAATACTCACGCTAGAAGGTGAGTGGGCTCAGACAAGAAGTGCTCCTGGTGGCAGGTGAGTGCCCAAGGGAGTGACGTTGCCTGATGGGCTCTACGCCTCCGGCACGGGGGGAGACTTCACAGCCAACCTGCTGTTTCCCTGACAATACCGTTTGTCTGTTTTCCCCTTCTCAAGCTGGTATTTCAGCAGAACGGAAAAAACCCACCCAAACCAAAAAAAAAAAACAAACCAAACAACCAAAACACGACAGCAGCTGTGGGAAAAAACTCTTCAAAGTTCACAGGGTGAGTAAGGAAGGAGTAAAACCCCGAATGAACTCTCCTGGCTGAACTGGGTTAGGATGAAAAATGCTCCTGCTAAATGTTGAAAATTTAGGTCAGCCTTGTTTATATGAAAATATAAACCACTGACATTTTGAGAAGCATGTGAATCGAAGCGATATTTCAGCGTTCTCTCTGAATCACACTGGGCCGCCAGGCCCTTTTATAGCAACCGATATTTCCCCCTTCAAATTAAAATAAAAGTAGTCTGAATTGTCACTTAAGCTGTAAGCAGCCACATATTGGAGTACCATGCTTTAAAGTCTAGTGGCAGCAGCTGCTGAAATAGTTCATATTTTCAAAATACACCGAGTTAACCGAGTAGATACTTGGGAAACATTTAACAGAAGAAAACAAAGTAAGGGTTTTTTGAAAGCTATCTGCTTTTTTCTTCCCCTGTATTAATACGGTTTACATTATTCCCCTATGAGTATCAGAGAAGACGAGAAAAAGGTAATTGATGCTTTTCTGAGACCTAATTGATGTTATCCAAAACATGCATCACACCAGATATCCATTACATTTAACACAGCTCAACATAAGGCGATTTTGACGATGCGAAAAGGGCTCAATCCTATTTCTCTTCAAAACCACGTGAATAGTTTATTATATACAGAACCAGGCTCAGTGATTCATTTTGATAAAATGCTACTCAGCGGCTTCAAGACTGCCTGAGTATTTTGTCTGCCTATGCTGGGGCCTCCTACTGCTGCCATTGAAACAAATGGCAAAATTCCCATTTACTTCCACGGGAGGAGAGCCAAGCCCTTAGAAACCTTTGTGCTTAAGGAAAAACATTTTTCCTCCCACTCATGACTACAGTTCCCTTGAAAAACCAATGGAAATGTTTAAGAAGTCAGGTGGTTAGGACTGGGCCCAAAGGTCAGGAACAAAGAATATTAATACAGTCTTGCTATTGAAAAACTGAGCAGCATCCTCAAAGCGTTGTTGTTGTTTTTAAACAGAAAATGTCACTCTCGGCTCTAACTAGGAAGATTTTTAAAATATATATAAATCTGGGAAGAAGAAATGAAGCACACATTTCATTTAGTGTCTGGATTACAGATTCTTATTAAACAAACCAGAGCTCATTATAAAATCAATATCAACTTAACCACTATACTCCCAGGAGAAATGGCAAAAAAGGTCACTCCAAGAAATTCAAACAATTTTCCTGCTGGAAGGGCACGATTTTAATTACAGATACTATTAATTAGAGCTGTCAGTAGGAAGATTGTCCTGTTAATTATCACAAATTCAGTTTCAAGTGTGAGTTTGGAACCTGGGGGGCTTTTTCTTAAAATTAAGAATTCTTGTATTCATGTTTAATGGAAGAAAAAGACTACCTATCCCTTCTGTGGTTTAAATAAGCCAACAGCAAGTTCCCTATTTAAACAAAACAAAAATATTTATGGCCACAGTCTCTTTGGCCAGCAAAACTGATCGGACAAACTGCTGTTTTGTTCAGACTTTATCCTGGAGGACACTCCTTTTTTTTCTTCCACTGGAAATGTTCTTGCTCTCTGTTGCTTTGGAAGTCATTAAATCTAAAGATGTAATGTAATTTAAAGATTTTTTTTTTTTTTTTGCAGCAAACATTCCATTTAAACTGAAAACCAGAATCACTCCTGAAGATACTAATTGTTACAGAAACATTCATATTTATCATTCTGTACTACAATCTCCCTGGACCCAGCCTATGGAGATGTACTTAATCTGCTACATCTTTAACACGTAAGAGGTACAGGCAGACCCAAACTTTGCAAGGAAATAAGAGTTTATTCCCGTATGACTCCCAGCTGCCAATTTAAATCTATCTCAGCCCCAGAATACAGAAAGGCCATAACGTCTGATCCTAAGCAGAACAAGAGGGTAAAATAAAACTTGACAGAAGAGTGCCATTAGCGAGACCCTATGGGTGCACAGCAGACACAGATACTACAGAAACAATGTTTATACATTCTTGAATTCTTTTTTTCCTGGTCACACTCCAAATATTTTGGGATAGCAGACAAGGGCTGTGTGATATACGACTGTAACACATGCATTACCACAGCAATAACACACCAAGAAATAAGTGCCATGATCTAAAACAAACTTCAGGAAGATGCAGAGTGTCTCTCCACCCAATACTTCTGAAACCGAAAGAGAAAGCCTGGGCTTTCTGATTTATTTCAGGAAATCTGAGCGCAGTCCTCCCGTATTACTGGGTACACATCTGCTACCATTGTTCTCCCAGAACCAGTCCCGGTTCACCTCCCCATCTATCAGCATTAGATTTCATTTTATCTGAATAATGGCAGAAGGTGGCAACAGATCGGGTCAAAGGCTCTTTTCATATCAGACCCTGAAGAAGTCGATTACTCAAAAAGAGAGACATCTTCAGATAACCGTGCAATCCATTCCTCATAAATGTTAAAGATTTTTTGTTATTAATAGTGGCAGGGGTGACAGATTATGGATATTAATGTTATTTTTCAGAGAATTTCAATGGCAAGGGCTTCTTTTCTCTTTTTTTTTTTTTTTTTTGTGTTTCTAATTAGGCACGAATTTACAACAACTACCAGAATAGCCAAGATTAATACCCAGCAATAAAAAGCCGCTAGAGTGAATCCCCGGGAATACGGCTGGAGCGGGGGACAGCGGCGGAAACAAACCCACCCCCTCGGCTCCCGGTACGAGCAGGGTCCCCCCGGGGGAGCGGGGCGGGGGTCGGACGGCTCGGTCCTTACCTGATAAGCAGCGGGGGCGTCGGAGCCGGCGTCGCCCCCCAGGGCCGAGAGCTTCTCCTTGAGGCGGTGGTGGGCGCGGTGGCGGAGGCAGTAGGCGACCCCCGACGCCGCCAGGACCCCGGCGATGCAGGCGAGGGAGAGGAGGGTGAGGATGAGGAATTTGGCGGATTCTGCCTCTTCCCCGCGCCGCGGGAGCGGCGGGACGCTGTTTTTCTGCAGGGGAGGAGAGAGAGGGCAGCGCCTGAGTTGCGCGGATCGCGGAGGAGCGCGGAGGCGGGAGGAAGACCCGTCAGGGAAAAAAAGCGCTAACTTTCAGCCGAGGAGGGAGGCCAAAGGAACGGGCAGGGACAGCCCCCAACTGCCATGTCCCCCTTCCATCCCGCCGGATCGCATTTAACTACCGAAAGGCGGAGGCGGGCGCGCCGGCTGCGCGCAATCAGCGCGGCGCGCCCCGCGGCTCCGTGCCCCCCTCCCCCCGCGCCCCGCACACCGCCCCGCGGGACCGCATCCAGGGCCAGGGGCTGCCAGGGGCAAAATCCGGGATTATTGGTTTGTTTTTTTTTTCTTGGGGTGAAAAATAAAACAGAGCAATAATAATAACAATAATAATAAAAAGTAGGCGGCGGTCCTTCCTTTTGTCTGTTGTAGAACGAAAAGGATTAAAAAAAAAGCCCGATAGTTCCAAACTCCTCCAGATTACTATTATTTTTGCAGCAATAGGAGAGAATCCTTCTAGTGCATTTCACTTGTCTCCGTGTGCTAAAAAGTTGTACAATAATTTCCCCTCATTAGCTTCATTATAAGCTATATTAGCAACAATTAAAAACGCAACATGAAAATGAAAAGACCAGGCGCGCAAATTGCAGCAAGACTCATTTGGCCTGCATTCCCCCTTTCACAATTACCAGGGAAATGAATTGAAAAGCACGCCCCTGCCTCAGTCCTGGTTGCTACAAGATGAGAACAATTAGCAAACTCCTTTCCACCACCTAATTTCGCGTGGTAACAAAATGGATTTTTCCCCATGAATGCCTAGCCGGCCTATTCATTATCTCTCCTCTATTAGTAATTTTCTGCTCCGTATTCAGCTAGCCAGCTCTTAATTTCCTCCTGTCTTGCAGTGTACACAGTGGCTCTTATGTCAGGCCAGGTCCATTTTTATCTTGTAATCATAAAGGCCACCAAAGCAATTATCGCTGGTCTTGACTGTAAAAGCTTGTCATTAATTAGCCTCCTTGCCTTCAGTGCTGCGGATTAGCCGGGGCTGAGGCTGAGTTAATGGAAATGCAGGTTCAATAAGACTCCCGGATTTTCTTGCCTGGATGCTCGGAGCGGAGGAGGATTTGCCGGGTTTGTAACCCCCGGGCAGCGGCGGGGGGGGCGGGCGCAGGGCTCGCCCAGAGCCAGCCGTGTGCCGCCCGCCTCCGCGCCCGCGCAGCCACCGCCGGACCCTCCGCCTCCCTCCCCTCCCCTAAACCGCAGCCAGCCCCTCCTCCAAATCCCAACAGCCACCAGGAGGACGGGTCTGTGTCCCCCC